>NC_073228.2:96280000-96595000 GCF_029281585.2 Gorilla gorilla gorilla | reverse complement strand
CAGGTAACTATACATATAAGAAATCCATAAATTTTTGTGAAATGTGTATTAGGGCATGCAAATAGAAACAAAATGGATTTTTTCAGAAGGAAAGTAGTTTATATGCACAATTAATGAAAACCTAGTAAGATATATTCTTAAGTCAAAATAAGAAATAATTCTTTGGGGATAGGAAGAGTATATTTCTGCTGATACACTCATATCTCCATTAAGTCACATCTGCTTTTAGAAACTGGCAATATTAATACCATATTCAGTTAACCTAACTTTCATGAGGTCTTCAAGTCCCTTCTGGGGACCAAGTGAGAAAGACTTAGTTGCTCATGCTCAGGTTCTTGAATACTGTGTTGACAACTTAAAAAGGTTACAATGGCTACATCCTGGTAAGTATAGCCTGGGGAGGTGGGATACTCTGCAAAGCTTCCCATTTGAGAGGAAGGTGACACCACCTGAGGAAACGGATAAATATTCTGTGAAGTGTCACAGAACAAATGAAGCCAAAGGGAGGCAGATCAAGAGTTGAAAAGAGGAACTCACTGAGAAGAGCTCAGTTTCTCTAAAACTCATAGCTCATTGATTGTAGTAATCATTGCCCTATGTACATATCAAAAAGTGTTGTACACCTTAGATATATACAGTAAAAATTATAAAAGACAATAAATACACATGTATAAAAGAAAATTCTAAAAGTGCTACTTGTTTGCCATTTTGAGAACAGTGTTATTTCAGTGAATGGAGGCTGTGACCACAACGTAATATATATAGTGAGGTGTTTACACACATGTATCAAAAACAACAAAAACAAAAATTCATAGCCAACATGATGACAGACAGAGCAATACCTGGTGCCTGAAAGCAGAAAGGACAAATTCCAATTTGTGTAGCTCCTGACCATACATTTCTTAGGACTTTTTGTAGAATGTATATGTTTCCTATAACTCAGGCAACTATTTAGGTAGCAAATGTGTCTGGAAATTATAAAAGTTAGGAGGAGCTACAATATTTCCATAGTTCTAACACAGGAAGTCTATTTTACATTCTAGAGTCTCTAGTCAGGATGCTCCATCGACTAATTTCATAGGACACAATTCATTTCTACTTTAATGTAGGTCTTATAGCTTTATTTAGACAGGTGTGATAAGGGGGAAGCTCCAAATGACTCAGTAATATAGAGATCCCACCAACACCCCTGTGTCTATTTACACGTATATTAACTTTCAGTACAGAGAAAAGTGCTAAAGAGCAGAGATTGTAATCACCAGGGCATGATCATGTAGTCACTTGTTTCTAAGGGTTTATTAAAATATATGGGTTCTCTCCCCAAAAATCAAGTCAGTGTTTGTGATCTGTATAACCTTTTATACATAGGCTGCAATGACTTCATGTTGCCCAGTGTTGGACCTCTAAAACCACTCCCAAGCAGACTTATAGGAGAATAAATCTTGAGACAAATCTAAATACCCATTCATTTAAAAGGCTAAGGATATAATGGGATTCTAGATCACTATGAAAGGGGCGGGAGCTTGGCAACAGATAGTATCCTCAAACTAAGCAGTTGAAGAAATTTTAATAAAAGGACTATTTAAAACGTGTGGATATAATTTTGAAAAACCAACAAGCAATAGTTCAGTAACCTGAGGCTTGAAAAGGAGGGATGGGAGCCGGGCGCAGTGGCTCATGCCTGTAGTTTCAGCACTTTTGGGAGGCCGAGGCGGGCGAGACACTTGAGGCCAGGCATTCAAGACCAGCCTGGCCAACATGGTGAAACCCCGTCTCTACTAAAAATACAAAAAATTAGCCAGGCCTGGTGGTGCCTGCCCGTAGTCCCAACTGCTTGGGAGGCTGAGACATGAGAATCGCTTGAACCTGGGAGGCAGAGGTTGCAGTCAGCTTAGATTGCTCCAGTGCACACCAGCCTGGGTAACACAGTGAAACTGTGTCAAAAAAAAAAGAAAAGAAAGGAAAAGGAGGCACGAGGACCCAGGAGGCCTTTACCAAAAGCTACTCTGATGGCATAAGGGGAAGGGAACTTTACCTATATAGAGAGAGGATAGCTTGGAGGGGGTTACTCCATGGTAGCTGTGGCCTTCAGCAGAGATGCAGCCAAACCACAATGCCCAGAGAGGAGGGGCCTGGGGAGTAAATGTCTCCACGCACCCATCCTCCTCCTTTCCTCTAGATCTCCTGTTATTGCCTCTGTGTGACTGAATCCAACCAGCAGAGGGAAAGGGAGCTTTTCAAGGCAGTCTGTACAGATCAGCATCCTGGGGCACCACTGTGAGAAGAAAAGGATGGAAAGTAGACCTTGAGAAAAGATTCAGCACAAAGTGTTTTCCAAAGTACGTTCCAAAGAATACTACTTCAGCAAAATGAGTCCCCATGCAAAAGGTCTAAGAGCACATGAGTTTAGGGAAATGCCATATAATGTAACCCCTATGTGTCCATATACTTTGTGCCGGGCAGTTTTTGAAAGACAGCAGATACAGCACTAAGAAAAATAATGACTGTCTATACATTGATGAAACTTACAGTTTACTGGGAGACACACGTGGATTATTTCATGACTGAATAACACAAACCTAAAGACCAGTGCTATGAAGAATTTTAAAAGCTTATTTTTACATTTACATTTATTTGTTTATTTATTTTAGAGACAAGGTCTTGCTCTGTGACCCAGGCTGGAGTGCAGTGGTGCTATCATGGCTTACTGCAGCCTTAACCTCCTGGCTTTAAGCTATCTTCCTGCCTCAGCCTCCTGAGTAGGTGGGAATACAGGTGTGCACCACCACACCCAGCTAAATGTTTCTGGAGAGACAGAGTCTCATTATGTGTACCAGGCTGGTCTTGAATTCCTGGCATCAAGAGATTTTTTTCCACTTTGGCCTCCTGGTATGGTTTGGCTGTGTCCCTACCCAAATCTCATCTTGAATTGAAATTCCCATAATCCGCACATATCCTGGGAGGGACCCAGTGGGAGGTAATTGAATCACAGGGGCAGTTTCCTCCATGCTGTGCTTGCGATAGTGAGTGCGTTCTCACAAGATCTGATGGTTTTATAAGGGGCTTTTCCCCCTTTGCTCGGCACTTCTTGCTGGATGTGAAGAAGGATGTGTTTGCCCCACCTTCCGCCATGATTGTAAGTTCCCTGAGGCCTCCCCAGCCCTGAGGAACTTTGAGTCAATTAAACCTCTTTCCTTTATAAATTACCCATTCTCAGGTATTTCTTTATAGCAGCATGAGAAAATACTTGGATTACAGGTGTGAATCACAAAAATTTATTCTTGATATATTAATGTTCTAGAATCCACTATTCTATTAAATATAATTTGGGAAAAATTGATTTAATAAAAATATGATTTTGTAATGGGGAAATTATGACCCTGTCATAATCAATTGAGACATTTAAAAATTTTAATTATATATGGTTTCATTTCAATGTGAAAATAGATAAACCAGATATCATATTAAATAATTTGAGCAACTAATAGGACCTATATTAAGAATAAGCTATAAACTCAAGCCCAAAATTACAATGTGAAAATCCACAAAATAAAAAAGTGAAAAATGTAAATTAAAATTTTAAATTATGAATGACAGAAAATTAAAGAATACGATATTCCATGAAATTTGGGCCAGAGTTCAAATTTTGTTTATTGCTCTAATCTTACAAACCTGGTGTCCTTGGATTTGAACATAAAGCTAAACTGGAATAGTTTAAAGCATTTTTTTTTTACATTTGTCTCATCCCTTTATTAGATTATTATATGTTATTCTCTAGGGTTTCTTGCTTTTCCTCAAAAGTGGCCATACATTAGTCACCTTCATAACTGCAGTGTCTGGGCCCATATTTTGTCTTGTGAGTTTTTCAAAATATATTTTTCACATTTAATTAGTTTAATAATTATAATAATAATTTGCAGAAATAATGATTATAACAACAACAACAACAACAACAATATATTTAACTTTATTACATGCGTGCTTTGTGCCAGATATTGGTCTAAGCGCTTACGTGGATGATTTCATTAGCCTTCACAACAACCCAGTGACATGGATACCATTATTTTCTCTACTCTGTAGATTAGAATACTAAGCCATTAAGAGTTTAAATAACTTGCCCACTGGCACACAGGTAAGAAATAGTGGAACTAGGAAATCTAAACCCAGAGCCTAAACAGTTAATCATTTGTGTTATAATTCAAATAATGTTCAGACTAAATTTAATTAATTTAGGCCTATCTAACTAGGTAACAATTTTTGACACCTTCAACCTTAGAAAGTTGGATTATAAAAATATACTAGAGTTCAGTATGTTAGAAAAATGAGGGGATATATGTTAAAGTAATAGAAATAAAGAAGCAGTTGAAATTCAGAAGAGAAAAATTAAATACAAGTGAAGTAAATATCTTTGCAGTTCATAAGAAGAGGAAGGTATGGATATTATATTCAATAGAATTTAGAGGCAATTGTGGGATAAATTACACTGGAGCATTATAAGTGAAGGCAATGCTTTTTTATATCTTATGATGCTATGACATTTACAGAAAAATAAAAATTTTAGTGGCATACTAGTATTTTTACGTAAAATAAATACAAAAGCCTAGTTAAGACATAAAAATTCCATGTACCACCAGAGATGAGGGAAGCATATTTAATTCATGTACTTTCAAATGTGAGTACCATGGGGACATTTTTATCTGAGAGTATTTTTCTTCTACGATGCATAAGTTTATACATACTCTATCATGGCTATATCGGCCGTTTCAAAAAATAATTATCCAACCTTAAAGTTTAAACACTTTTATTCACTTAATTATGCCATTAAAATTAAAAGGTTTATGTAGAATTAAAATAAATCTTAAATAATCCTCTGAAGAGCTTTCACCAAATGTAGGTAGCTTCTACCAGCTTAAATATATTTACCACTGACTATTCTAAAAAGTAAAAAAGGTAACACAATAAAATGCCAGAGAATAATTGAAGCTATATGATAAACTTAAAGCAATATACTATTTAGCTCCGTGTACACTGCCACCACAGAGCAAGGCTCACTAGAGGGTCTTTGTTGATGACTATGGTGATTGTGATGGTGTTGACTCTTCCCTTCAACCTTGCACAATCTGGTTGTTACACAAATCACTAAGAAAGTATTACTAGTGTAATCTATTTCATTATCTGTATATGCAGAATGAATTAAAATTAATATTCTTCTTTTTTCCTGAAGACACTATTATGTATAGAAAACTATGTACTGTCAAATATTTTCAGTTAAAAATATATAGCATAAAGAGTAGAGACCGTAATGAAAGTGGATTACATAGATACAGAGATGAAATATCATGATAGTGACAGAATGGTGATAGTTTTCATGTTACTATAACCATGGTAGAAGCATAATTAGCAAGCAGAGTTGTCTTTATTATAAAACTGGAGCACTTATTGGTTAAAAATTATTTTACAAAAATTCTTTGGTCTAGATTAACATAAAAAAAGATTAATTTCAATAAATAGACTACTGAAAATCTCCTGAATGGACCCACTCACTGCCCTACTGAAGCATTGCATGTCTCTGAATTGTGTTTACTTGATGCCAGTAGAAGTTCACCTGTTAAAAAATTCACTTGGTTCTTCTCACTGTGACTCATAAGGACATTGGCTTTGCTAAAACTGGGGGAAGCTACATAGACTGGCTAGGGTGATAGAATGCATGAAATTTTTCTCTGAGGCTTTAGACACATAGAACTAACCAAAGAAAATTGGATTCATCTAGAAAATCAATTGGATAATTCAATCTCAATTGCCCTTTTCCTTAACAGAAATAATTTACCTGTGAACTATCTGGTTATGCAACCTTCTTTATCTTTACAAAATATTTCTATGGCCTCTATATATCATACTATCTTCTCTGAAAACTAATAACCCTTTTCTTGAATCTCTCTTAAGCACAGAACACTTTGTACACAAGGCCAAGCCATAATGGGTGGTTTGGAGCCATGTTGGAGACTGAATACTATCTCTGCCATTTAGCTGTCTGGTCTTGTGTAAATAACCTCTCTAAGATTCAGTTTCTTCATCTGAAATTAGGTTACTTATGCCTACTTTCAAGGTTACTGAGAAGATTAAATGAAGTAATGTAAATTACCGTTATGTATTAATAATCCATAGTAGTCAGTAAAATATTAATTTGTATATAAAATACCATGACTTTTGTCTATGACATCTTTTCTACAGAATAAAATCTGAAGACACATCCACATTTTATTTTTCTTTGCGATTCTCACAGCTGCTGGCTCAATGCTGTATACAAAGGTACTCAATAAATGCAAGCCGCCTGAGCATATGAATGGATGAATAATGCAGTATTGGTGTCATTGTTCTGTCTGACTTTGCCTTTCGATACTCAGAGATTTTTGCTGCAGGCCTGGGTGTCATCAGGATCAAGAAGGCAGAGGCAGGCAGAGCACTGCAATTTTTCCTGGGTTGTGTTGGATATTCATGTGCCTCACTGCACAGCAGTCCTGTGCAAAAGACATCTGCTTTGAATAATCTCATTGGATTTTTTAAAAGATATATCACTTAGTAGTATACTGCCAATATAAAACACAAAGCTATATGCATAAAATTTCTAACACTGGTTTTAGCAAAAATTTGTTAGAAGAAATAAAGTTTATTTAACTATTCTTCAAATTCTAGGAGGAATCTTATAGAATATTCATTTGTTTTTAAAATTATGATTATACTGAATACTTCTTATAATCTTAGGTAAAAATAGTTAGAAGACATATTATGAATTCAAATAATGTAACACGTGTGCATCTGGGAAAAAACTCAAAGGGAATATTCAAAAATGAATATGCTAGTAGTGAGTCTACAGATATTTTTCATACTCTTGTTAACGAACATTATCAATTATTATAGGAGTCACAGGGGAAAGAGGAGGGGAAGGGCAGAAGAATTTTCAAGTAGAAGCACTTGTGACACCCCCAGAGTGACCTTTATGAAACCCGATGTTTAAATGAAAGTTTTTAGCTCAACTACATTGCAAAGTGAGGTGATAGCCCAAAATGTCAATAATTTCAAAGACTAAAATGTAAATAATTTCAAAGAATTCCAGAGTTAATAGAAAACATGTAGATCTCTCACCCATTCCAGAGTGTAAACATAGGCAATTGGGGACAGAATCTAAGAAAGAGACTTAGGTTCTTTAGAGTTACTCTGAGTCTCAACCTACCATTTGCAGAAACACAGTAGACTGGTTTCTGAATCATGCCAGAGGAACCTAATGGGTTAGATGCTGGCTGCCTTGAACTGTGGTAGCTGAGTAAAAAACTGTGTTTTGAGAAACAACTGGATCCTTAGAGCTTCTGGGGAAAAGGAAGGTTGGTTTTTCCCTCTGACAAAAGGGCCATTCTTGAAAGGGAGCTGTCTAAGAGCACAACCAAGAGGGGCTAGGCACTTCAGGGGAAGAAAGCTGGAGGTAGACTTCTAGATAGCACAGGGCTTCTAGTGAGGATAGCCAGAGTGGAGTTACATTTCTTTACTTAAGGGAACTGTGGATGAAGCAATGGCGAAGGAACTCCACTGATGCCCCATGAGAGTCAGCTTTAAAATCCTGCCCAATTCAGAAAGGGCAGAGTACCAATGGAGTAAGAACTTTCACACTGTCTTTTATTTTTATTTTTTAATTTAATTTTAATTTTTCAAGAGGGAGTCTTGATCTGTCTCCCAGGCTGGAGAGCAGTGTCACAATCTTGGCTCACTGCCAACTCCACCTACTGGATTCAAGAAATTCTCCCTCCTCAGCCTCTGGAGTAGCAGAGATTACAGGTGCCTGCCACCACGCCCAGCTAATTTTTGTATTTTAGTAGAGATGGGTTTCACCATCTTGGTCAGGCTGGTCTTGAACTCCTGACCTCAAATGCTCTGCCCGCCTCGGCCTCCCAAAGTGCTGGGATTACAGGCTTGAGCCACCACACCCGGCCTGTCCTTTATTTTTATTTGCTGCCCTTGCCACTCCTCCAACCCTGAAAGGATTAACTGAATGAGAGAGGAGGATCAGTCCATAGATGAGGAAAGAGAGAAGCAACTAAACAGCCATCTTCTCCCCTGAGTGTTGCTGGCAGCAGGCCTGAGTTTGGGGGTAGGAAAGGAGGAGAAAGCCACAACTGACAGGTGGGTACAGAGGTTTGATTTGTACAGAATGCTGGAAATTGTAAATACTGAACTGTGTTTTGGTTTAATTACTAAACTGTGACTATAGAACTTTAATTACATAAGCATGATAAGAAAAGTCATGGGGCCTACCTAGGATTCTATCCAGCCAAGGTTGGAGGACCACCCTTAATGAGAAAATGTGAAAGTATGGTGGAAACAAAATTAGTGTCGCTTTATGGTTACATCCTAGAATCATTCTGTCAGTGTAATAATTGTGCTACTTAACATACTTGGGTTGGATGTAAATATAAGTATTTATATCACAAATAAGGGTTTTGATCATACACCACTTTTGTTACATAAATTTTTAAAAATTATTTATTCTTATTTTTATTTTTGAGACGGGATCTCACTTAGTCATACAGATTGGAGTGTAGTGGTGTGATCTCAGCTCACTGCAACCTCTGTCTCCCATGTTCATGCGATCCTTTCACTTCAGCCTCCCGAGTAGCTGGTACCACAGGTGCAGACCACCATGCCCAGCTAACTTTTTTGTAGTTTTGGTAGAGATGGGGTTTCACTATGTTTCCCAGTTTGGTCCCAAACTCCCAAGCTCAGGTGATTCAACTGCCTCGGCCTCCCAAAGTGCTGGTATTACAGGCAAGAGCCACCATGCCCAGCGTATGAACATTTTATTTATTCTGAATTAGGTTAATAGTAAATTCAAAGATATGCTTATTTAGTTTTAGAAATGTGTAACTGAATGGAATGTGATATAAAAACAAAACTGTGCTATTACTTGAGCTCTTTGTCCTAGCGATGGACTGATAAAATGTCCTTATGGATGATAGTATAAAATTAGTTAATGAATAAGATGCTATTTTATGTTTTTTTCTTATATTTTTAAAATTAAGCCTTTTAGATGGAAGTATAATCTACTCTTAGATTTGAATATCTTTTTATAGAGGACAATCTATCTCCTTTACACATGACATCATTTTATAACGCAAAGAATTATTTTCCTTGTCTTTCCATCTTACAGTCATATTATGTTTGCCTCACTTATATGAATTCAATATCTTCAACATTCACTGATTCTTTTTTTTTTTTTGAGACGGAGTCTTGCTCTGTCGCCCTGGCTGGAGTGTAGTGGTGCAATCTCAGCTCACTGCAAGCTCCGCCTACCAGGTTCACGCCATTCTCCTGCCTCAGCCTCCCCAGTAGCTGGGACTTCAGGTGCCCGCCACCACGCCTGGCTAATTTTTTTGTATTTTTAGTAGAGACAGGGTTTCACCGTGTTAGCCAGGATGATCTTGATCTCCTGACCTCGTGATCTACCTGCCTCGTCCAGGCCTCCCAAAGTGCTGGGATTACAGGCATGAGCCACTGCACCCAGCCAACATTCACTAATTCTTACACTTGTTGCACTGACATACAATTTATCAACTACTATTGAACAGTGATACTTGGACTTCAGATTATTGAATTTTTCTCTTTGATATACTATATATTTAATAAATTTCAAGTATATGATCAGTGAAATGATATATTAATATGTGACACCTCAAAGAATTAAGGAACTCACATTGAAAATGTGTACAGCCCTTCAATAAATAAATACATACATACATAACATTGGGGGCTTTAGGAAGCTATATGTTCAACTAAGAGGTGGCATTTCTAATCTAGCTAGGAAACTGAGGAACCATAAATGAAACAATAGACTTCTTGTATCTGTGGGCATGTATAACTGGCAGAGCTCAGAACAATTGTTTTCATCCTAGTTTCAAGGGAGGCTGTGCTTTGTAAGCTGGAGAGGCAGATACACTCACCTGAGACTATATCAGAATTGAGAAATATGAAGAAACTGTTCTTTTGAGGAGGTTCCTATGTTTTTGGTAGTGTCCTCTTTTCAGCGGTGTTAGTAGATGCATGGTGGAGTTCCTGGGGCAGAAATGGCATGGATGGCAGTGGCTGTTGCAGTCATGTGAGGACTGTTACTTTTCAAACTTGGTGTTGAGTGTACCAGTGGTAGCAGCCTCATCATCAGGCCAGTTCTACAGAATGGTTTTGGGTGTTGTTCCTAGAAGCTCAAATATCTTCTGTTCCTAGAAGCTTCTGTTCCTAGAAACTTCTGTTCCTAGAAGGCTCAAATATCTTTCTCAAGCTCCCTGATTATTGTGTGAGCCATTAACTAGATGACTATATCATCCACCAGGACTGTTTCAAGAGTGAAAATAGGATGGCATTGTGCATTATCCTCAAGACAACAACCTTAAAAACAAGAATGACCCGACTGTATAATCACTTTACCTATTGACTTTTAGTAAATTCAATTTCTGCTTAAATATACCAGCATGTATTCATTTATATAACAAAGAACCTTTAGCAGAACCAAAATGAATTGTGGTATATCCATGGTATAAAATGTTGTATAGACATTACCTAGAATTAATAAGGCTAAAAAGATTTTCTTTGGAGGGATGTCCATGTTGCACTATTCAGTGATAAATGAGCAGAAGTTTATAAGCTCAGGTAGAATAACATAGTGGCTTTTTAGATTCTAACGTCCCCCAATTTTCCTCTAAGTTATTTGTAAATAAGGGACATACACACTCAAGACCAGAAAAATTAGCTCCAGATGCCGGTCAGAAGTAGAGGGCTTGGGAAATGCATGGGACCAGAGATAGTGGTCCTGAAAAGTCAGTGCTTCCAGGGAATAAAGACACCTATGAAAATGAAGGGGTCCTTAGTGTCTTGAAGGGTGAAAGAAAATAAAAGGACAACTGAAGAGGATAATTCTACTGAGACAAGACAAAAACAAAGAGTTAGAAGATGTCAAACAAAATAAAGTGTCACGTATTTAAAACAAACAAACAAATACACACACACAAAGCTGTCATTTATAGACATAGTAGAGGAATGAGTCCTTTAAATCAACCACCAAGAAAACCACCTCCTCAGTGGCAGTTCCTCAAAAGTATATGCTGCAATTGCTGGTACAGGAAAATCCACACCAAACGAATCTGACAAAGAAAAGTAAAACCCATCAAAGCAAAACCCAGATGCCACATAAAGATACTCTAAAAATAAATTTAAAAAAAGCTCTTTGCCAGGTGAAACACATCAGTTAAGGCAGATCAATAAGCAGAAGAAAAGCAAAACAGAAAACTAAGGTTGAAATTAAGGAAAATTAAACAAAAAATTGCAAATGTGACATAACCAGGTGAATCAGAAATTTTAAAAGTGAAAGCAAATGAACAAAGTGAAATGATAAAAAATGTAACTAACTGATCTAAAAGAATATCTCAGAATGTAGCTCAGAAATGACAGAATTATTAGTTACCTACAAAAGAATAATACAAATGAAAATACAGTGAGAAATACACAGAGAATAAATGAGAAACAACAAGAAAATAAAATAGTAGCACTAATAATAATACTACTACTAAACAGAATCAGTGAGAAAGTAATAGATGTAGAAGATAGCAAAGAAGATCCAGCATAAGATTTGTTGTATCTGAAGCAGAAAAACAACCAATGGAGCCAAATTAATATTTCAAATTAGAGTTAAAACATGTATTAAATAAGAATACAATATGAAGATTCAAATTTTCCCACTATGTACCTGAGAATATTAAAATAATTTTTTTTTTTTTGGAGAACAGGGTCTTCCTTTGTCATCCAGGCTGAAATGCAGTGGCAGGCGCATGGCTCAATCGAGGGATTGAGGCTGCAGTGAGCCATGAGCCTGCCACTGCACTCCAGCCTGGACGGCACATCAGCCTCCCAAAGTGCTGGGATTATAAGTGTGAGCCACCGCGTTTGGTGACTGAAACAGAATTTTTTACTCTGAGACATGACATTACTAAGCTTTCATCCCTTCCTTCAGGATAAAGACTAAATCACTTATTTTACATTCCAGTTGCTCACTGCTGGTATATACAATAGCAATTTAATTACATATATTAACCTTGTATCCTGTGATCTTGCTATACTCACTTACTAGTTACAAGAGGGATTTTTGGGTAAATTCTTTGGAATTTTCTACATATAAATGATGTCATCTATGAATAAAGACTGTTTCATTCTTTATTCCTAATCTTTAAAATGTTTATTTCCTTTACTTATCTATCTTACTAGCTAAGACTTCCTATACAATATTGCTTAAAGGTGATGAGAGATAACATCCCTGTATTGCTCCCAGTCCTGGAAGGAAAGTGTCCTGTGTGGCAACCAGGAGGCACAGATTGAACAGTTGATATGGGGTTAAGTTGAGATATACTGAAAGTAGAAAATACATACCAAATTTCAAAGACTTTGTATGAAAAAAAGAAAATAAAAAATCTCTTGTATAACTTTTTATAACGATTACACGTTGAAATGATATATTAACATAATTTTAGTTGTTAGTTTTTAATGTAGGCTAGTTAACACTTAACATTATATATGTATAACATTATATAATGGCCAGGCACAGTGGCTCATACCTGTAATTCTGGCACTTTGGGAGGCCGAGGTGGGCGGATCACTTGAGACCGGGAGTCTGAGACCAGCCTGGGTAACATGGGAAAACCCCATCTCTACTAAAATTACAAAAGTTAGCTGGATGTGGTGGTGCATGCCTGTGGTCCCAGCTACTCGGGAGGCTGGGGCAGGAGGATCACTTGAGCCCAGGAGTTCAAGGCTGCAGTGAGCTGTGATTACACCACCCCACTCCAGTCTGGGCAAAAGAGCAAGACCCTGTCTCAAAGAGAAAAGAAAAGAAAAGGAAATCAAACCAAAAACATAGAGATGTGGCTCTCATTTTATTTTTAGTGGTCAGTGCTGCATCCTACTTCCTAGAAAGTTGATGTGATAGCTCATTTTGGCCTATGAGGACAAAAGTCATATCTTAAGCTTGGATAAACGATGAGCTAGAAGGACATTTGTGCTAACACTTTGAGGAATGGTGCCTTACTGGACTTACATGAATAAAACTAAAATTCAATTCTATTTGTGTCACATTTATTTTCAACTTTCTGTCATAGAAGTATCTCATTTTTATAATTGTATGTGAATGAATGTATGTGTATATAGGTAGGTAAGTAAAATATACTCACCAAAATCCCATGTTGGTGAAGTGAGCTTTCCTTTTGGGTATTCATGCTTTTTAAAAAAATATGAACATCAATTCATTTGTTAAAAATGAAGGTCTGAATAGCAATACAAAATCTTAAAAGTTTTGTAAATAACCTCAAAACAATGGGCTCTCCAATTTATTTTAAAACTGAGAACTGTTTAATTACCCGTGATTTAAATGTCATCCTTGACAAACTGAGAGCAGTGTTGATAGCAGGATGGAATGAAATAACAGAACTGTGAAGGTATTTTCGGTATTTATTACAATTCTGACTCAGTTTTCGTTGAACGGATTCCTTTTTAAAAGATTCGAAATCACTCAAAACACTATAATGCTATTTTAACAGTGTTTTCTTAAAGTAGTCTGATAGACAGAAGAGGTCACTATCAAAACTCTACACTGAAACTCATAATGTTAAAAATAAAGGATCTATTATATTTTTTTTCTTAGGGAGAAAAGCCTCTAAAAAGTCACATCAGTATTAATAAAATGTCTAGCATTCAAAAGCCATGCTATATTGAACAATTAATGGGTGTTTATAAAATTTCATGTTTGGAGAAAGTTTGCTTTTTCTGCATGGTAAAATTTATGACCAGATATGTTCAGCACTATAATAAACCTGCTTTAAAATTCCTGCAGAAAATTGACATTCAACCATGTTCTAACAGTTCAGATACTGGCAAGGTCTACAAAGATGCCACTGAAAAATATATATAGTGCATAATTTTCATTTCTTTGCTGTCAGGGTAACATGTGTGCTTCATATGCTTTAGTGAAGTCTAGCAGTACAAATGTGTCAAAAAATCATAAAAATTTGTCTTCTATGACTAACATATAGGATTTAGGACCCTAGTCTTTTGGATATTTATCTCTAAGTAGGAAAAGAAGAATTTATTCTTGGACAAACATATATACTTTATGTTTAACACATTTTCCCTGTGGGATTTAATGAAACAACTTTAGCAGAAGTCACCATGCTCCTTGTCGAGTTTCTTCCCCCATTGCTGTAATAGCCTAAAAAATAGCATAGGGCTTTATGTTCAAGGATTTCAAAAATGGTATCCAACAAAAATAAAAAAGGTATTAATTAAACTTATGACCCAGGAAAGGAAATTATCTTCTACTAAATTTGCTTTATAACTCTATTAAGTTGTTTGCCATAGAAGATAAACAAGATGAATTATTGTATTAGTCTGAATTCTTTTACTGCAAGTGGCAGAAACCAAACCCCATTTAGTTGAAGTAAAAATTTAGTAACTCCCATAAATGGGAAGTTGCAGATGGAGGTTGGTATGAGATAGAGCAGATAGGACAAGAGTTCTGTCATTTATTCCTGTGGTTGCTCTGCTTATTTTTTCTTGTCTGTGCTGGACTTTATTTTTCCAGCTCATTTTCTCCACATGGTAGGCAAAATGGCCATGGCCATGAAGTGCCGCCAGCCTCGAAAGTCCAGTAGAAAGAGTCTATAACTAATAAAATATATATATGGCCTCATTTGTTCGCTGAAATATGAAGGCATCTGCTATCTCGGTTTGTGATGTTTTAGAGCATGATACCTCTGCAATTAGGCCTTTGCTCTAAAACCGTGATGGAAAAAACAGCAAAGCCCTGATGCCACAGCTTACAGGACAAAGACTTTCTCAGGAAAAATAGGCAATGTTTTTCAGTTCTTCCCTCTTGGTCTAATGAGCTTCTGCTGAGGCTCGTACTTCTTATCAAATTTCTCATATCTTTTGCTTGTGTTATTAAATGTATGATCAGTAAGAAACTACAATATACAAACATATTTGTAGTTATATATTTCTTCTTCTTGGGAAATATATTTACCTAGGTTATCTTCATACAAAAATATCATATGAGTTATTAAGGGATCCTTCTCTTTCCTTTCTCTTTATTTTGTTCCTACTTTTTCATAATTTTTGTACCCATTCTTGTCTTTTGCCACTTTCTTTTTTCTTTTTATTTCAAGATTTATTAAAACTAGTCCAGATCATTTATCATTTTTAAAATAGATATTTTCTACCAAATAGATTGTAAAACATACTTCTATAAAATGAATACTATTTTATACTCTTGTTTTTATGTATTATATATATTTTATGATTAAGGATGTGTTAATCTGGAAAAAGCATCACTTGTAGTTAACATTAAATTGCATTTAAGAATGTAACAAATACTTTCATTCATACTTTTTTAAAGTAACTGAAAAAGTCAAATACAGTTTCCAGTCCTTTGTGTTTGGATATCTAAATGTTCATTTTGCATCACTGAATTAGTTCTTGTCTTGAGCTCAGTGTGGGAATATTTAACACTCTTGTGGTATGAGATTTTTATATTTTTAAAGCAATATACAATTTAGGTATGGAGGGTAGAGGAGAATAGATATGATAAAAGAAATGAGTATAAGAAAGAAAATCTTAATTTTTATTCAACTATTTATTTAGAGTAATATTTCCAAAAGCAAGATTCCCATGACCTTTACTGGGGTCTTCAAGGTCAAAACTATTTTCATAGTATTACTAAGATGTTATTTGTCTTCTTCATGCTCATTCTCACATGACTGTATGGTGAAGTGTTTCAGACGCTGATATATGATAACATTATTGCTCTGATGGCATAGAATGTGTGCTCATACGCTCTCATGTCTTCAAAATTTTTCTAAGGTGGTAGGTAAGGTAGGTAAGGTATAACGTGTATTTTCAGAGATTAACTTTGTTTGTTCTTGGTACTTATACTTTGATCTTCTAGTTAGTCTTAGTTATACTTTTTCTAATCTCCGTATTCTTATATAATCCCCTCAAAAATCATAATTTTGAAATCCTGAAGTTTTCCTTATGCCTATGTTGAAACACAATAATTAATTATTAATTGTATTTTATCTTGTTTTGCAGTATATTTAAATTTTTTCTAAATTTATCTAAAACAGTTATTTTAGAACTTTGAAATATTTTATTTAAATAAAATATTGCCATATATTTGTCTTATGTTGAGTAATAGATCATTTACTTAACACAAGGGAGATTAGAAGACTCACTTTATCAACATGTAACTACGCCAGCTACCTCTAAAGATGCTGAGAAAGGCAAAACTTTAACATCAGAGAGATATCAAACTCATAGGAGGGAGAAAATGTTTCAAAAGAAACTAGTGAAACTATAAATAAGAAATAAAAATATGATGAAATTTTTATTTCATTTGGGATTATAGATACTAATACTTCAGCTTATTGTGTTTTATGCAACAGAATATTTTTGAATACTGTTATAGTGTCAGTTATGATGTGATGCAATATTGAAATCAAACATTTATAATTTAAGGAAAAAAATTTAATATTTTAAACAGACATGATAAGCTCCTGCTACAGCATTTCAAACTAGAAAAGAACAACTAAAGTCTCTTAGAGACTAAGTTATTGTAATGTGTTGGCTGGAGACCTGTACACAATAGTTAAAAGACTAAAAAAAAAAAAAAAAAGCTTCGTACGGTTGACATTAATGAATGCCTTCTTGATGAAGAGTCAGTAAAAAGAATTACAAAGTTCCACTTTCTGATGATTCAGTAACTCATTGAATTAAAGATTCATCTATGAACATGAAGACTGTCTCACTTGCAGAATTGTAACTACAAATGAATAAATCTCCAAATGTGGCTGGACTCTATTCAACACCAGCTAATCACTGAATATGATTCTTTATGTAAATGTTTGATAACAAACATAAAAGGAGCAAATAGCTAAAGTGTTAAATAACCTTTTTGACTTTCATGGCTTATCCTGCAACAACTATGCTGACATGTGCACTGATAGTACAAATGCAATGGTAGGTGAACTGCAGGTGCTTCAGTGTAATTCAAGGCATTAGCCAAACACTATACTCACTATACTGTTTTCTTTATCACCATACATTCACAGAAAAATAAGAATTCATTTCCCTTAAGGATGTCCCTGATGATGCAATTAAACCATATTAATTTTGCTACATCTCAAACCTTGAGTATAGACTTTTTAATATACTGTTTGAAAAAACGGGAACCATGTAAAACACTTTGCCGCATACCAAAATACAATAGATGTCTCAAAGAAAAACCTTTGTTTAATTGAGGTGTGAGCAATAGTAGTAGATACTTTTTTTGTGGAACACATTTTTATACCTAAATGAATGGATGACAGAAAACTATGATTATTCAAATTTGAGCATTTGGCAGACATTTGTTCAAGAACTATGTCACTTTATTAAGCGTGTAAAGAGTTCCTCACACCGAAAAGCCTGAGTATATCAATATTGCATTTACCAGTGACTCCTCAGAATTTCTTTGCACGGTTCATAAATTTGCCACATACAAATGAAACTTCTAATCTTTCCATATAAGACTCCCTTCATGCACCATCGGTCCTCACACTCACCTCTGCTCATCATATTACTACTTTCTCAAGTTCATGTAGATTTCAAACTAAGTAAAATAAGATACACACAACCAATAACTTGATCTTTTAGCTTTAATAAATAGCCAACAGCACAAAACTATTTTGTTCATGATCATTTATAGACATGAAATGAGAAAACAGCATCAGTGCTCCAACTGATAAACAAGTAAGTGGACCAATATTTGTTTACACAGGATCTTATACTTTCTCAAACAACTCTCTAGAGCCTAACAGCAAAAAGAACAACAATAATTATATGTGGTTGTTAAAGCATTTACTTTAAGAAGAAGGTACAAACAGGGAAAATGACTTCTGTTAGTCATGCCTTTGTTAGTTCTTCAATATCACTGACTCCCTAAAAAGACCTCAGGTGACAGCCGTCTAACTGGTATGTGAGCAGAGTTCCTTTTACAGATCCCCCTCTCATTCTAGTTGGGCTACAGCAGTCTCAAAAGATGTGGAGGTCAGAAAATGATCACTATGTGAAGTTTCGAGTGGTCTTTGTAGAAAAAAATGAATATATTCAATATGTTACTCAAAATAAATATTGAAACATGGCAAAATTCACATGACGTTGATCTAGCTTTTAGTATTGTTCTGATAAGGCTATTATCAAACCTGCAAATTGCAATTAAATTTAAACTAGATCCAGCTATGTTTTTTTGCAGCAGAAGCAACTCTAATAATTCTATGGATATGGATGGCAGAAAGTTCTTTTTAAAAAATGTTATTCTATAACAATGCCTCATTAAAATCACATCTAAAAATGATTTGTTGCAATTTTAGAAATCTGGAAGAGAGTACAATTTTTTGCAGGGGAAGTTTTAGTTTATGAACATCTATTCAAGGGACTGAGATAGAGGCATAGTATATGTCTTCAATGATAATAGTAGGCAAGGATTGCAGGAAGATTGTTCTAACTGTTCACTTAGAATATTCTTATTAACTTGAATAATCCCCTATTTCCTAGAAAACATCATTTTTAGCTGTGTAGTCTGTAACCTGTATGAGAAAAGACCTATGAGGTTTCAGAGATAAAATGAAGTATGTAATTAATTGCATATTAACATAGTCATCATTTTACAGTAAAGCAAAATGATGTTTGTGATTGAGAGGAATGGTAGGATGTAGAGGCCACCATCCAACAATTATGGACATGCACTATGTGTCAGAAACTTTTTATGCATTATCTCATTAAATCATCACACAATTGAGGCAATTTGACCATCTGCACCTTTCTTAACTTATCCATGTATTCACTGTGTGACATTTAACAAATTATTAAACTTCTTTGAACCATTGTTTATTTGTTTGAAAATTTGGGAGTAATTTAGAATCACCAGGATAATCAACACTAGTCAACCAGACTACCTAAAAAATAGTAATAATTGAGCAATCTGAAAATAACTTAAAAAAACAAGTATATTTAGAATTCTCTACAAGATAAAGCAGAATCTAGGCCCCCTAAATGAGAATAGGATATTATTAAGCAAGATTATTAAAATAAAATTTGAAAATTTTGAGACAAAGTACACAAATAACTATAAATTTCACAAAAACATTATAAAAATAGGAAGGAAGAACTCTAACTTCATAGAAAAGGCCACAGAAAATATCAAAAGTATATTAGGATATGGAAGGCAGATTAAAAGCCCAATTACATCAATAGCATTTAAAGAAAAGTGAATAGTCCAAGATTAATAAGAATACTGAAAATGAGGAAGCCTGAAGTGTTTCCAGACCTAAAGAAAGTTATGTGACATCATACTGACAGAACAGAATAAATAAAACTGTAAAATCTACATCAAAATAGTTCTTTAAAGTTAATGAGGATGAGAGTACCAATTGAAAAATGAGCAAAGTACATGAACCAAAAGAATAAGTATATGTAATAAACCACTGTCAATCTCACCAGTTTTTAATAAAAAGAGATTAAAACATTATTGAAATAATTTTTAAACTAATTGATAGATTAAAAATATAATTGTGATATCCAATATTTGTGAATGTGTTGGGAAGTTGGTTACCCTCATAGATGTTATTTAGGATGTTATTTCATTCTATCTAATAAAATCTTTGTAAATAATCACATAAGAAAAGAATCTGAAAAGTGTAATATATATGTTCATTGTATTTCCATAATAGGGAATCATTACAAACAATCAAAGTATAACTATGAAGAAATGAATTAAATAAATTATGGCATATCTACATAATTGAAAATAAATTAACATTGAAAACAATCCAAAAGAATATTCACTGACATGATAAAATCATCAGGATACACTACTTAAAAGCAGTTTACAACATCTAATGTATGTATGATACTAATTTGTAATTTATTTAAATACATATGTGTGTATGTGAATCTGTGTGCATGTGGTATGTTCATATGTGTATAGCTCTATGTATGTACATTTAAGAATGGGTACCCTATTTTTCAGGAAAATATACTGAGATGGGAAAGGTCAAATTGTTAATACCCTCCTAGAATTGCTTTTATAAAGGACTAGATTTAATAAATAACAATTATTTCTTCCAATGCTCTTATAACTGATGTTATAACTGAGATATTAGCAAATGAACAATTCAAATGTGAACAATTAAAAGATGATACTTGAACATATGTTCTTACTCAGCTATTTTGGATTCTCTATCAACAAGAAATATATTCTCTGGATTAAAAATATTACAGTAGAATGCTTTTAATAAACTCAGAATGGTCTGTGCTTAATCATTTTGCTCAGTCTTCACATATTCAGGATTTATTTCCATTTCTGATTACAAAAAAGGCACTTCTTTTCCCTGATTAAAGGAATAAGAAAGAAAAAGGGAAAAACAGAGGAGGAGGGGATGAGTGGTGAGTTAAAGGACAGATTGAGTGTATGTATTTTAATCTGGCAGTTGTCTTGTGTAATTTTTTTTGCCAAAAGACTGCTAATTTCATACAAAAATTTAAATATTGTAGCAGTCACCCAACTTAAACATTTGGCAAATAGTTATCCTATTTTAAAAATGGAAAATATTTCTCAAGTGCTTCTGTTTTCAAAATACTGTCTCACGCTATTCTTTATGTTTGTTTAATCATTTTTTTGGAGGAAATTCTCCTCTAAATTTGGGATAAGAGAGAGATATATATAAATGTATATATATTTATATATATTCACACATACATACACACGTACATTTTTTTCCTATCACATTCAATCAAGACTATCTCAGTTTAATCAATTAAAGGTGAAAGTCTTTTTTTCTTCCTTCCTTCCTTCCTTCCTTCCTCCCTCCCTCCCTTCCTTCCTCTCTCTTTCTCTCTGTCTTTCTCTCTTTCTCTCTTTGTTTTCTTTTCTTTTCTTCTTTTCTGTCTTTCTTTCCTTCTTTTTTTTCCCTCTCTCTCTCTTTTATTTTTTTCTGATGGATTATATCCACAATATTTTAAAACACATAGGAGTCATACAGAAAGGAACATCGCATTCCTGGGGTGTGAAATACATTTTTAGCAGGAAGACTTGAGAAAAATTGTACAAGTTCTTTTATATTTGCCTAAATTTGAAAAACAAACCAACCAACCAACAACAAAAAAAACCCCACAAAACCCACTTGTCACAGATATAGATGTGAATCATCCCCAGGGAATATTTGCTAGATTCACAGGGCTTCAGGCACCATATTCTCAATCCCGTGAGTGTCTTTTGTTATATCTTCTGTTCTCAAGCTGACATTTGCAGGAGCATTTTTTTTTAATGAAAAATGAAGTTGGAGTGTAAAAGTTACACAATCTGCTCTGCTCCATTTGACCATATTATTGTCGAATCTAAAATAGTTTCTAGAATTTCTAAGAAAAAGTCTTCTAAAATTCTGACTTTATATACTTAATATGGAATGGTGGACCTGTTTGTTATTTTTCATTTAAACAAATGGACATAGCACTTAGTTTAAGAATAAGGAAAATATTATGTAAAAGTTTACTAAAACTTGCATTCATTATAACTTACGATGTTAGTAAGAGGAAATGATATTATAGATATGTAAAAAAAAGGCAGTTGGATTTTTTTTTCTACTCAGAATCTTATGCCCTCAACAAAAGACGTAATTCTGAGAAATATCCAAGTAATTTCTCCCAGCACTAAAATATTCTATTGTTGATCAATTAGCTCATTTAGAAAGAGCACTAAATTAAGGTAGTATGTTCTCAGACTGTGCTAATAATCTCAAATAGCTATTTCACCAATACTAGTCAGAAGGATGGTTTAGTTCTCATTTATCCCCACACTAGAATGACAGCTCATCAAAAATATCAACTGACCATAAATCTTTGAAAGAAGAATGATTCCATTCTAATGTAGTAAAGAGCAAATACTCCTCATTTAAGCTTCAGGGATCTTAATTTGCATTGACCATTCCAAGGCTATGGGAGGAATTCCATAATATAGTCCTTTGGTCACGTACTTCTGTAATATTTAGAAAAGCAGACAATTTAACTGCAATCAATTAAGACTGCTGTCTCCTTTCACTCTGACCTTCCCTCTGTCATAGTTGACATTAGAGTATGGGCATTTCGGGTGTCTTGCTAGGGAAAAGTTGAGTTGGATACATTCTTTTTTTGTTTAATGGGCATGTTTAAGTAGTTTTCAGTTATTTCTGTGTATGGTTAAATTATTGCTAGTTTTTCCAATTTCATGACCCAAAGACATAGAGACCAGAGTTCCATTATATGATGATAGAAACATGTTCTAGGCACCCAGTACCAAAATTATGTGGGTAATAGAAGACAGAAAAAATGTTTTATATGCATGGGAGACTCTAGTCTCTAGAAAAATCTTTTAAATTGTATACAAAAGACTCATATACAAGAAGCAGTTTGATAAAGTTTTTCTGTAATGTGACAGGAATCCTAAAAAGTCATATAATGATACCAATAATGTTAACTGAATTATAATTTTCTATGATATTAATAATAATAAACAATCTATCAGACATTCTAAGGAAAGTAGTATCTTTCCATCTCTCTATAGTAAATATTATAAAATTCTATTTATGTGAAGAAACAAAGAGCTTACATCTTAACAATTTTTAAAATGCATTACAGAGGTAGACTCAGAAATTATTTAATAAAAACAACTATGTTATTTATCGGAATATTTTGTTGTAGGGATATTTTTCAGCTTTTTGACTTTTGTGATTTTCACTTTAAATTAATATTTTCTTTTACACCTGATATGGTTTGGCCCTGCGTCCCCACGCAAAGCTCATCTTGAATTGTAATCCCTATGTGTTGAGGGAGGGACCTGGTGGAAGGTGACTAGATCATGGCGGCGGTTTTCCTCATGCTGTTCTCATGATAATGAGAGAGTTCTTACAAGATTTGATGCTTTAAAAGTGGCAATTTCTCTTGCGCACCCTCTCTCCCTCCTCTGACACCTGTGAAGAAGGGACTTGATTCTTCTTCACCTTCTGCCGTGATTGTGAGCTTCCTGAAGCCTCCCCAGCCATGCACAACTGTGAGTCAGTTAAATCTCTTTTATTTATAAATTACTCAGTCTTGGTTAGTAACTTTATAGCAGTGTGAGACCAAACTAACACAACATCTAATTTTGTAATTATAATTTTGTATTCATGTTCCTAAAAAGGATTGTAAAATGTTATGATCTTTGGATCACACAGAAACTAGATTCTTCTTGAACATTTTAAGGCAGTATTGACTACTAGATCTGGAAGATAATCTAATAAACTCCAATTTAATGGTTGCAGTTTTCCAGAGGTGCCTCAGATATCACATACAAGGAAGAAACAAATTTAGTGCAACACTCTCTGTTTGTTTACTTTGATTGAATTACAACTCAAGTTTTCTTTTGAAGAAATGCTTTCATGGCTTAAGTAAAGTATGGAAGGAAGTACTTGTTCAACAGTCAGCACATGATCAGAAAAAATATGAAAGTACTTGTATTAGTTTTCAATTGCAGCTATAAAAAATTTCCGCAAATAGGAACCAAAACCAATACCCACTTGTTATCACATGGTTTCTGTAGGTTATGAGATACAGTGTGGATTAATTGGTGGCAAAAGACAAATCAAGGTTTAAGTGGCCTACGCTCTTATCTGAAGGTTTTTGAGGGGAATCTGCTTCCAAGGTCATTACATTTATTGGCAGGGTTCAGTTCCATAAGATTGTAAGACTCAAATTCCCATTACTTTGGATGCTGTTGACTAGATATTGTTCTCAGCTTTTAGAGTCAGCCCACATTCCTTGACTCCTAACTATATCTTCCATGTTCAAAACCAGCAATGGTGGCTAGACTCCATATTTTAAATCTTTTTAACCTCTTCTTCCATCTCATCTCTCTGCTTTTCTCTTCCACCACAGCTCACTGACTGACCCTTCTGTCTTATTTTTCTACATTTAAGTGCTCATGCAATTACACTGGCTCCTTCTGAGTGATCCAGAATAAACTGCATATTCAAAGGTCAGATGAGTATTAACTTTAATTGCATCTGCCAAATCCCTTTGCAGTGATACGTAGATAGGTGTTTAACTGTACAAAGACTTTGAAGTCTTTGGGGAGGAATATTTTTAGAATTCTGCTTACCATAGTACTGATTTAGTCCAAACATTTGATTTTAAAATTTGGGTAGTTTAGGTTAAAGTGGTTTATTGAGGGTTCTATCCACAGTTTTTAAATAATATTAATAGATAAATGAGACTACATTTCCTTTTTTAAGTTTTCTTCTAAAAAAAAGGGATACATGTGCAGAACGTGCAGGTTTGTTACATAGGTATACATGTGCCATAGTGGTTTGCTGCACCTATTGACCTGTCCTCTAAGTTCCCTCCCCTCATCCCCTACCCGCCAACAGGCCCTGGTATATATTGTTCTCCTCTCTGTGTCCATGTGTTCTCATTGTCCAACTCCTACTTTCCTACTTATGAGTGAGAACATGCAGTGTTTGGTTTTCTGTTTCTGTATTAGTTTGCTGAGGATGATGGCTTCCAGCTTCATCCATGTCTCTGCAAATGACATTATCTCATTCCTTTTTATGGCTACATAGTAGTCCATGGCATATATGGACCACATTTTCTTTATACAGCCTATCATTGATGGCATTTGGGTTGGTTCCATGTCTTTGCTATTGTAAATAGTGCTGCAATAAGCATAGGTGTATATGTGTCTTTATAGAAGAATGATTAATATTCTTTTGGGTATATACCCAGGAATGAGATTACTGGGTCAAATGGTATTTCTGGTTCTAGATCCTGGAGGAATTGCGACACTGTCTTCCACAATGGTTGAACTAATTTACATTCCCACCAACAGTGTAAAAGTGTTCCTATTTCTCCACAGACTCACCAGCATCTATTGTTTCCTGACTTTTTAATAATCACCATTCTGACTGGTGTGAGACGGTATTTCATTGTGGTTTTGATTTGCATTTTTCTGATGATCAGTGATGTTGAGCTCTTTTTCATATGTTTATTGCCTGCATAAATGTCTTCTTTTGAGAAGTGTCTGTTCATATCCTTTGCCCACTTTTTGATGGGGTTGTTTGTTTTTTTTCTTTTAAATTTGCTTAAGTTCCTTGTAAATCTGGATGTTAGACACTTGTCAGATGGGTAGATTGCAAAAATTTTCTCCCATTCTGTAGGTTACCTGTTCACTCTGATGATAGTTTCTCTTGCTTTGCAGAAGCTCTTTAGTTTATTTAGATCCCATTTGTCAATTTTGGCTTTTGTTGCTATTGCTTTTGGTGTTTTAGTCGTGAAGTTTTTGCGCATGTCTATGTCCTGAATGGTATTGCCTAGGTTTTCTTCTAGGGTTTTAATGGTTTTAGGTTTTAGATTTAAATCTTTAATTCATGCTGAGTTTTTTTTTGTATAAGGTGTAAGGAAGGGGTTCAGTTTCAGTTTTCCGCATATGGTTAAACAGTTTTCCCAGCACCATTTACTGAATAGGAGATCCTTTCCCCATTGCTTGTTTTTGTCAGGTTTGTTGAAGATCAGATGGTTGTAGATGTGTGGTGTTATTTTTGCTCCATTGGGCTGTCTGTTTAGGTACCAGTACCATACTGTTTGGTTACTGTAGCCTAGTAGTATAGTTTGAAGTCAGGTAGTATGATGCCTCCAACTTTGTTCTTTTTGCTTAGGAATGTCTTGGGTATACAGGTCTTCTTTGATTCCATATGAAATTCAAAATAGTTTTTTTCTAATTCTGTGAAGAAGGTCAATGGTTCTTTGATGGGAATAGCATTGAATCTATAAATTACTTTGGCGTTATGGCCATTTTTATGATATTGATTCTTCCTATTCATGAGAATGGAGTGTATTCCCATTTGTTTGTATCTTCTCTTATTTCCTTGAGCAGTGGTTTATAGTTCTTCTTGAAGAGGTCCTTCACATCCCTTGTTAGCTGTTAGCTGTATTCCTAGGTATTTTATTCTCTTTGTAGTGATTGTGAATGGGAGTTCATTCATGATTTGGCTCTCTGCTTGTCTATTGTTGGTTTAAAGGAATGTTTGTGATTTTTGCACATTGATTTTTGTATACTGATACTTTGCTGAAGTTGCTTATCAGTTTCAGGAGTTTTTGGGCTGAGATGATGGGGTTTTCTAAATATAGAGTCATCTTGTCTGCAAACAGACACAATTTGACTACCTCTCTTCCTATTTGAATATCCTGTATTTCTTTTTTCTTGCCTGATTGCCCTGGCCAGAACTTCAATACCATGTTGAATAGGAATGGTGAGAAAGGGCATCCTTGTCTTATGCCGGTTTTCAAAGGGAACGCTTCCAAGTTTTGCCCATTCAATATAATATTGCCTGTGGGTTTGTCATAAATAGCTCTTATTATTTTGAGATATGTTCCATCAATATCTAGTTTATTGAGAGTTGTTAATATGAAGGGATATTAAATTTTATCAAAGGCCTTTTCTGCATCTATTGAGATAATCATGTGGTTTTTGTCATTGGTTCTGTTTATGTGATGGGTTACATTTGTTGATTTGCATATGTTGAACCAGTCTTGCATCCCAGGGATGAAGCTGACTTAATCCAGGTGGATAAGGTTTTTGATGTGCTGCTTGATTTGGTTTGCTAGTATTTTATTGAGGATGTTCACATCAATGTTCATCAGGGATATTGGCCTGACGTTTTCTTTTTTTGTTGTGTCTCCTCCTGGTTTTGGTATCAAGAAGACGCTGGCTTCATAAAATGAGTTAGGGAGGACCCCCTCCTTTGCAATTGTTTGGAATAGTTTCAGAAGGAATGGTACCAGCTCCTGTTTGTATTTCTGGTAGAATTTGTCTGTAAATCCGTCTAGTCCTGAGCTTATTTTGGTTGGTAAGCTATTAATTACTGCCTCAATTTCCAAACTTGTTATTGGTCTATTCAGGGATTTGACTTCTTCCTGGTTTAGTCTTGGGAGGGTATATGTGTCCAGGAATTTATCAATTTCTTCTAGATTTTCTAGTTTATTTGCATAGAGGTGTTTATAGTATTTTCTAACAGTAGTTTGTGTTTCTTTGGGGTCAGTGGGGATATCCCCTTTATCATTTTTTATTGTGTCTATTTGATTCTTCTCTTTTCTTCTTTATTAGTCTGGCTAGCAGTCTATTTTTTTATTTGTTTTAAAAAAAAAACACCTCCTGGAATCATTGATTTTTTGGAGGCTTTTTTTGTGTCTCTATCTCTTCAATTCTTCTCTGATCTTAGTTATTTCCTGTCTTCTGTTGGATTTTGGATTAGTTTCCTCTTGCCTCTGTTTATCTTTAATTGTGATGTTAGGGTGTTGAGATCTTTCAAGCTTTCAGACGTGGGCATTTAGTGCTATAAATTTCCCTCTTAACACTGCTTTAGCTCTGTCCCAGAGATTCTAGTACATTGTCTCTTTGTTCTCATTGGTTTCAAATAACTTCTTGGTGTCTGCCTTACTTTCATTATTTATCCAGGAGTCATTCAGTATCAGATTGTTCATTTTCCATGAAATTGTGTGGTTTTGAGTGAGTTTCTTAATCCTGAGTTACAATTTGATTTCACTATGGTTTGAGATACTGTTTGTTATGATTTCTGTTCTTGATTGCATTTGCTGAGGAGTGTTTTACTTTCAGTCATGAGGTTGATTATATAATATGTGCCACGTGGCACTGGGAAGAATTTATATTATGTTGATTTGGGGTAGAGAGCTCTGTAGATCTCTACTAGGTCCACTTGATCCAGAGCTGAGTTCAAGTCATGAATGTTCTTGTTAATTTTCTATCTCATTGACCTAATACTGGCAGTGAGGTGTTAAAGTCTCCCACTATTATTGTGTGGGATACTAAGTCTCTTTGTCGGTCTCTAAGAATTCATTTTCTGAATCTGGGTGCTCCTGTGTTGGGTGTATATATATTTAGATTAGTTATCTCTTCTTGTTTAATTGTTCCGTTTACCAGTATGTAATGTACTTCTTTGTCTTTTTTGACCTTTGTTGGTTTAAAGTCTATTTTGTCAGAGACTAAGATTGCAACTTCTGCTTTTTTTTGCTTTCCATTTGCTTGGTAAATTTTCCTCCATCCCTTTATTTTGAGCCTATGTGTGTCTTTGCAAGTGAGATGGCTCTCCTGAATACAGCACACTGATGGGTCTTGACTCTTCATCCAATTTGCCAGTCTGAGTCTTTTAATTGGGGCATTTAGCCCATTTGCATTTAAGGTTAGTATTGTTATATGTGAATTGATTCTGTCATCATGCTGCTATTTGGTTACTTTGCACCCTAGTTGATGCAATTTCTTCATCGTATCATTGGTCTTTATATTTTGGTGTGTTTTTACAGTGGCTGGTACTGGCTTTTCCTTTCCATACTTAGTGCTTCTTTCAGGAGCCCTCATAGGGCAGGCCTGGTGGTAACAAAATCCCTCAGCATTTGCTTGTCTGGAAAAGATTTTATTTCTCCATCACTTATGAAGCTTAGATTGGCTGGATATGAAATTCTGGGTTGAAAATTCTTTTCTTTAAGGATGTTGAATATTGGCCCCCACTCTCTTCTCACTTGTAGAGTTTCTGCTGAGAAGTCCACTGTTAGTTTGATGGGCTTCCCTTTGTAGGTGACATGGCCTTTCTTTCTGGCTGCCCTTAACAGTTTTTCCTTCATTTTGACCTTGGAGAATATGATGACTATGTGTCTTGGGGTTGATCTTCTCATGGAATAGCTTAATGTTGTTCTATTTCCTGAATTTACATGTTGGCCTGTCTTGCTAGGTTGGGGAAGTTCTCCTGGATAATGTTTTGAAGTGTGTTTTCCAGCTTGTTTCCATTCTCCCCATCTTTTTCTGGTACTCCAGTCAATCATATGTTCAGTCTTTTTATGAATTCCCATATTTCTTGGAGGCTTTGTTCATTTTTTTTTCATTCTTTTTTCTCTAGTCTTGTCTGCATGCCTTATTTCAGCAAGGTGGTGTTGAAACTCTGATACACGTTCTTCTGCTTCATCGAATTGGCTATTGATAATTGTGTATGCTTTATGAAGTTCTCATGCTGTGTTTTTCAGCTCCATCACATTGCTTATGTTTTTCTCTAAACTGATTATTCTAGTTAGCAATTCCTCTAACGTTTTATCAGGGTTCTTATCTTCTTTGCATTGGGTTAGAACATGTTCCTTTAGCTCAGCGTAGTTTTTATTACCCATCTTCTGAGCCTATTTCTGTCAATTTGTTCATCTGATCCTCCGTCCAGTTCTGTACCCTTAATGTAGAGATGTTGCGATCATTTGAAAAAGAAGAAGCACTCTGGCCTTTTGGATTTTCAGGAGTTTTTTTGTTGATTCTTTCTCATCTTCTTGAGTTTATCTGGTTTTGTTCTTTGAGGATGCTGACTCTCGGATGGGGTTTCTGTGGGGGCTTTTTGTTGTTGTCGTTGATGCTGTTGTTGTTGCTTTCTGCTTGTGTTTTTTACTTTGAATAGTCAGGTCCCTCTTCTGTAGGGCTGCTGCAGTTTGCTAGGGGTTCACTTCAGGCCCTATTCATCTATTAGCTCCTGCAACTGGAGATGTCACTCAAGGAAGCTGCAGAACCACAAAGATGGGTGCCTGCTCCTTCTTCTAAGACCTCTGACCTCGAGGGGCACCAAACTGATGCCAGTAAAATCGTTCCTGTATAGAGTGTCTGACAACCCCTGTTGGAGGGTCTTACCCAGTTGAGTGGCACGAGGAACAGGACCCATTTAACAAAGCACTTTGTACTTTGGTGAAGGCGATATGCCTCACTGGGGGGAAACCCACTTGTCTGGGCTGCCTGGATTCCTCAGAACTACCAGGAGGAAAGGTTAAGTCTGCTGGTCTGCAGAGACCGTGGCCACCCCTCCCCCAGGGGCTTAGGCCCAGGGAGATCCAGATTCTGTCCCTGAGCCTCTGGCTGGAGTTGGAGATCCTGCAAGAAAGACCCACCCAATGAGGAAGGATGGGTCAGGGTCAGGCCTGAAGAGGCACTCTGACAGCAGACTGCCACAGCAAGTGTGTTGGGTGGTGGGGGACAAGTCTTGGGACCAAGCTGTCCAGCCTCCCTGGCTCCACCAGGGGAAAAGTGCAGCCTAGAGCTATAGAGATGGATGCCGCCCTTCCCCCACCCAAGTAGCTTAGTGTGTTGGGTAGTTGCTAGTCCCACTGCTGGCTGCTGCCCCTCCCGCAAGGAGCTTAAACAGCTTAGACAGCAGATGGCCGCAGCTGTGGTGCTGGTCGCCCCTCCCCCTGGGAGTTTAGTGGGCTTAAGCAGATCCCAGCTGAGAGGCTGTTGAGAACCTGCTCTTGAGGAAGGTTGTCTTTTGCTTTGTGGTATGCTTAGCATTCCTAGGCTCTGCTCACTACATGCTAATAGCACATCCAACAACTTGTGACAACCAAAAATATCTCCAGAGATTATAAAAGATCCTGTGGAAGGGGTGGGGGCTAGAAGAGAACCACTGATTTATACAGAAAAATGCACAAGCTATAAATTAACAGCATTGATTAGTTTTCATAATGTCAGTACAGCAGTGTAATGGATACACAGATCAAGAAATAAAACACTGTGAGCATCCCACCAAGCCCTTTCTTGCCCCGTTCACGTTACTACCTCCCATAAAGATAAACACTTTTATGGATTTTAAGACTATAGATTGGTTTTCTGTTTTTGAACTATATATATAAATGAAATTACACAAAATGTGCTTGTGTTGTTTTCAATCAACATTATTCTTTTGAGATCTATTCATATTGAGCATAATGATAATTCTTCTATTTTTATTGCCATATGTCATAATTTATTTATCTATTTTTCTGTTGAGGGACATTTTGTCTTTCTTAGGTCCATTTGTGGGAATATTTTAACTGAATTCAATTTCCTCTATTCAGATTTTTCACTTCTTGTGTCACTTTTCTTAGATTGATTTTTGAGGAATTTGTATGTTTTATCTAATTTTCCAAGAGTATTGGCAGAACATTTTTCGAAATATTATCTTAGTGGCTTTTAGTTATTGTAGAATCTATAATTATTTTACCCCCTTTCATTTCTGGTATTAGTAAATTGTGCTTTTTCATCTCCCTTGAATAATTATGGGTTATCATTTTACTATTCTTTTCAAAAATCACCATCAGGCAATATATATTTGCTATCTATAACTTCATTTTTTCTCTTATTTTCTCTTCTTATTTATCTTTATGCTTATTTTGCTGTTCTTTTCCTAACTTTATGATATTATATAATGTATATGAAATCTATACATCACTGAATTTCAACCTTTTTTTAAAAAAAGTTTCTATTATATACTTTTATTGGTTACAGAATTCTCTGTAGGCCAACCTTTAGCTTTATCTTACAAATTTGTTATTTCATATTCATTATAATTAAGCTCAGAGTATTTTTAATTTTCCTCGTAATATATTCTTTAACCATATGACCATTAAATAAAGTGTATTTCCAAATATTTGGGAATATTCTAATTTTTGCCATTTATTATTAACCTTAATTTTGCTGAAATAAGGCAGTATATCTTACTGAATTTGCTAGAATTTTCATTAGATTTTCTTTATATTCTGGCATATATTGGATTTTGGGAAAATTTTGATGTGCAGTTGTAAAATGTATGTTCTGTTGTGGTTGGCTGCATTATTTTACAAATATCAGTTACCTAAGATTGGTTAATTCTGTTGCTCAGATCTTTTTTCTTATTGACATTTTTTGCCTGGTTTTATCAATATTGAAAGCAATATGGAAGTATTTCACCTAGATTATGAACTTGTCTATTATTCCTTTTAGTTCTGACATTTTTAGCATTATATAATTTTTAGCTATGTTTTTAACTACATATACATTTACAATGGTTATATTTGCTGGGCAAACTGACCTTCTAGTCATTATGAAATTATCATCTTTATATCTGGCAATACTTTTTAAGTCTATTTTTTTCTGACATTAACACATCAGCAAGAGTTTTATTTTGATTTGTGATTCATTTTTTCTCTGTACTTTTATTTCAATGCTTCTTCATTCTTATATTTGTTATAGATCTCTTAGAACATTGTATAATTAGACTTTCTATTTTAATTGAGTCTGAAGTTTTTGTGTTTTAATTTGAATATTTAACCTGTTTACATTTAGTGTAATTATTGACATATTTGGTTTTATATCTCGAACTCACTATTTATTTTACATTTATCCATCTATTTATAGTCTCTTTTCTTGTTTTATAATTTTTTATTTTCTTTCCCTTTAGCATGTTAAATTATTTCACTACAGATTAAAATGCATCAATTATACATTATTGTCCATTTTACATTGGAACTTATACTATGTATCAAAAAATATAACAAAATTTATAACAAAAAAACATTAATTACATTAATGTCCATTTTACATTAGAACTTATACTGTGTATCAAAAAATATAACAAAATTAGAATATATTAATTCTACTTGTGGCCATTTCAGTGTTTGTGTTCTTGTTATATGAATTTTAATTCTTCACGTAATTTGGACCCAATACATTATTAAAAGTATTATTTTGTATAGTCAATTTCTATGCATATTTACTCATTTACTAACTTTATACATTGCTTTTCATTTTTTTGTGTATTTCCATGCTTCTTTCCAGCACTATTTCTCTTATGCTTAGAGATCTTCACTAAGCTTATTTTTGTGTATGTGTGTGTGTGGTGGTGTTGGGTGGGTGGGTGGGGGTTCTGGTGACAAATTTTCTAAATTTTTGTTTGTCTGGCAAAGTCTTTACCTTGATTTCATGTTTAAATGACAGTTTCGCTAGGTGTAGAATTGTACGTTGGCAGCTATTTTCTCTCAGCACTTTAAAGATGGCATTCCTTTGTCTTCTAGCCTCCATTATTTCTATTAGAATTGAGCTGGCTGTTAGTCTTACTGCAGCTGTTTTGAAGATAATATGTCTTTTTTCTCTCCAAGATCTTTGGCTCTTCTACTTTCTTATCTCTGCAAATCCTGATTGCCTAAGCAGCTGTGAACTACAATATTGTCTTTCTAGCTTCTTGAGATTTCCAAATATACACTAATTTTTCTGCCTTTTGGTTTTAGTCACCTGAATAGATTATCTGTTTCTTATCCATCACCAAAAAGATTAGCAAATACTGCAGGGGAAAAGAGTCTTTTAAAAGGTCAGTTTCTTATATTGTAATTCCTTTGTCTTTGAATTAATGGACTCTCAAGTATTGGTTGCCTCTGTAGTTTTCAGGTATCTTTCAATATCTTTTATCTGGACTTTTAGTTGTACTAATTGGAGTGTCTGTTTCTTCAATATTCCTAATACTTAAACTTTTGAATTAAAAAATGTTTTGTTAATTGAAAAAAATTACTTCTCTTTTTGTTTTTGTTTTTGTTTTTGTTTTGTTTCTGAGACAGAGTTTCACTCTTGTTGCCCAGGCTGGAGTACAATGGTGCGATCTTGGCTCACCGCAACCTCTGCCTCCCGGGTTCAAGTGATTCTCCTACCTCAGCCTCCTGAGTAGCTGGGATTACAGGCATGTGCCACCATGCCTGGCTAATTTTTTGTATTTTTAGTAGAGATGGGGTTTCTCCGTGTAGGTTAGGCTGGTCTTGAACTCCCAACCGCAGGTGATTCATCTGCCTTGGCCTCCCAAAGTGCTGGGATTACAGGCGTAAGCCACCACACCAAGCCTACTTCTCTTTTTAATTTCCTGAAGCATTTCCAAATTTAGGAGCTTAAGATGTCAGTTGGAAATAATGTAAGTTAATTGTGAATTATAATGTCTTGTTACATCAAAACTTTAGGGCCTGTAGTACTCATTTGAGGCCAGGCTTTAGAGTGGTTACAAATGCATAATCAAAAGTCTTAAGACAACAAAGATTTATTTCTCAACATATAAAGTGCAGTGTGTGTTTGTAAACCCTCCAGGCTGTCTGCAATACATGACTCTGGAAGCTAGGGTGCTCTATGCTGTGATGCTATCAAATCTTCATGGATTTTTCCAGGATCCTCAAAGTATGTGATGATAAAAAGTGAACCACTCACATTTTCTCTTAACTTCTCTGGCAGTGTCATATAAAACTTGCACTTTCAGCACATTAGCAGGAACTACACACATGGTCACAGGCTAACTGCAAGGGAGGTTGGAAAATATAAGGAAGCACATAAAATATTTAGCATTAGTATCTGTGCCAAAGTAATCATCTATTATATGTTGGCAGTAAAATGTTAGTGATAATTCTAATAGATCAGATAAAACAATAATAAATCTGTGTGGTCATTTATTTTTAGAGGGAATATTTTTATCAAACAAAGGGACCTGAGAAGACATTTAAATCTTTATTCCCCAAAACGTTGTTTCTCAGAATGCAGATGGAGCATTTATAATCTGATAGATCCATAGCAATTGAATTTCTATAGCAGTAACTTATTCTTAGGCAGGTAGTAAATGTAATACCTGGCTATTCCACTGTCTTAACCTTTTTTTTCTTTTAATTTTGGAGAGACAGGGTCTTGCTTTGTTGCCCAGGCTGGTCTCAAACTCTTGGCTTCAAGTGATCCTCTGGCCTCAGCCTCCCAAAGTGCTGGTATTACAGGCATGAGCCACTGTGTCCGGCCCCTTAATTCTTTAATAAGCTAGGGAGAAAAACAATTTGGCATTTTTGATGTTGCTTTTGTATGGAGAAAATTGAAGGTGAGTAGAAGTGCAAATTGAGGAAATGACATAAAATTATTTGTAGTCTCCTAAGTAATTTTGAGAAGAATAATTTGAAAACTACTAGTCTAATGAAACACAAATAAATATTTGAAAAGGCAGTGTAGAAACAAATTCTTTTTTATTCAGTTTTATGTGTCATGAGCTTCAGGAGTTGCTAAGTAGCCAAAAACATGCCATTCATAAGTCACCCTTGTATCTGCAGAAAATTTAAAAAATTAATAAAACAAACAAAAAAACCCACAGAAAAACACACAATAACATGCCATTCATTGAAACAGACTAGTGTTTCAAAGATCAGGAAAATGAGAAAAATTAATGTAATCATTCTTATGCTGCAGTAACTTTATGCATAAATAAAGACAATGCTTCATCAAAAGCAGATAGGGCTTGTGACTTTTTTGAAATTGTTTTTCAAATGTTGGTAATAAATTTTTATTAATTTATTCATGCATATATTGATACCACATGACTCCCCTTATGAAGAGAAGAATACTTTTCTAACCCATCTCTTGGTTTAGAGAAGTTTATTTTGAATTATGAGAGAAAAATTATCTAATGTATATATGGATAAAAGGTATGACCTTTGCAATATTAATATCATATTTTAGCCTAAATCTGTTGGACCCATCCAATGCTTCTATTTATATATTGCAATTACGAATATTGTCACCTTTCAGCAAAGGAATGGGGACTGTAATATTCTGAAACTTTTCCCAAAGTCCTTTAATGAGTAAATATTTAAGACATACATAGGTGTTTTCTGGGTAACTCAAATTACAGAGCTCATTTGATTTAAAATTTTTCAACCAGTGCATTTCACTTTGTATTAAGTGGATAAAAACACTAATTGCAATCACCTAAATTGGTTAGATAAATATTACTTATTAGAAAAGACTGTTAAAAATGATGCTGTTAGAAAATCTTTGAAAGACTCTATACAAATTATTTACCAAACATATGTATGTATATGTCTGTGAATGTATATATGTACATATTCATATAAAAGCAAGAGTAAGCATACATACTTTTAAAATAGAGGCATCAGATATAAATAGGTGAGAAATCTAGGAGTTCAAGTTTGCTAACAGAGTTACAGTTGAATAATTATTTATTTGCAAAGTCGGTATTATGCTCCTCCTCATGTGTGTGCATACAAGTATGTGTTTCCAACTCCCAAAACAAATCTACAAATGTTAAAGATAAGATGATATAAAAACTTTATACATTATTTTATGAAAACTGTGAAAATCTTTTAAGACTCATGAGAATAAATCTCCTGTTAAGATAAGATTGGCACTATAAAATGTAAGGGGATGATCAGGGTTATAATTGAAAAAGTGTAATAAAAGTGACACATCATTTTTTATGCCATAATATAGGATTCTTATATACCCCTACTCCCACAAAAACATAAAACCCACTTAGTTCAGAATATTCTACCATTTCTTAATTGTTACTCTGGTCACATTTCCCACCCTTAATCCTATTCTTTGAATCTTAAAAAAAAATCTGCCGAACACTAATTATTTAACCTTGCCTCCTACCTACTTTCCCTCTTTATTATGAGGTTTCTTAAGGGCTATAATGAGCTGTCCCCACACAAACAGGCCAAATTAGTGGATAATTACTGCTGGGCCCGTGAATGTTCTCACTCCTCCTTTCTTATAGTTTCACAACATTACCAGAATGGTCTGTCGCCTCCCTACCAATTAGGAACAATTACTACGTTATAACATTAGTGGTGGGAGGCTTATTATGTTCAAGGATATGTAAAAGTAAGGTAAGAGTAGGAGAGAACTGCAAGGCCAAAAGGGGTCACTGTCACATGAGGGATATCAAAAGTTTGATAGTTTTAATTTCACTTTTTTAGGAATACAGCTGCAAAGATTTATATGAACTCTAATAGATGAAAGTGAACATCATACATTGCTGAGGTTGTGTTTTTCTCCTTTTGTTCAGGATATCTCATTTTGATGGCTTGAGTTTTCAAAATCATGGAAATGACTCTACATCCTTCTATGGGAGCAAAAAGGGTTATTTATTTTTTTGGTTTCCTAGTAAACATGTCAACATATCTGTGTGTTTGTGTGTGTGTGTGTGTGTGCATGCTCACACACATGTGGAGAGTATGGTCTTGGCATCTGAATTTAGTTTCTTAAGCTATGTCAAGGATGCCATTGAAAAGTAAAGTACTGTGATTCAGAAGTGTAGGTAACAAACATTCCTTTTCAATCTGTATTTAAATAGGAAATTGTAGATCAAGATAAACCTGCATCGAATCTTCAGAATGAAGTGTTTTGAAAGATTTTCAAGACTGCTCAATGGGTACTAAATTACAGTTGGATAGGAAGTATAAGTTCCAGTGTTCTATTGCACAGTAGGATGACTATGGTTAACAATATCGTATTGTATATTTCAAAATAGCTATGAGAGAGGACTTTGAATGTTCTCACCACAAATAAATGACAAATGCATGAGACTATGAGTATGCTGAATACCTTGGTTTGAATTGTATACAATGTATACATGTATTGAAACATCACACTCTACCCATAAATATGTACAATTATATGCCAATTATAAACAAAAGTTTAAAAATGTTTACTATATATGCAGTTGACTTTTCTCTTTCTGGAGAGATGGAGCATAAAAACCTGTTCATAAATTCTTTATTTTTTGATGCAATATTCTTATTACTTCTGTAAAACATTTTTTGAGGTTGTGAGTGATATTTATTTGGCAGTAAGAGGAATAGAAATGAAGTCAGGGTTCACCCTAACAGCAAAAATAAATTAATAAAATAAAAGGCTCACATGGTGCTGTGTATGGATGCTCTCTTTCATTCAGGGTATATGCCAGAAATTCACTGAAATGTGATGCATGTTAATGCATCTGGCCTTACCGTCCCTTTTGACACTTGGTTCCTGTTAAGGCCTCCGCTCCATGGTCAGAGAACACAATCCTAAATCTTTCTTTCGATGGCATCTTAATTAGTCTAGCTGATTCATGCTTCAAAAAAAGGAGCAACATGGAAACCCTCACAGGATGGAGAAGAAACCATCTAACTTGAATATTTATTTCAAGTAAAACAAGAAACTATTCTAGATACCCCTGACAGGAGAAAATTTATAGATGAAATCGGTAACCAACTTTGACAGTAGTGTCAGAAAGCATGACAATAGAGAGACTGTTATTATTATTATTATTATTATTATTATGGAATAAAAAGACTACTGTTGTCAAAATTGGAATTGTCATTTTAGCTGAGTGGTAAGAATGAAAAATGCATTTCAGAGAGTTAATAAAGGATTAGCTTGAAAGAAAGTGAAACCTGAGGTTATGAACCACACATATGAAAAGTTTCATAATTAAAAGGAAAAAAAACTTCAAGAGTACTAAATAAAATAATTTTGCAGAATGAGGTTTTGTATATTTGAAGGCAGAAAAGGAGAAACTAAATGAAGAAGGAGAGTAAAGAATTATAAAGGTATGGAATCTAAGGTGTGTATTACCTTCCACAATTGGAACGTATTTACATACACACGTTCTTTTATACTGGTTAAGAAGTAATAAAAAATGAGAACAATAACAGAAGTATCCTGAGATAAGAGGACATATATTGAGGGGGCTCTTTCTTTTCAGTGAATTAGAAAGCAAAGACTGTGTCTCATTTAGAAAATTGAAGCACATTCTGGAGAAAAAAATGTTGCATAAGGATGTAGCCTTGACTGACAAGCAACTTAAAAAAACATCAAGATCAATAGTAACTCTCTGGTTGTCTGGAACTAATAGACAATTCAGTTGTTCAATTAAAAACATCAAACAGTACGTTCTTTGTAATTCATTGCAAATAATTAGTAGATTGACTGCATTTTTTTATTGTGTGTGTGTGCATCAAATACCCATGATCACAATATTGTCTCTCTAGATAGAACCAAAGTTGACTGAATCAAATGTTCATTATGTTGTAGTTATTAAACAAGTTCTATACATTACCTAACAATACAATACTTATCTTTTATGGAAACTCAGTTTCATAGAGGCTCCAAGTTTCCATTTCCGCCAACATTTAATCTTTTAATAGTTCCTCAATATTAAAAATTTTTTATGGCGTTTGTCTCAAAGAAATAAAAACTTATGTTCACACAAAAGCCTAATCGTTAATGTTCAGAACAGCTTTATTCATAATAGCCTCAAATTATGAATTATGAATTTGAGAAACAACCCAAACGTCCTCCCATGTGTGAATAAACAGACACATTCATGCCATGGAATACTATTGAGCAATAAAAAGGAACCACTATTGCTACACTCAATAACTTGGATGGATCTCAAGAGTATTACACTGAATTTAAAAAAAAGTCAATCTCAAATGGTTACGTAGCATGTGATTTCATTTATAATACATTTTTAAATGGCATAAAATGCAGAATAGATTAGTGGTTGCTGGGGATTAAGGAGTTAAGGGGGAAAAGATATGGCTATGGCAAAAAATAGTAGCACACAGAGTACTTAGGATGGAACTGTTCTGTATATTATGGTAATAATAATAGAAATCTACAAATGTGATAATATTACAAAGAACCAAATGCACACACAAACACAAATGAGTGCAGCCAGGCGCAGTGGCACATACCTATAATCCTAGCAATTTGGGAGACTGAGGCAGGAGGATCACTTGAGCCCAGGAGTTAGAGACCAGCCTGAGCAATGGTGAAACTGGTCTCTACAAAAAATTAGCTGGGCATGGTGGTGTGTGCCTTTGGTCCCAGCTAGTGGAGAGGCTGAGGTGGGAGGATTGCTTGAACCCAGGAGGTTGAGGCTGCAGTGAGCCATGACTGCACCACTGAACTCCAGCCTGGGCGACAGAGTGAGACCCTGTCTCAAAAATAGATAAATAAATAAAAGTGCATGTAAACGTGGTGAGATCTGAATAGGGTTGATGGATTTCATTGATATCAATTTTCAAGTTGTAATACTGTGCTATAGGTATACAAAATATTACCATACAATCATGCATAGACTTTTTCTGTCATATTTCTTATAATATATATAAATCTACAATTATCTCAAATTTAAAAATATTAAAAATAAATATACTGTTCATGTTCAAGAGCAAAAGAGGTAAATTCTAGCTAAGAGACTAGGCCAAGACTAATGGAGAGAGTGTTATTTGAGCTAGCATTAGAAGTTGAATATGATCTTTGTAAGTGGAGAATCATGTAGAACAAAATATTTCAGTAATGAGAAGAGAACAGGCCAAAGTACTGCATTAGCAATAGTTGTTCATTATTTTAATAATTATTTATTGAGAATTACTAGATGTCATGCATTTTGTGCAGGATATTGAGAATATAAAGTAAGCAAAACTGTATTTCCATGAAAATTGTATATTCCTAGAGTGTATATTCATGGAAATTTCAAATTGCTAGTTTAATATAATCCAGTATTGTACAAATGTATGTAAAATTTTCACTCCAAGTATTATGGAGAACAATATGGAAGAGAACAATTTTCAAAGATGTGCAGTCATGTAGCCAGAGGAACTGGTAATGAATTTAATTTTAATGAAAAAAAGGCATGTAGAATAATAAATACAATTAAATGTCAGAAGTTTATGTTATTGACACATGTTGCCTAGACTGGAGTGCAGTGGCATGATCTTGGTTCACTGCAACCTCTGCCTCCTGGGTTCAGGAAATTCTCGTGCCTTAGCCAGCTGAGTATTTGGGATTACAGGTGTGTGTCACCACGCCTGGCTGACTTTTGTATATTTTAGTAGAAATGGGGTTTCACCATGTTGGCCAGGCTGGTTTCAAACTCCTGGCCTCAAGTGATCCGCCTGCCTCAGCTTCCCAAAGGGCTGGGATTAAAGGTGTGAGCCACCATATCTGGCTGAATTCCTGGAACTTCAGTGAAAAGACTGACTGATTTGCCAATCTGCTAACCCAAGTAGAACAGAAACTAATTAAATACCAAGAAGATACTTTGCCACTTTTCATGCTAAAACAGCCAATACTGAAATTGTTTAGATATACAATTTGAATGAACTCCGTGGTCTAAGTTAAATTATCTATGATAAGCCATCAGTTGTCAGTGCTATGCACCTAAATTGGGGAAACAACTGGTATTCAAAAGGACATAAGTCCAATGTCAAGCATGGAGAACCAGGACGGCTGCCTTATCCTTCCTGAGTCCTGCATTCCATGACTCATCATGAAAATGATAAAAATGATCCAAATTAAATATATATTGCTGTGGTAGCTTATAAACTGCTAAAATAGTGTATGACCAATGTTTGGTTTGTCAAACCAATATTCCTGGGAACACAAAGCTTCAGGTACATTCCACAACGTGATAAGCCACTTAAACATTTATAGAGGGATATCATTCAGTTGTCATTTTCAGCACATGTTTTCTGGTTCTATAAAAGATTTTCCATTCAAGAGAGCTGATGTTATAACAGTAGCTTATTATGCCACTGTGTATTTTCACCAGTTACAGAAAGCTTTTCATGGTTCACTGACTGAGGACAATCAACCCCTTCATAATCCATAACCCAAAGATTGAACTGTCTGAGAACACCAGAGAAAGACTGCTCCTGCCATCCACATTGCAGCAAACCTTCAGGACCTTGAACCTTAGGTTCATAGTCTTACAACTCAGAAGCATCCCTCCACACTCTCAAAACTGGACATCCTTGGGAACCCTTAAGGTAAAGCTAACCAGGGAAGATTTTCTGCCCAGAAGATCGCATCCTTTTTCCCAGGATCACAGAAGCTTTTTCCCAAGATGACAGATCAAGACTTCTCTTGTACCATGAGACTCTTATCTTTGAATTTTTCCCCTTGCTATGCCTCTATAAACAATAGAAGTAAAAATGGAATCTGTTGTGTGCACTCATGGGGTATACTTTTATTTGTGAAGGATGCTGCAGCCAGACTTATACATGGATAACAGATATGGTTTGGCTCTGTGTCCCCACCCAAAACTCATGTTGAATTGTAATCCCCAGTGTTTGTGAGGACTGCTGGGAGGTGATTGGATCATGGTTGTGGTTTCTAATGGTTTAACATGATCCCTTTAGTTACCGTCTTGTGATATATTTCTCATGAGGTCTGGTTGTTTAAAAGTGTGTGGAACCTTCCCGTTCACTCTTTCTCCTGCTCTGACAAGTGAAGATGTGACTGCTTTTCCTTCAACTTCTGCCATGATTGTAAATTTCCTGAGGCCTCTTCAGCCATGCTTCCTGTACAACCTGCAGAACTGTGCGTCAATTAAACCACTTTTTTTTTTCATAAAGTACCCAGTCTCAGGTACTTCTTTATAGCAATACAAGAACAGACTAATACAATAAACTTATGCCTTGATAGATGGAAGATGAAGGCCCAATGTAGGTGAGAAATTTTAATGGTATGTACATTGCTCCATAATCAGTCAGAAAGAACTCCTCTCAACCTACAGTGTGGGTTAAAAGAACATTGCCAGAAGGTCATCATTCTTCTAGAAGGGCATCATTTGTTAGGTCCTTTTTTCCATAGTTAGTAAAGGAGGCAGTGATTAGAAATTCGTTCCTCACCATAGGCTCCATAGCAGATTCTCCTGTAAGAGCTATGATTACACAACAGACTTTAAATTATCTCATGAAAGTGATGCTGAATAATATAATTGCTCTAGATTACTTCCTGGCTAAACAGAGAAGGAACCATGCAGTTGCTGGCACTTGTTGCCCATGGAGAAATATATCACATTGGGTATTACAGAGATTAAATAGTAGGGGATTAACGAAGAGACTGCTTAGTTAAAGCAAGTAGACTCTTTATCTAGCTCATTCTTTGATCTATTGATTTTAGTTTGTTTGCTTTATGGAGACCCTGGGTAAGAAGCATACTCCAAACTCTTGGTATTATCCTCCTGATAGTCATAATAGTAGTCTCCCTGGTGCACTGTGGTCTCTGAAAAGCTTTACAAGTTTGCATGCAGCCATCTCTAGAGTATCAAGTGGTCTCTCTTCAACTGTAATGACAAGAGTGAAAAAATGTGTGACCATGAGTGTACCATAACCTGTAAATGACATTCTGAGACTGGAAATCCAAAATGATGGTAACTGAGAGTGGCACTAAGGCCATAAGTGTTGGTCACACTCTTACCTAAGGAGAATTTGACTAAATGGGGGATATTTTTTAAAGACAATTATTGGAGGCCATTGTTTTGGACTGAGCTCATGCAGTAGGCCCCAAAAGACCAGATCAAACCAAAATGGAGTCACTTATGCTAAATGTGACATAATCAAACTAAGACTTTAAGGAAACACATAGATCCTAGAAAAGACATGTTTAGGGTTTTTTTTTTTTTTTTTTTTTTTTCTGTAAACAGGATGTTCCGGCATAAAGAGATACCCTCTACTGGAACCCTTTTAAAACAATGACCCGAAGTCCTTGTTCCCATCTTACAAAACCGGTAGTTCTATTTTCCAGTGGGTTTCAAGAGCAAATAAGTACAGTTACAATGATGATAGTGCCATCAATCACTAAACTTTTGGTCATCCTCTCAAAATTGAGAGGATGACCAAAAGGAGGGGATTGTTAAATCAAGTTTAGTCTAAAACTGCCTCCTTACATATTTTAAGTTTGGCCTAAAAGTTTCTCTGTACATCATGAATCATAGCCTAAATAGAAGTGTAAACAGACTAAACTGTACTCTTGTGCCAATCACTGAATTTTGGTCAATCAAATGTGGCCAACTGTTTAAATCGTGTTCAACTAAGACAAACACCGAGCTATAACCAATACAGCAGTTTCTGTACCTCACTTCTGATTTGTGTACATCACTTTCCTTTTTCTGTCCATAAATCTTCTACCACATGGCTGCACCAGAGTCTCTGAGCCTACTCTGGTGTGGGAGGCTGCCTGATTTGCAAATTGTTCTTTGCTCAGTTAAACTCTTTAATTGGGCTGAAGTTTTTCTTTTACCATAAGGAAACTTTTTGTATAATTTAAAAATCTTAAAATTATTTTTAATGTTCCTTTGATGTTTGGGTCATTTCCAATTACTAGAGGGTTATGATATGGGAACACATGTTTTAAAAAATTATGGAATGTTTTCAGCTATCAAATGCTAACATCTGATAGTTGTTCAGGATTTATTGCTTCCTAGACTTTCACTAAAATTTAAGGTTATAATTCTGTATATAAAATGTGCTAAAGAAGATGTGTTTTTATTGAGGAAAGGAGTAATTTTATCTAATTCAGAAATTATCTGTTTATTCAAATTATGAATTATGAAAATTTTTGTAATAAAATAAAATGACTGGTTATCAAAAAGAAAAGAATTTAGGACAAAATAGAAAGTCAAAGCATGTCATAGATGGTCCGTGTAAGTCATATGTACATTTATTCCTGTTTCTCTCTGTGTTTATCTTCATGTACATTCAGAGAAAATAGGAACTTGAAAAAGTTTAGTTAATAAAACATTCAAGACAAGATAGAAAATTGGAAAAATTCAACTAATTAACATTGCTCATAATCAAAGCTCCTAATCTTGATAAAGGTAAAATATGAAATAATGTAAAGAAATATGCTGGTGTTTGAAAATTTCTTTTTAGTATAGGTAAGCACAAAGCCAGATTTACCGTGGAAACAAATTTCATAAAGATGCTTTCATCGTTTTGTTTCATACTGTATTTGCTATTCTGCATAGATAGTACTAGCACTAAAATGTTTACTGGTTATGTGCTTGAAGTAAACTTCTTAATTGCACAAAATGTATGTGGTGTTGGAAGACTTAAAGACGTTAATTTATGTATCAGGAACAAAATATTCATCTTTTTTTGTATTTTCTTTTTTAGACTCTGGGTAACACTGTAGCCTCTAAGGTAAACTGAGTAGGAGAAAAATTTGGGGTTAGTTTTCTGTTTAGTTGATTTTGCTTTTAATTTCCATTTGTTTACTCTTTGATCTCCTTTGCGTTTCACTTATATATACATATATAAAACCACTATTTTATTTTTTACTTTCTGCTGGAAGGCTTGTATTTGGTTCCATGAATTGTCATTTGTTTCCTATGCATTTCCAGCAACTCATCATTTGCTCTATTTATGTAAAATTCCCAAGCTACCTTTGTCAAGCCTCCAAAAAATGATACTACACACCAGCTATTTAAAACTGGATTGGTTTTGCTTACTTCTGATGATCTAGAGAGCTATAAATGCTTTAAGTTTCCTGGAAAAGAAAATAGGCTTATCTTCATAAGTTCTGAACAGAAATAGTACATATATTTTACAGAACAGAAATAGCACACATATTTTATTATTTGGAAAAGTAGGTGAGAGTAGAAATGTTTAAATGCTGTTTATTTCCAAGGTAATTAAATTAAATCAGTAATTTGAATTGGATTCAGATCTTCTCCTTTAGGTAATGAGGAAAAACTGTGTTATGGTTACACTGTTGTAATAATCAGGAAAGATAGGCCTTATCCTTAAGAATATTGTATTCCTATATGATTGAAGAGAGAGATTGTGTTGCAGAAGAAAACTATAGAATTAGATTAACCATTAATTCATGGGTGGCCACGTTTGGAGCTGTCCACAACACCTCTCTTCATCAGAAAGCAGCCAGAGAAATTGATACCAGATTCTTAATAAATAGAAAAGGGGAGACTGAAACCAGCCCAATTGTCCTGTAGAACTGATCTTTACAATTCCTTCTGAATAAACATAGAAATTGACCTTCCCAATATTAAAAATTGAGAAAGTTTCATTTGTGTAATCTGAGTTCCTTTCTCAGGAAAATAGCCATCAGTCCTCCCAGATGGTATCAAAGAACTGAAACTTAGCAAATCACTGAAACTAGACAATAAGTCACCAGGCCCCTCACCTGTCATAATCTTCAACTGATTATCTGCTTCCTGTTGACCAACATGTCTTCCTTATCCCTCCCTAACTGCTGTTTTCTTGCACATAGTTACATTTCTTCACTGCATTATAAACCCCTAATTTCAGTCAGTTGAGGAGATATGAGATTGTTCCCCCATCTCATCTGTAGCACCTGATTAAAGCCTTCTTCCCAGGCAATACTCATTGTCTCAGTGATTGGCTTTCTGTGTGGCAAGCAGCAGGGCCTGGAACAAACCCCTGGTGTTTCAGTAACGATGCTACTTCAAAGTGCCTCAGAATATAAACACAATCAAAGTATGGGAAATGTGTGGTTGGTTGATATTATGTTTTTGTTACCTGAAGAAATAAATGGCAATGTTATATAGATACTGGATTTGAAAATTTTAAAAATTAAAGAAATATATATATATATATTTGCACCAGAGTAGGATTAAGAGGGGGAGTTGAGTTGGTATCCAATCTCAATTCTCTCTCTTTATGTATATATAAATTTATAATTTAAATAGTTCTTCATAAAATTAATATAATTGATAATTAAAGTAAATAATAATTATAATTATAAAATGATTTATAAAATTATCTAAATTAATATAATTTCATATTTATATAAATATTTCTCTCTTGCATAAATATAAAATTATATATTTTTTATTTTTGTACACTTCAGTTGAGATTTTGGGATGTCCTTGAAGAACAGGTCATTTTAGAACTAAAATCTACAAGGGATGGAGACCAGCTGTACTTCACTGCTGGTGTAAGAACAGAGGGTGAGGTGAAGGCTCTCGCATGACACAAACTCTAATTGCAGAACTTGGACTCCAGCTCCTGATAGAACAAAGGTCAGTGCTCCTGTTGTCATGCAGCACATAAATTTTATAGTTTCAGGACAAGGGCCTTTTTCCTAAAGTCTAATACCTAGCCCAGTTAGATCCCTGTGCACTATCCAGAATATAATGGGTCTGGTTATACTCTCTCATTTATTTGACAGGTTTTTACCTTTTACTTTAATTATTGATGATTGCCTGAAGTATGCCTGGAATCGTTGAGTACTTTGGAAGCTAAATTTAGAAAAGCCCCAGTGTCCTCTTTTATAGCCATTTGTTTCCCCAACATAGGCTATACACTGTAGTGAGTGGTTCTTGGTTCAGTCTCAAAATCCTCTAGTTTCCTGCTCTGTGCATATTGATTTGTTTCCAGTTTGTCCCTTGACTGTTCCAAGGATAGTCTATATGCAAAATCCTGCACACAAAACTCATGTATAAGAAAGTGTATTTTTCCCTGAAAAAATTTTCACTTGTTCTGGAAATGGGAAAGGACTTGGGACTGAGAGAAGGGCAGAATTTCCTCTGTTCTGGGGGCAGGAAAATGTGAAAGAGGATTCTAGAAGCAAATGTAGCTGAGAGTGGACGCCACCTCAATTTCCCTTCCTAATCCTACTCTGGTGCTAAAGGCTTAATTTGGGAAAAATAGTTCAGCAGGGCTCACTCCTGCTGCCAGTACCTGAGATCCTGGGATCCCTGAGCAGAGGGTAACAGAGGAAAGTGAATGGCTGGGGACTTCACTCACTTTGTCTTGTGACTTTAAGTGGGTAATTATAGAAAAATTTAAAGCACTAATGGAGGAGAAAAAAATGATTGCTACCATAAATTGTATGTTGCAAACATCATCTGTCTCATAAGAAATTGATCAGTTTGTAATTATATTATTTGGCATTATTATTCTAAGTTCACATGGGAAGAAATTGAAACCTAGGGCTATTAAGATACTTGCCCAAATTTGCCCAGTAGATATGGGCCAGCGTCAGGGCACGGATTTAGTTTCTTCAATTCCAATCCATGTTCTTAATTCTCCTATTATGCTGCCACCCGAGGAAAGTGGCAACAGGCCTCAATTTCCACAACTGTCAAAGGGGGTGATTGGACTTTAAGTGCTTTAGTGTCTCTAGCACTAATATGCTATCATTTTTCTGGAGACTTACAGCAACATTATTCCCATATAAAACACCTGCAAAAGCACTATTTGTGAGCTTGCCATCTGTTTTCAGCAGAAAGCTTACATTTATTTCCCCATGGAGTAATGTACTAAGAAATTTTTTTGTAGGTTGGTGTTTATGATAAAGTATTTCATATGATTTTATGTTTTTAATATGTCACATTAAATCTTAAGAAAGTAATGGATAAAAAGAGAACAAATATCTCGTAAGGAGACTAAATTGAATTGCCTTCTGTTCTAGGTTATGCACATGACTAAAAAGAAAACTATGATTGTTATTACAAAACACACGAGAGTCCAAGAATATTTTCAAGCATCTAAATGATGCATGTTAGTGATTACTATAAGACTTAAAAATGGAATAAAGTTTACAAAAGTCTGAAGAAATAAGTTGATAAGTAATTTTCAAATTTTCAACCCCACAAATTTTTTACAATATTTATAACACTTCGGTGGTGTTTTTATTTTTACATTCATTTTTAAAATCTAGAATCCACATTTAGAGTATCACGTGTTATCATTTTATTTGGTTTAAATGACTTCCTTGGATTTTTTTTATATTCTTCCCTCACTCTACCGGAAATTTTCCAAGAAAACAAAAAGTTGAATATGGAGCCCGATAGATGCCCAGGCACTACATTTGATGTGTATTATTTTCAATAATAATCAATACTTTTGCTTAGGCAACGAGTTTTACCTGGGTGTAGAAACAGAGCACTGAAGAGCTGCGACTCATCAAGCGAAATCAGATCAACCACTCTGTTCTTCTTTGGGCCATTTAATCCTACTCTGTGCAATCATGTTATCTGCCAACGCTCCGGTAATAACAAAAGCCCTCTGATAGGCCAGGTGCAGTGGCTCACGCCTGTAATCCCAGCACTTCAGGAGGCTGAGGCAGGCAGGTGCATCATGAGGTCAGGAGATCAAGACCATCCTGGCTAACACGGTGAAACCCTGTCTCTACTAAAAAATACAAAAAATTAGCTGGGCATGGTGGCGGGCACCTGTAGTCCCAGCTACATGGGAGGCTGAGGCAGGAGAATTGTCTGAACCCAGGAGGCGGAGCTTGCAGTAAGCCAAGACAGTGCCATTGCACTCCAGCCTGGGCGACAGAGCCAGACTCCATCTCAAAAAAAAAAAAGGTCTTCTGATAACTTTTAGTAACAAATAACTAAACTCTCAGTTCACTGATTAATATATATGGCACAAGTGCTGTCTAATAGAAAATTTTAATATCTGCACTGTCCAATAAAGTAGCTGCAAGTAGTTATTGAGTATTTGAAATCTGGCTAGTGTGACTGATAAGCTGGATTTTTAACCTTGTTTAATTTTAATTATTTTAAATTTAAATTTAAGTGGTTGCATGCTGCTAGTGGTTACTGAATTGGCTAGTTTAGGTTTAGACCAGAGTGATCTTTAAAACCTCCAAAATTTCAAACGTCAAACTCATAGAGGCAAACAGCAGAACAGTGGTTGACAGGCATGGTGGGGAGCACAGAGCAGCTCAGGAAATTTGGTCAAAGGGTACAAACTTTATTATAAGATGAATAATTTCTGGGCATCTAATGTATAGAATAGTGACCTTAGTTACTAATACTGTATTGTTTACTTGAACTTTGTTAAGATAGCAGATTATAAGTGTCCTCAACTCTCACCACACTCCACAATGGCAACTATGGGTGGTGAAGGATATGTTAATTACACTGTGATAGTCAATATATAATGTACAAGCATATTAAATCATCATGTGTGTACCTTGATTATATATAATTTTCATTTGTCAATTAAATATTTTAAAATTTAAAAAGAGCCTCTCAGCTGGGTGCAGTGGCTCACGCCTGTATTCCCAGAACTTTGGGAGGCCGAGGTGGGCTGATCACCTGAGGTCAGGAGTTTGAAATCAGCCTGGCCAACATGGCAAAGCCCCATCTCTGCTGTCTGTACTAAAAATACAAAAATTAGCCAGGTGTGGTGACGGACACCTGTAATCCCAGCTACTCAGGGATGCTGAGGCACGACAATTGCTTGAACCCAGGAAGCAGAGGTTGCAGTGAGCTGAGATTACACCACTGCACTCCAGCCTGGACAACAGAGGGAGACTCCACCTTAAAACAAAACAAAACAAAACAAAAAAAACAAAGAGCCACTCCTCTCTCACTACAGGACCCTTTGAGCTTGGAAGCCTGTGGCAAGTATGGAGAGTGTGGTCAGATTCTCTTTCATCCTGTCACTTGGCTGGATTTGATCTCCTTTGCACACCACCCAAGAGACTCAGCTTCAGTGATTGGAGTGGTGGGGAGACAAGTACATGAACAAAGACAGACACCAATAGAGTATTGGTTACTTCCAGCTGTGACCAGTATTTATGATGGATTCCTTTGGGATTGATTATGATTCATGTGGCCTCCTATTTTTTTGGAGTGCTATTGGAAACCTTCTGCAGTGGTCCCCAAATTTAAGCAATACTTTTCCTTCAGCTAGCCACTTGTGTTCCTTCTCTCTCCTTTTGCAATCCTGTAGTCTTCCTCTGTCTTTTGTGTGTGTGTTGGCAGGTGTGTGCGTGGGAGGGGTGTTCACCTTGACTCTCCAGGCAATCTTTGTATAGAGGATTTGAGTTGGTTCTGAGCCTATGCTCTCAAACTTCACTGTGGTTCATGAGAAACAGTTATGCACTCTCTTTCCTCTCTCAGGTAAAATATAGATTTCTGTTCCATTTGTTCACTTCTTCAAGAAAAACATTCAGGCATCCTTGTCCTTACCTCAAATGGAAATGTAGAAAGCTTCTGGAGCTTCCTGACTTTTTTCTTTCTTTTTCATATCCGCACTGGCGAGTTCATGCAGTTCTCACATATACATATTTTAAAGCATGGAGCCAGCCCTAAGCTCTGAGTACCACAGATGCCCAGGACCAAAAGTCAAACTCATCTATTGTGAGACAGAGGACATCTTACCTCTCCTGGAGGGTAAGGTTGAGATGAAACTGACAGCTCTTTGATGAAACTCTCCCGCTGACATCCAACACCTATTCTTGGCCCCTCCACTTCTTTATAGGTTTGAGGTAAGTGATCAGCTCAGCTAAGGATCTAGGCCACTTTCTTTGCAAGTCCTACTTAAATGATCCAGACCTTCTCTTCAGAATGTTGGAGCAGTTCATATAGTATCTCAAAGGCCTCAGCTGAAACAGAAAGAGAAAAGATCCAATTTAAAATTTTGTTACCTATATATGCAGTTACATCATACATTCTTTATCCTAAGAATTTTCTATGTATTATTTCATAACAACACTATATGGAATATTATTAATATAACCTATTCACAAATGAGGAATCTAGGTAAGATAAACTAGGTAACTTGCCAAGGCCATATAGTTTAGAAAGAAGTGGCAGATCTGGGATTAAAATCTGCAACCCTAATTTTTCTTTTCTTTCTCGAAATTCAATCTGTTGAACTACCTTTCCTAGGTTAGTTATTTTAGGCATCAAATGCTAAAACTACAAAGAAGTAAGTTGTGTCTGAAGCTGTTAACGTGGTGTATATATATATGTGTGTGTGTATATATATATGCATTTACATACAGATGGAAAATATGTACATATTTGTACAATTAAATATGCATATATATATTTCCTTTTTTCTAAGTCACAGTCTTTCCTCCTATATTTCCACATATTATAAATGTAAGTCCTTCTTAGAATCAGTGTACACTCTTCCTTAAAACAATTAGTGCCTCTTTTCTCCAAAAATGTCATAAACAAATTAATGTTATATTTGATAATTTCTTATCTTAGAATCCAAAACATATCAGGATCAATGAATCACTCAAAGAGAGACTCTATGAATACAAGTGTGCATTGACCCATTCTTGATGCAGAAAAAGTATCAAGGATCAAGAGGAGATAATTAACATTTAAACACACTCTTACGAGTGTCAGTGGCCAATTGAATGCATTCTTAGGGTTAGATCAATTTAAAAAACAAAAAAACTCTTAAAGGTTTCTTTTGAGATATGTTATCTTTGAACATATAGTTTTGCAGAGTTTGAAAGAGAAAAAATGTAAAACTAGTTCTTGTTAGTGTAAAAGTAGTGTATTCTGCTCATTATCCATTGATTAATTCAACAAATACTGCAGTTAAATGTATGATATTATGCAAGTCAGAACCAATAATCTTAAAAGACTGGTCAAGGAAAAAAAAATTCAAGCTTTTCAGTAGGCCTGTCTGAAAATTGATATGCTTAACCAGAAAAGAGACATGTGAACAACTCCTTATAATTTTATATTTATTTTAATTTTACCCAAATACAGTTAAAAGTTCATTAATTTTATCTTAACTAGTTGGCTTTAAGAATATAACAATGCAAGACCCCCTTTATTTTAAAGGTGCGGGTACTGTACTATTGCTACAAGCAAAAATAAATCTACATACAACACTTAAAAGTTGATACTATAAACATGTCACGATGTATGAAGCTGATTTCACATCTCTATCATGAGCACATCTTGTTCTATGAGCGTGATAAATTTATTAGGTGTGTGCACATAGAACTTTATAAGTGAAATAATGAAGTGCCTCATTTTACATATAAGATCTAAGGAAGTTACATGATTCTCCTGAGTGCTAGTGCCAGTGGGTAGCAGAACAAAACAGATGCATTTAGGATTCTTTTTACATACACAGAGAGAGCATTTTAAGATACACAGGAAGAGAAATGATTCTTAGTTTCTGGAATATTCTAGATCTATAACCTTATATCACTTATGTTATACTTCTGTTGGCAGAATATAACTTAAGTACTTAACATAGCCAAACACATACAAATGCATTTAGATAGTGAACAAAAAGTTGTATTGTGGGAGTGAATATGATTAATGGGTATTTGTAAAGAATCATCTATGCATCAGATGCTTTTACATATGAGAGATACATACATGCTCATCAGCACAAGACAATTATAACTCTCCTCCTCACATTCTTACTTCCCTCCTTCTAGGTCAACTGATACTTATACTAAAATCATTGTTTTTAATCTCCTGATCTAACCAAGCCCCAGCCTTCATTCAGTGTTCTAACCTCTTAGAACACCCAATTAAGAGAGAATTGATTTTCTTCTCCAAGATGGTTCTCCCTGGTTCTCCCATACACAAAATTTACTGTGGGTACATGGGATGTGAGCGTTTTCCTGACATATCTCTTTACTTCCTGAGGTTTGCAGCAGAGAGAGATTTCAGTCTGTTTAGTGAATAGCAGTTGGGGATATAGGGCAATTGGGAGGTAATCACAACTTTTTCTACCACTTTTACTCTGCTGAATATTCTAATTTTCTTTCTAGTCAAAGAAATGGGTAAAATGTAGGCTCTGCAGCAATACTCAAAAATTGTCTTCTGAGATTTGGAGACTTTCTCTAATAAGATGGTGAAGGAGATAAGAGGTTTGTGAGAATTGCACTTGCTTCATATCGCATGCTTTCAAAAATTATTTATTCAAAATTGCTAAAAATATAATATCCTTGAATCTAGTTTATATAATTTAGATGTTTTGTCCCCTCCAAAGCTAATGTTAAAAAGTGACCTCCAATATTGGCAGTGGCCCTAGTGGGAGGTGTTTGCATTGTGGGAACAGATTTCTCATAAATGGCTTGGTGGTGTTCTTACAGTAATGAATGAGTTCTCACTCTATGTTCATGTAAGATCTGTTTGTTCTAAAGAGTCTGGTACCTCCCCTCTCTCTCCCTCTTGCTCCGTCTCTTGCCATGCTATACACTGGCTACCTCTTGCCTTCTATAGATATAGAAGACCCCAGAAGCGAAGAGAACATTGGGTTGAAGGAACTGAGACACTTTCCTTATTGCTAGATAGCAGAGCTGGTGTCTGAGATGTGGTAGAGAGATTAGCAGTGCTCATACTGTTCAGGGCAATGAAGAACTATCAACGGGTTCTATGCAAGAGGTGACATGTTCATATTTTCCTTTCAAAATGTTACTCTATCTTCATAAAGTGGATGGAGTAATGATAACATTAAGGGAATAGAGACCTACTGTAATTGCAGTCATCCAAGTGAACTATGATGGGGCCCTGAACAAAATTAGTGATAGCGAGGACGGGGGCCTACAGAATGGATTTGAAAGATCCTTCGGGGTGGAATTAGAAGTATCTTGTAGTTGAAGGGAAGTAAAGTATGTGGGCAAAGGAGCGAAGGATAAAATCAGATGTATAGCTTGTTCAGGAGTTTAGCAGGGAGAAATGCAGGTTTCAGAAAAATGGGAGGTAGTCAGTTAAATTATATTAAATTTAATGAAACTATGGAACATCTAAGAAGCCTGGAGGAGGCAATTCAGTAAATGGGTCTGAACCTTAGGAGAAATATGGGTGACCTTTGTCTAGAATACCCATCTCAGATCTCACTAATTAAAATTCAAATCTTGTATTATCTCTTTAATGCCTGGGTTAACTCCATTTTATGTTTTCCATAGGAGGGATGTTTGTCACAGCTCTTACTATCTTTTGCAATTATTTGTTTTTTCTTATCATAAAGTTAACATCCTCCAGGAAGAGAGAAATATTTGTTTCTCCATCCTGCTCAGTTTCTTGAAGACAGTAACAGTGTCTTCTTTCTTGGGCCATCCTTAATGTTGGGAACAATTCTAGACACATAGTAGGCAACCATAATAAATGTTTATTGAACTGAAAATTTACTGATTAGAGCAAAGATTTGTTTAGTTATATAAGCAATAGAAATTAGGTTGGAGCCAGATTGTTCAGGGTCTTATGTGCTAAGTCAAGACTTTGAATTTATCATTTTCATTTTGACTACCACTCTAATTGTTAATGTGTGAAGGAGTTATTTTATAATGATTTATGTGCAGTTTACTGGACATTTATTCCTATAGTCATGAATGTCAGATATGAATTATGTGTAACCTTGGGAATTACCAAGTTCCATATTCTAATGGCTAATGATAAGACAATGCACTGGATTTCTTTTTTCCTTTTTTCTTTCTTTTTCTTTTCTTTCTTTCTTTCTTTTTTTTTTCTAAGCTAATGTCACCTTTCTCAGCCTCTTTGATAAGGGTACAGAAATAAAAGAACCTTGCTATTGCCTTGGTACTCTGGAAAACTAGGCTGTATTTTGGGTTAGCCAATTAATTTATACAAACACATTCTCTCTCTCTCTCACACACACACACACATCATACATCTTAATCACTTCATCTATAAAATTGGGTGGTTGGGTTAAATTATACCTAAAATGTAATAGGATTAAACTACTGTCTATATCCTTCTGAATCAAATCCTGTTATCTTTTGGTCATATATTAAATTCCCTATGTTTAAACTTGCCTAATAGTAACATACCTATTCTAGATAGGCTTTTAAATCAAAAACAAACCGAACTCCTCCAGTAAAATCTTCAGTAAAAGCACTAATTATAATGATTACTTATCAAACTTGTAACAGATGTGTTTTAAATGACCTGCTTTGTACTTTTGTTTTAAAAATTCTGTTAATATTATTCTGAGTAAGACAAGAGTTTATAGCTCTAATTGAGAAATTCACAATGATTATGAGGTAATTTGATAGAATGCCAAATGAATATTAATTTTGATGCTTGTGAAATGTATTATTTCCATGTTTAATTGAAAGAATGATAACAGACCATTGTAGCAATCCCATTATTTTAAGTGGCATGCATTATGAATTAATCAAATGGATGATAATAATTTGTTACTATCTACAGCACCACTCTCATATGTAAAACTATAAAATGGTTTCATTTCAGCATTCCTACAATAAAAAGAACTTTAGTAGTCTTTTTGATTATTGAAATAGTTATTGTTTATGGAAACCATACAAAAATGTAAACATAGACAATAATATCAAGTATTTTATTATCACAAGTTCCCAAATTATTTTCAGATTTAGTTTAGAAATGAATATTAGTCTATACTAATACTATGGTATGATATAGCTGTCCAAACAGTAGCACCTGGACACACTTGAAATGTGGCAAGCATTACTGAAGAACTAAATTTTTAATTTTATTAAATTTAGGCTCTTTCAATTGATTAATTTATCTGGAAATGTAATTAGCTACATATGTCTGGTGGTTACTGTATTGGCCAGCACAGATCCATAGATTTAGAACCATATTTCAAAAATATGTGATCACTATTTTCACAGCATTTGTTTTATATACAAATTCTAAAATTCTTAATTTTTAAAAGGAAACTTCAAAAAATAATTTTTTTTCAAGACAGGGTATCACTCTGTTGCCCAGGTTGGATTCCAGTGGCATGATCATGGCTCAGTGCAGTCTCAACTTCTGGGGTTCAAGCGATTCCCCCATCTCAGCCTCCTCAGTGGCTAGGATCACAGGTATACACCACCATACCCAGGTAATTATCATTATTTTTTGTTAGAGATGGGGTCTCCTATGTTGCCCAGGCTAGTCTTTAACTCCTGAGCTCAAACAGTCTTTCTGCCTTGGCCTCCTAAAGTGCTGGGATTATAGGTGTGAGCCACTATGCCCAGCCTTACATATTTTTTCAAGTAATATAAATGTTTATAAACTGAAATATACATTTTTTAGCTTTTAATTCCATCATGCATTCTTAAAATCCTATGTCTTAACTGGAGTCAGCATCTGAAAGAGGAAGGATATCTTTGATTTATGGTTTTTGTGTTCATTCTCTTTTAGCAGCATTAAGATGTAAATGTACTACATGTTTAGCATGGTCATTTCTTGATATTTAAATACTTTCTCAAGCTTGCTAATTGTTAAGATTAAATACCAGGCCCTCCTCACTCTGGCAAAGTAACTTAAATTCACTTAGAAACACACACACACACACACACACACACACACACACACACACACACACACTGCTTTTATACTGAGAGTAGTTTACACATTATAGTCAACTGAAGCAGGCTGAAATCCCCTCCAAAACAGAAAGCTGAGTAAATTCCTTCCATGCCATGCCGTTAGATAGCATTCTCAGAAGCTAAAGAACATTGCCAGCTTCCTCTCCACCTAGAATAAAGCACACAATGTATTTTGGTAGTTTATTCCACAAGCAAATGCCTGATTATCCTTTGCAGTTCTGACAGCCTGAATATCAATGCTGCATAAAGGGTGAAAATGTCTGCTCTTCATATTTTGTTCTTATAAAATAACATTTCAAATTATTACCCTTTAAAATTTCCCTAAATGACCACTCAGTACAGCCTCTTCCTTTTGCACCAATAGAGGCAAGAAAGGCTGTGACAGCCTGGGTGTGGCGAAAGAGGATGAAACTTCTAAAGATTGAATCATTCTAATTCCCTAAAGTAGTGAAACTGGGAACAACTCCACAAACAAAAAATGGAAGAGTTCCTAAATCATTGCTTTGAACCTGTTATTCCTTTGCTCAAGAAGTTTCAGTTGCCCCTTCCTTCTTTGCTTAGGACTATGATGTCGAGAATTTTTGATCGTGCAATTCCAGTTGAGAAAAAAAATGTATATATTAAACATACATCCAGATGTATAATTCTCTCTAAATTATATATGTGTAGCTACTGGGTGTGTATAGTTAATACCAAGTTTTATTTGTTTATCATATGATTGTTATATTTAGGAAAATAAATGTTAAAAATTTGTTTTTATGATTGCTTCCTCAATGGTTCATCATTTGCAAATAGAAAATAACTCATTTTTTGGAGATGACTGATTCAGAGAATAAACTTTAAACCCCACATCCTTGCTTTCTAGGACCAGAATGAGGGTTCATCTTTTTCTTTCCTGCTAATTTTCCATACTACTTCTCTCCATAATCTCTTTCTACTACACCAACTAGTTTCAAATTCTTTTAGTTTGAGTTGAATTTCTTTTGTATAGTTTTTCTTCAACATTTTAATGATTACTATAGCTTTAAGAAAAAAAGTATATAGAAAAATTATTGAATATCTTTAATGAATTAATTGTGTTGCAAAGATAATTCAGAGCTCTCCATGAAGTTTACTTGGCTACATTTATGGATATATTTAATGTTCTTCTAAATATGCTCTCTCTTGAGAATTTTGCCTCTGTCCTTCAAAAAATATTGTTTCTTCTTCAGCGATCGTCTTTTTCTCTGTCCTTTTTCTTCCATTCTTTATTCCTTAATTGAAACATATGCACATCCGCGCAGTTAAAATTTAAAGGTAAACATTCTACTGGTACTTACATAAGCCAGGAGCAATTAAATGCCAACTAGATTGGCTTGGCATAGTCCACATAATAGGATCACAAAAATGTATGCAATAGAAAAAGTAATGTGTGGTATTTTGAAAATATTATCCAATAAACACTATACTGTAAGTTTTGTTTGCTTAACATGGTTTAGGAAAAGAAATATGAGCTGTTTTTAGATATTTTGGTGATTTAACTTTGAAACAAAAGATTTCCTACTAGAAATAATTTCAATGTTCTTAGGAATCTCTGCAGTCAGCAGTCTGTTGTCCATTGCCTGAAAAACACTGTTTTATGTATTTTGCTCAGATTTCGAGTTATTTAAGGTAGGAGGGTAAATCTCATTACTGTTTTTCAATCATGGCTGGTAGCAGAAGTCCCTGATTTATTTCTGCATTTGTTTTAGTTTAAAAAAAAATGAAGAGAGTAAATCCCAATTCACAAAGAACTGTAGTTATAGAATTATTGTATTAGTCCATTCTCGCACTGCTATAAAGAACTACCTGAGGCTGCGTAATTTATAAAGACAAGAGGTTTAATTGGTGCATGGTTCCACAGGCTGTACATGAAGCATGGCTGGGGAGGCCTCAGGAAACTTAGAATCATGGCTGAGGGTGAGGGAAAAGCAAGCACGTCCTACATGGCTGGAGTGGGAGGAAGAGAGCACAGGGGGAGGTGCTACACACTTTTAATCAACCGGATCTCCTGAGAACTCACTCAATATCACAAGAACAGCAAGGGGGCAATCCTCCCCCATGATCCAGTCACCTCCCACCAGGCCCCTTCTCCAACACTGGGGATTACAATTCTACATGAGATTTGGGCAGGGACCCAAACCATATCATTTCACCCTGGCCCCTCCCATGGCCCTCCCTCATGTCCTTCTCATATTGCAAAATACAATCATCCCTTCTCAACAGTCCCCCAAGTCTTAACTCATTTCAGCGTTAACTCAAAAGTCCACAGTCCAAAGTCTTATGAGACGAGGCAACTCCCTTTCACCTATTAGAGAGTCAGCCTGTCCTTTGAAGCTTTGAGGCCAGTCATTGACCTCTCTTTTCTGTGAAAGTTCTTGATGGCATTATCTTCTAATTGAAGGCTGTTTTGTCTACATAGAAAATCTATTGTTTAATGTAGCTACACTCATCAAAGGTCTTAGCTGGATCTTCTGTATAGGTTGCTGCAATTTCTGTATCAGCACTTGCTTCTTCACTTTGCACTTTCGTGTTTTGGAGATGGCTTCTTTCTTTAAGCCTCATGAACCAACCTCTGCTAGCTTCAAATTTTTCTTCATCAGCTTCCTCATCTCTTTCTTTCAGCATTCATAGAATTGAAGAGAGTTAGAGTCTTATTCTGGATTAGGCTTTGGATTAAGGAAATCTGGCTTGTTTGACTTTCTATCTAGACCATTCAACCTTTCTCCACATCAACAATAGGAGTTTTTCACTTTCTTATCATTGTGTGTTTGCTGGAGGAGCACTTTTAGTTTTCTTCAATAACTTTTCCTTTGCATTCACGAATTGGCTGTTTGGCACAAGGGACCTAGCTTTCGGCCTATCTTGGCTTTTGATATGCCCTCCTCACTAAGCTTAATCATTCATAGCTTTTGCTTTAAAGTGAGAGAGATGAGATTCTTCCTTCCATTTGAATGTTTAGAGGTTACTGTAGGGTTATTAATTAACCCAATTTCCATAATATTGTGTCTCAGGTAATAGGGAGATCTAAGGAGATGGAGAGAAATGGGAATGTCCAGTTGGTGGAGCAGTCAGAATACACAGAACATTTATTGATTAAGTTTGCCATCTTATTTGTCCTGTGGGCACAGTTCAGGTGCCCCAGTACAATTACAATACAATTACAAAAATAACATGCAAGATCACTGATGAGAGATAACAGTAACAGATATATTAATAATAAAAAAGTTTGAAGTACTGTGGAAATTACCAAAATGTGACACAGAGACAGAAAGTGAGGACATGCTATTAGAAAAAGAGCACTGATAGACTTGCTGGATGCAGAATTTCTATAAACCTTCAATTTGTAAAAAACATAATACAAAGTACAATAAAATAAAGTGCAATAAAATGAGGTATGTCTATATTTTTATATTACATACTAAGCACTTGGTGTGGTGCATGTCACACAGGAAATAGTCATATATTATTGGGGAATAAATGATCAAAATAATCACATAAAATATGCTGTTTATTATGGTTTATATTACCTTTACTTTTTCAATATTAGAACTATCACAGACAGAAATTTTGGCCATTTTTCTAAACTGAAAGTACTTGGAAGGGAAAAACATTCCTACTGTATTTTTGAATCATTGAATTTCTGTCTTCACCAGTATATAGAAAGTATTTAGATTGGTGCAAAAGTAATTGTGGTTTTTGCCAATGAAAGTAAGGCCAAAAATTACAATTACTTTTGCACCAACCTAATACATATAAAATATGTTACGATTGAACAGTATATCCACGCATCTCACTCTGCAGATGAGGTAACTAGGGCCAGGGAATACAAACTAGTTGTAATTACACTAGGTTGCCTGAGTCCTGTTCCAGCTCCCATTCACTCATTCAGCAAATAATTATGAACTCCCATTTTCTGTCTACTATTTTCAAAGTTAAAATTATTGACGATTCTGTAATGGGTAATTGCTAGTCATGGTTTCATAGTCTAGATTGACCTTTCAAATTTAAAGAAAACACTGTACAGAACTACATTCAGTATCATATTCAGCATGCTGAGTAATTTTGTTTGGGTTGATTAGGTTTAATATTTTAGAATAAAAGAGATTTCTAATGAAGCTTACATTAAGTAAACCCTCCCTAGGTCAAATTTTATTAAGTTTATGTTAATTATGACCTTTATTGGAATACCACCTTATTCTTAAAATAATTATTTTTAAAAGCATGAGAAAACGGTTTCCAGCAACTTTTTAATATGAAAAGTCTCCATTAATGAAACTTATCTCTTTCTAGATCTTTTTGAGAAAATATGTTTCTTAGAACAAAGATTAACTTAAGTAGTGACAATTAATAAACTAAATGTTAAAAAGTGGTGGCAGAGGCCTTAGAAATGTAAAGAAAACAGTAGAAAAGCTTGTATACCAAAGAAATTAGGAAGCTGCATTGCTCACAGAGGCAACAGCTGGATAGGAGTCCAAAGGGAAAGAGTCTTGGTCCTATTATTGGCTACTATTGATCTAATCACTTAATATTTGCTTGGAAATCGATGTTTGGGACTGACCATTGATCTTTTCACTTCACAGTGTATTCTAGAGAGTAATATATGGTTCTTAATAATCTGAGTATTCATAATATCTGGCTCTGCATTAATAAATACACAATTTAATGAATGAATAAATGAATGGATGGACAATAATATGAAAATGCATAGTTTTTTTTCTTATAGGAGCAGTTAAATTTTGAGTCAGCTTCCATTATGTACATACTCAACCTGAGTAGTAGTTTCAGTAACACGTTAAAAGTAAATGTTGGCCAGACGCAGTGGCTCATGCCTGTAATCCCAGCACTTTGGGAGGCCAAAGTGATTGTTGTATCACTTATTTGTGATTATTGTATCACAGCCTTACAAATATTCAATTATTTGTGTAGATCAAAATGAGAATCAAAGGGGTAACAGCCTTATTTGTAACATTTTAGATTTTTATCAGGAGGAAATATTACTGTATTCCTTATGCAATTAACATCAATTCGAATGCTTTAAAATGAGAATCATTAGCAGAATGGAAAATTATAACAAACCTTCGATGTGCAAGAGGAAAAGAGAGAGGTTTTAGGTAAATTCTTTATTTTTTCCTAATGAGAGCAAAATTAATTGTTTTAACAATGATTATATCAGGATACAGATGAATAGCACTAAATTCTAAATAGAATTGGGGTGAGACTAACAATGTTATTCTTGGGAACGGACCTAGAGGTAGGCCAGAGATTTCAGTTTCTGTTACTCTGTTACTGTTAATTGTCATTTGAATGCCCCTTCCTCCCCAAATAGGCACATACTTATGTATTCAATTGTGAAACTATTAATAGTTTTTACATAATCTTAATGAAATACATACTCCTAGAGGTGGCCAAAGAGTTTTGAATTATATGTCTTAACTAATAAACGAAATGAAAACATTTGACACGGCAAAATCCTTTCGTAACATGCAAGTCATCCATGTTTGGGCAAATCTCAGAAAACTGGCATCCAGCTACTTCCACCTACAAAAAGAGACAGAATGAAAAAAAAAAAAAGCTATGCTGGGCACTGCATTAGCCCGACTCATCCTTAAATAAATATTTATTATCACTGTCCCAAATAATTCTTAAAACTCTGATTCTTAATATATAACTCTTATTAAAAGGCAATCTAAATGAAGTAAAATGATTTAACTCCACCAGCAATGATCCTCTATCTTGTGGTCACTGGTTATTATTCTGGATGTACTATTTATCCAATAGCAGTTTTTAAATCGACTATTATATGCACAGCTTGGGGGCTTGTATGTTTGAGGCTTGAGAGGATGTGGATACTGATGTGTGTGTGTGTGTGTAGCATGGAATTCTACGTATATAGTTCATTAATCTATTTTCTTCAACTTTCTGTTAACAATTCTATCATAATTTAATGCAGATACAAATAATTCCTTTAAAAAATGAGGATCCCAATTTTGAGCGCATGCAATACCAGGGATCCGGCATCTGAACAGGAGGCTTTCTACCACCAGTTTGTTGCTCTCCTGTAATCACTCTACCTCCATCAGCAAGTCTTTTTAGAGAGTCAGTGACCCATTGATAGGTGCACTCATGGTGTACACAGCACTATTGTTTAACACTGTGAAATTGTGCCTGCCAGACGGTGCCACAGGGAAACAGCATCACTGGCAGGTGGCTGGTTTGCCTTGATGTTTCGATACCTATTTCTGGCGAAGATTCTTTCCCCTTTCTATTTTGCTATTTTCTCTCTTACAAAAAGCTGTCTTCCCAAGAGCCTTCCACCAATGTCATGAACCAGAGTTCATTTCTGTCAGTTCTCAGGTTGATCGCCCATCACAGAGTAATGTCCAAACATGAGAAATTGTGATAATTAAACTTCTTTTTTTTTCTTTGCACAGAATAACTAATTGTAAAAATTGGCAGTCAGCCTGCCATTTGAAAGTGAAGAAAACATCTTGTTTTAACATCTGAGCAGGGATTTTTTTGTAATCTGTAAACAATTGGACCATATGTAGTGTGATGGGAAACATGAAGGCTGTGATAGAACATCATTGAAGGAACCTTGTGTTTAATCGCTGTTCTTTGATTCACTGAAATAGAAATTAGCTTTTTAAGTTCTGTGTTTTACCACGATTTTAAAGAGACAGTTTTTCTTAAAAGATCAGACCATACTGACAATTTACCAAGTGACGACCGAGAGAGGAAAGGGAATTTCAATTTTTTAAATGTAAATATGTTTTAAAGACACCTAAACAGGTAACAGATGTAGCCATGGGCTTTTACAGCCTTTGTTTTGGCCAGTAATTCACTTCAGGGATACAAAGAATCTTCACACAATATGGTTCAACTCTTAGAAGGTGAATTTTTTTCCTAAATAACTTCTGTTGATGAAACTGAAGTTAAGTAAAATTACCACCACTGATTAAGTTAAAACTTAAAAAAATAAGGTATGCCCTCTCCTAATTTTGCTATATTTTCCAGCTCATTATGTATATAGCAGGACAAATTAACTATGGTGTTAAAAAAAGGTGGCTGTTGAAACTCAGAGTAACTGTTGAAATCCTTGTATCTTATGATACATAATTATATGTATCATTACCTTATGATACATATGGTATATATGGTATTATAGGTACCATGATTACACTTCTTTACATTCAGTTGATGATACTAAAGAAAAATTACATGACCAAGTGAATTTTGAAATAATTACAAGGGAAACCGTCTGTACCATTGTATAAAAAGGAAAATGTTTGAAGCAGAAACAGAGCTAGATTCTCTGCCTGACTCACCATTAGCTGGACTTCAAGTTTGCTATGACTAACTTTATCTTTCTGTGCCTTGGTGTCCTTTTCCCTAAAATTAGCTGATTAGATCAGGTCAGTGATTTTTTAAAAGAAGAGGAATTGAGACCAATCAGAATCACCTGAAGAACTTTTGCAAAACATTGCTGGGGGAGAATGTCTCATTTCACTTCTTTTTTTTTCCTTATCTCTCCCCAAAGTCATGCAGGGTGAGCCATACTTGCCACTGAGAAGTATGTCATATCTGAGAACAACTGACCCAGATAATTGCTCAGTAAGAGTATATTTGAGATTATTGAAGACTTAAAAGCATCTCATTATTAAATGTGCTATATCATGTTTTTCACTTTCGGCTCCAAGTGTTTTTGACTTGATAAAGTTTTGTTGTGTTAATTTTGATCACTTTAATCTTTTATTGGATCATTTTCCCACATTAAATTTAAATAGGAAGAACATATGTACTGCTGTTTTGCCATAAACTCTGATGTGCCTCAACTGGCTTCCAACTTCAGTCTATTCTGGAAGGCTGTACTTACAGGTCTCAGCCAGCAAGCTGAAACTGACAAAGGAGCGTTCCACTTCTCTGCTGTAAAAGTTGTACTTACCTTGTTTTCATGAAACCAACCTCCGTTTCCAAGGAAACAAGAACAAAAAGGCAGTTGGCAGCTAGCATCTGGGACTTAGAAGAACTCTCACATGTCAATTTCAACTGCTGGCTGCCGGCTCAAACGTAAAGATGTGGGGTATTAAAATCACCTTCAGACTTGTAACGTACAAAAGAATATTAAGGTTTTCTTCTTAGTGTTTAAATAATCAAGTTTAATAGCAAACCATTTAAAATATCCTTTGAAATACTGTAACAAATATTATAATTGTTAAAAATTATCTAATACAAAAACTTGTTTTATTTAAAAACAGTAGCACATATATTGCAGATATTTTCTCAGTTTTACACCATAAATTTTTGCCACTTTTCCCCTTTTACTTAATCATTTCACTTTCTCCTTTTTAAATAATGATTCATATGGTCCCAACTACTTACTCCTTTTTCTTTTCTTTTTCTTTTTTTTTTTGATTCATGCAAAATATCCAGATAGTGTCTGTTTTATCCATAAAGCTTTGTGGCCATGTTTAGTGTTTTAATAAAGTGTTTTAATGATGAAACATGAAAATGCACATTGTCATTTTTCTCTTAAAAATATAATTTCATGATTCTAGGCTTGGACACCTACATTAACACAATCTGCTTCTTCCAAATAGCACTTGTTCGTTTCACATGGGTATGCACTTCAGAGTTCACTGCAGTCCTCATCGTTCCATGCAGTCTCCAGGCCTTCTGTGTCATGGCTTTTAGATACGTTTGAGTTTTTAGACTCCTGCTAAAAGACAAACCTGGTTGGTAGGCAAGATTTGCACAGGAATGGGAAAGATACTTTTTGCCTGGAAAACAGAAACTTGTGGAAATTCTTTAGGCATTTAGATATTCCCATGAAAAGATGAATTTTTTAAAATATATATATTATTATACTTTAAGTTCTAGGGTACATGTGCACAACATGCAGGTTTGTTACATATGTATACATGTGCCATGTTGGTGTGCTGCACCCATTAACTCGTCATTTACATTAGGTATATCTCCTAATGCTATCGATGAATAATTTTTAAGAAAATGGAATTTCAAACTGATACTTACACTCTGTCTTGGGTTATATTATTTTATATTATCCTACTATTTAATTACTAGCTTTAAGTTAAAAACGTAGGTCTTTTAGAATTTCCCTCTTTTGAATGTTTTGTCACTTTACAGTATACTAATGTCCTTTGAAATCCAGGATGCCTGTGAATAGATATTAGTAGGTGAAATACTATGAAAAATTGTACAGGAAGTAATTTATCAGATTTGTGATGCGGACTTATTTTATTACATTTTATTGGTACCCCATTCGTAATGGGCTCTAAGGATAAATTTGTATAATTTTGGAAACTGTCATGTTAGACTTCTGCAATTAAATATGCTTACTTTTCTACAAAATAGAAATATGATCAATAGTAAGATAATAAACTTAGGAAGGAACATTTTTATTGTAACTTCACCTTATTTCTGTGTTCCCAAATCTGTACTTGTAAAAATCTTTTATTGTATTTTCTTTTCTTGGCACAACATTCCAGTAATTTACATTTCTTACTTGTAAATTCAGATAATGTTTAATATTTTCACATTTTCTGGACTAGGCATATGAGATGCTCATGATCAACATCTTTTGCCACTGTTGGAAAGTCAACTTAGGGGGACGGGTGCAGTGGCTTATGCCTGTAATCCCAGCACTTTGGGAGGCCGAGGTGGGGGATCATGAGGTCAGGAGATCGAGACCATCCTGGCCACCATGGTGAAACCCTGTCTCTACTAAAAATACAAAAATTAGCTAGGCGTGGTGGCTCGCCCCTGTAGTCCCAGCTACTTGGGAGGCTGAGGCAGGAGAATCGCTTGAACCTGGGAGGCAGAGGTTGTAATAAGCTGAGATTGCTCCACTGCACTCCAGCCTGGGCAACAAGAGCGAAACTCCATCTCAAAAAAAAAAAAAAAGTCAATTTAGGGGAAAAACCATGAGCACTTGCTTGAAAGCTATAATAAAGACTACTCAAGAAATAGTTGCAAAGAATTGATAATGTTATAAGTGATAAAAATTTATCTCCTAAGTTTGAGAAACCTCCAAAGTTGGAAAATACTGCAAACTTTACTCCAAAATACAGTCAAATTAAAAAATAAAACCAAACCCCAGTATTACCGTTTTTAGATTTTTTAGTTAATATATAAGTCACTTATCATAAAATTCGCCATTTAAAAATGTACAATTTATGATTTCAGTATATTCACAATGTTGTACAACCATCACCTCTAGCTGAAGGAATTTTTTTTTGTCACCCTAAAAAGAAACCCCTCACTCATTATCAGCCACTCTCCATTCCCTTCCTCCATTCTCTGGCAACAGATTTATTTTCTTCCTCTATGTATTTGCCTATTCTGGATGTTTCATGTAAATAAAATTACATAATATGTGACCTTTTGCATTTGGCTTCTTTCATTAAGCATGATATTTTCAAGGTTCATCCATGTTGCAGCATATAGTATATCAGTACTTTGTTCCTTTTTATGTGCATAAAATTCCATTGCATGCATATAATCAATTATATTTATCCTTTCATCAGTTGATAGCATTTTCTGTTGTTTCTAATTTTTGGCTACTATGAATAATGTTGATATGAACATTCATGTACATTTTGGTGTGAACATATGTTTTTGATTCTCATGGGTATACACATAGGATTGGATTGCTGGGCCATATGGTAATTCCAAAATATTATTTTAATTGAAATAATACAAACAAATTTTTGTAATGTTGGAAATGGGACTGAAGGTAGAAGAGTATACAATTTTACCCAAAAATTGCTCTTAAAAGCTTATCAATAACAACAAAACACAAGCAAACACCTGTCAAGTATAGTTGTTTGTAGAGTGATGCTTCTCTTTGTTTGTTTCTGTTTGGGTTTTTGTTCCTATTTATATAATAAGATTTTAGTAACAAAGGATTTAGCATCATATATTACTCAGAAATCAGATGTGCTTATTTCAAGTTTTGAAAATATAAAAACATAGGCTCAAAATATTTAGATAAATTAGAAGCAGAGATATTATGAAGCCTAGTAGTCATTATACATTACTATCTAAAGTCAAAGGTCATAATTAACAACTAACATAAGAAGAAAATTAGTTTGTTTAAAATACAGAAACCAAAGGTACAATGTGTTCAGTAAGAAAACACTTCTCATTTTCTTCTACTATTGTCAACATACACGGTTACTGTGAAAATGCTTCAAATCTGCTATTTCATTGAAATAGAAAATTTAGCCTAGTAATTTTACTGATTTGTTTATTTTTCTGTAATAATAATATGTACCTGAGATTGGAGTTTCAGACTTCTCTCTCTCTCTCTCTCTCTCTGTCTCTCTCTGTGTCTGTGTGTGTGTGTGTGTGTGTGTGTGTGTGTGTGTACGGGTATGTTTTAAAGTATGAGTTTATACTTTAGAGCATATATATACACACACATATATGTATGTATATGCGTGCATGTACTCTCTTTTTATAATTAGGAAAAATTTCTTACATGAATATCTCTGTTCTGTGGTGACATTTACCTGTGCTCAGCAATTTGCTTCCTTTCTTACAAAAAGTTCATTTTTTACAAAAATCTTATTTAATTTAATATTCCTCTCTTGAAAAGGGATGACAATAAAGTCACATACAAAAAAATTAATCACACTGGCCTTTCTTGTTTTTCTAAAAACTTTTCATTCAAACATTTCTTATTATCATTTATTGCACATAGCATGGATTAATCAAATAAGTTTAAAATAAAATAATAGACTAGAGAAAGGTGCTTCATTTTAAAAACAGAAACAAAAAGAAGGTACATGGATTATCTGATGCTACATCACACTCTGGGAGAGACTGCACTTCTTTCAGAGAGCCTCTCATTTCTTAATGTGCATCATTTTGCTCTTTCCCCCTGATAATGCTCACTTACTCTCTTTCATAATCTCCCCCTCTTTCACTTGTTCTTTTCTTTCCAATCATCCAATGATCCATCAAGGTACTTTGGTGTTCAGTGCTTTCTCATATGGTTCAACTTAGATCATGTAGTCTTTCTCACCCAACCAATTCAACTACTGTTTCCTGAGACCCCACTATGTCCTTGACTCTGTAAGGAGTTCCTGAATACAAAAAAAAGAGAGAGAGAGTACTCCAGAAGTGCAAAATAGGATATCATTTTTGCTTTCCCGTAAATATAATTTGCTTGTATACCAAAAATGGGGAAAGGTAAGGATATGAGATAATGTCTATTTATAAAGACAAGAAAGTGAGATACACAAACTGGACTAGGGCAAGACACTTTCAAGGGAGATAAAATAGGATAAGTAAGTAACAGAGGGGTAACTATCTTACCATGTCTTAAAGTAAGAGTGGTCCCATTTTACAAAATTTTATAAATTAATACCATAGTAAGGGGATAAGGCACCAAAACTCCCCAAACTTAGACAGATTAAAGAAGGTTACTGCAATGCAAAGTAAGAAAACATCTAATTTGAATTACACCATTATGGAATGTAAGACACTCTGATGAGAAAAAACTGGTCCAGTAAGATCAGAGATAAGTTGGTAGCAAAATGTTTGAGCAGTGGATACAGCAAATGATGATAAAGGTTCAGCCTTGGCCATTATATAAGTCAAGTTTTGGAGGTCTGAAAAGTCAAATGTCTTACTCAGAGTCACACAGTATATTAAAACACAGTAAAACTAGAACTCAGTTATTAACTTTTGCCTTTTTAATGTAGATGTTTACCCACTCTGTAGTGCATGGGTGAGGCTTGTACATGGTATAAATGGAATACACCCCTTGGGAGATTGTTAGAGAGACATACATGCCAACAGTAAAAGTAGCACTGAGGTCAGGATTTCTTACCCTGAAACCATAAACAAAGACAACAGTTATATAAATACATATGTACTTATATAAGCTTAATAATATATAATGCTATTTGTTGATCATTTCCTAAGCTCCAGGCATTAAATCAATGTATAATATATATTTTCTCATTTAAATCTCACATTAAATTTGTTGGAAATGGAGCTTAAATGAGTGAAGGCACTTGTTCTTTTTATATATCTGTTTTCTTAATTTTAATACATAAATATTTCTCAATAGATTTTTCTAAAGAAACTATACCAAAACTGTGTATCTATTCATTTTAAATCACAATAGATACATGAAAAAATATGAATCTTAGACAAAATATGATAATGACATATAAAGTTATACCGCACAGTATTTTTATAGAAGTATTACATTTGTTTATTAGATTATTCATTTACTTTGAGAGAAAGCCATTAAGAAGATAAGGGATTATTGGTGATGTGTGGTCAATATTAAATTTAATGCAATGTGTTCTTTCCATAGTTTTAATCCAGCCTCCTTCTATGTCTGTAATGTCTCTACATTATACAGTGAACTACTGAACCCTTAGTAATTATATAAGAGAGAACAGAGGAAATTTCTACCAAAAAACCAATTCTTAAAAAACACTTAGTTATATTATCTCAGTGTAATCAACTTTTGAGTGAAAATAATTATTTGAAATTCAGAAATACCTCTGTAATTCCATTTTATGTGTTAGTTTATCTCACCAAATCTGTAGTCCCAGTAATGCAAAACTGTAAAATTGACTGATTTGAGCCATACCTATATTCTTCTCCTTCCCATCAGATGTTAAAGGTGCTAATGAACTGTGAAATGGCCAAAGGCAGACAGCCAGAGGGAAAAAAGAAGAGAAGCCACAGACCTGGGTCATCACAAAATGAGTAATTAGCCATTGAATAATGAATTTAAATACGTTAAGGCTCTGCCTGCTACATGCATTTTTTATTAAAATTTTCTAGAGATGTAGCTCAAAATCTATTTTCAGAAGTTCTAAAGACTTTGTTCATTTCATTGACTATAGCTGAAAAGACCCACACACTCAGAATCCTCAGTATGGGTTTAGAATGGAATATATATCCATTCCTTTCATGAAAGGAAGATCCTTAGATGATATAAGAAATATAAATATTTTGCAAGTAATCATATTCCAAATTGTAGAAATATTATTTACACAGATATGTACCTAATCTACACTGAAGTTATAGATACTGTATTTAAACTCTTCACATCAGCACAAGATTTTTATTATACTAATCTTTATTACTTTGTGTGATCCTATCAATATAAGTAGCAATTTTAGTTGTAGATCTATTAGTCCACAATTAATTTCAAATTTTATCAGTCTTATGTTTAGAAAATAATAAAATTTATAATTTATTGCTTTGTGTTTATGTGTGAGTGAGCACATGCATGAGCACACATGTATGTGTGTGAATAGATTTTATTTTGTGGTACCAAGAACCACTGAGGCCAAAAGAAGAGAACGTGGCAGATGGCTTAAAATATATTTGCTCTCCATAATGAATGTAAATATGAATATAAAATAGGACTCCTTAGAAATGAGTTATTTATTTCTATTTTGCTGAGTCAGGAATCACTTGCAAAAAACTAATACTTATAATTTTTGGATATAATTTTGACCCTGAAAAAGTACTCTACAAACATTCTAGTTCTTATTGTTTTCCACTCTGAGATTTTTTTCTGGTTTTCAAGCTGAATCACTATTTTTTTTTTTTTTTTTTTTTTTTTGCTTGTGGAAAAGGTGTGCTTTGCATCTCTATCATCTTGGATCTCATTTAAAAGAAAATGAAAAGCAATATATAGATATATCCCTCTCTTTCCATCTTGTTTATAAATTTTCAGTATTATTTTTTCCCGGACACTTGACAGAGTGACTGGTAACTACATTTATACCATTGATTTTTAAATTAAGATCTTTAGGATAAATGAAATATGCAATTTTAATTGTAGATGATCTAAATATTCTAGTCCAATATCACTGACATATGTCATTATAGAAATATAAACAAATGATTTCATCAACTATTGCAGGCAATCTCTAAAATTTAGCGTAATGAACATAAGTTTTATTGTATAGAACTCACTTTTATGCATTAATGTTTTATTTGTATTGTCAATGTCTTCAATTAAAATGGTGTTTATTAACGTGTTCAGGTTAAACTATTAACCAATTGACTGTAATACAAGTATATGTATTAATATTATTCAAATATTTATCTCCAAATCATCTTCAGGGAGTATGTTTTGAGAATATCCCTTGTTTGATAACCAAGATTCTAAACATTGGCTGAGTTATTTTAGCGCTGATCACTATTACTGGAACTTTTTTTCTCACTTAGTTATTTTAGTATTACCTTAATAGAGACTCTCACTTTTCCTAGATCTGATAGTTCCTCCTTTGTTTGAGATATTATCTTATTGCACTTTAATAATAGCTATACTCTAGACAATCTCTTTAAAATAAAATATGCTCTCCACCTTGGTATTTTTGATTTACCGTTGTTGTTACTATTATAATTTCTACTACGACTACAGTTACTACTACTCTTGCTGAGGTGTCATTGCAGTGAAGCAGGAGGCTGCCAATCCCACCTATGGATGCTAAGATGTGTAATTCTGTATGCAACCTGATTTCCTTCCCTGGCCACATATATTCTTTTTATTGGAATTTGGGACCTGACTTCAGGCATACGTTTATTCCATGTGAGTACAGATTCTGTAAGATAACAGGGACCCATGGCTTGAGGATGCCTTTTTGGAACAGCCATCACTACCAAGTGGACAGTTTCTCAGAGAACTACAAAGATAAACAATTATGCTGACCACAAAAAGAAGATCAAGCGAGTAGTGGACTAAACAAATCTAAAGTTCCAGTGAGTACTGACATTTCATTTCATTTATGAAAGATGCTGCTGTCTTCACTAACAAAGACTGTATCCTGTGTTTTTTCCTTGTTTTAACTTAAATTACTTTGCACTGGTTTCTGTTTCTTGAGGTTAAATATGCCTTAAGACTACACTTAATGGAGCTTAATTATACTTTTATAATTTGTGAGTTAATTGGTTGACTCGGTTAAATTTCTATTTTCTTTAAAAATTTTCAAAGCTTTATCAATTGTTTTCACAAGGGACTTTTGGGGTTCATTAAACTGTTCTATATCTTGATTACAGTAGTGGTTATATAATTCTATGCATTTGTCTAAATTTATAGAACTGTATGCTAAAAAGAGTTAATTTTACTGTATGTAAATTTAATTTTTTTTTTTTTTTTGAGATGGAGTATCACTCTTTTGCCTAGGCTGGAGTGCAGTGGCGCAATCTCGGCTCACCACAACCTTCTGTCTCCCGGGTTCAAGCAATTCTCTTGCCTCAGTCTCCCAAGTAGCTGGGACTACAGGCGCACACACCATGCCAGGCTAATTTTTGTATTTTTAGTAGAGACTGGGTTTCACTATTTGGCCAAATTGGTCTCGAACTCCTAACCTCATGATCTGCCTGCTTCGGCCTCCCAAAGTTGTAAATCCCAAAGGAATTACAGGCGTGAGCCATCGTGAAAGTATTCTTAAAGTATGCTTTTTAAAAGGATATTGAATATACTATCATATAATTTTGATGTCTCTATCAGATATCTGATAAATCAAGGAAATATGAAATCAGAATTATCAATATAATTATCACTTTTTTTGTTTTAGAATATGAGCTTCATGAAAACAGGGCATTGTCTTGCTTTATGCTTTGCCCTGATACTTAGCTCATTATAGGCACTCAAGAAATGTCATTGACTTAATGAATTAATTAATTCTTGAACATTATAGGATATGTAATAATGGCTATCATATATTAAAGGCCCAATTTCATCAATCAAAATACCAAATACGCGTTTGAAGAATATATACAATTTTTTTACCACATATTTTAAACTATAAAGACACACAGTAGGTACCAATATCAGTTTCCATTTATTTATTTTTGAACCTTTAAGATTCTGACCATACCGTCTCTCTCAAAACCCTGGCCTCAGACGATCCGCCGGCCTTGGCCTCCCAGAGTGTTGGGACTGCAGGTGTGAGCAACCGTGCCTGGCTATCATGTAAAACTAAAAAAAAAAAAAAAGATTCTGACCACAATTCTTCACAATGTGGCTTAGAAAATCACTCTTATCCAGTATGTACTTTCTTGTCAGCATACTTTCCTTGTTATTCATTCAGCACATGCTAACTAGTTTCTAACTTTGCATCAGGTAATGTACTGGTCCCATAGGATATGGAATACAATGGAATGTCAAGTTCATGCTTCAGAAATCTCGATACTGTGAGTTAATTTTCGTCTAAGTACTACTTCCAGTTATACTCATTTGAATGATATCCATGTACCACCTTGTTTATTCCTAACCATAAAGCTATAAAGTAAATATTATACATATAGACCTTATAAATGAAAAGGTAGAATAATTCATGTTCAGATAACACATGTCCTGACTCCCAAACCCATTCTAATATGAAGGTACTCATTCAAAATGTCTCTGGCTATGATCTGTTGTTGTTGTCATTTCTTTTTAAGATTACCCCTGCCAAAAAGATTTCATCTTTCCTTAGTCTAAGTTCTCATTTTACTTATTCTTTAGCTTGATCAAATATTACATTATATTTACTAAATGTCTGCCATGTGCAGGAACATAGTATTCTCCATGGTACACAGATTGACTTGTCATCATTAACTTATTTAGTAATAGATCATATGTTCACAACAAAATTAAATGGAAAATAGAGATTTTCCATACACTCTCTTCCCCACACATGCATAACCTCCCTTATTAACAGTATCTCCCACCAGAGTGACACATTTGTTACAAATGATGATGAAGCCACACTGACACTTCATTATCACCCATAGTCCATAGTTTACATTAGGTTTCACTCTTGGTGTTATACATTCTATGGGTTTGGACAAATGTATAAAAACATATATCTACCGTGAGAGTGTTATACAGAGTAGTTTCACTGTCTTAAAAAGCCTCTGTGCTCCTCCTTTTCATCCATCACTCTCCACTAACCTCTGGCAACTACTGATTTTTTTACTGCCTTCATAGTTTTGTCTTTTCCAGAATATCATGTATTTGGAATCATACAGTACATCACCTTTTTAGATTCACTTTTTAAATTTAATAATATGCATTTAAGTTTCCTCCATGTCTTTTCATGGCTTGATAGCTCATTTCTTTTTAGTGTTGAATAAGGTTCCATTGTCTGGACGTGCCACAGTTTATGTATCTATTCTCTTACTGAGGGACTCCTTGGTTGCTTCCAAGTTTTGGCAATTATGAATAAAGCTGCATCTTTAAAGTAAGTACTTTCTCCTATTGCCTTAAGCAAATGGTTACATATATTGTTTGAAATATTTCAATATATAGACTGAAATATTACTTCAACCTCCAATCTGTAATAAATAGGTGTGTTACAGAACACAAAGAAAGAGAATACCAGCCAGAGTGTTTACAATATGAGCTCCTTAAAGCACAATTGTGTCTGATCATCGACCACTTTGCCTTTGAACTGATATCAGGTAAATGCATATGAAGATGCGTGGATACACACTCTTCTAGGTACACATTGTTATGTCAACCAGCATTCCCAACCTGGTAACTTCTTGGCATCCACATAAGTTACTAAGGTCACTTATTTTAGTATATGAAGTGAAAAAAGAAAAAAGACAGTCTTTCAGCAAAGAAGCTTCAATTAATTTAAAACACACAATAATGGGCTCTAAAATAACAACTGCATTTTAACCAGTAAGTTCATTAAACATTTTCCCAAACTCATAACCATTATTTTGCTTAGTCAGATGTTTTCTCAAAGGAGAGTTCATTCATTTTAACTGCTTAAAATACATGATGAATGAAGCAATTTACTTTTTTATTTACATTTTACCACTGATAATATTTTATTAAAAACACCACCACAAAAGAGCACGTTGTGACTTTAATCAGTGCTTCTTTTCTAGGGCAAGGCTTTGTTTTATATTTAAAACTGTAGAGTTATGTTTGTGAATTACACATAATAAGATGTTCCTAGAAATTATGAGAATATCCTATGTTAAAATTAATATATGTCCATTGTTTAATATAAACATAAGAATAAATACAGATTAATGATGTCTGTCATGCAATATTTTTTAAGAGGCAACTGAAAATTGCAATATTTGGAATAAAGATAAATTATTTTGTATTCAAATGAGACGGTATAGCAATGATTTTTTTCTTATTTTTTCAAGTTTGAGAACAGATAAATAAAAACAGATCATCTGAGATTTCTAAAGCACCATTATCAATATCATTCTTATTTTCCCAAAAATAGCAGTAATCCTACATTTTTTTTTGTTTGTTTTTATTCAGGAGAGCGTAAAAAACACATTCATATTGGCCATTATTGCCTAATCAGTTCATATGTGCATGCAATTTCCTGTTACCACCCAAAACACTTACAAAATCTGAAAAATACATATTTTATTATTACTTGTAAATTATTGAAGAAAGATAGATGAGTGAATAACTAAACAAAGACAAACCAGGGTATTGTGAATGTAAGATTTTTTAAAATCACTTTTTGAGTGTAGCTCATATTCATTGTTTTTATGTTAACCTTAATTTCCTATTAATTGGAAATTTCTTCGATGATTTTCTTGAATTTTCCAAGTAGATAAATGTATTAACTGTAATGATGAAAGTCATGCTATTTTAAATATCGTACCTCTTATTTCTTTAACTTGTCTTGCCGAATGAGGTAAGCCCTTAGTACAATCCTGAATAGTAGTTTTGAAGTGGGCAGCCCTATCTTGTTCCTGAATTTAATGGTAATGCTTATAATGTATCTTAATTAAAGTGACATATGCTGATAATTTCTGGTGAATAGCTTTAAAGTCAAGGAAATTTTATTTTTATTCCTAGTTAGCTAGGAGTTTTTTAAAAAATAAAGAATAAGTATTGAGTTTTATCAATTTCTTTGTAAGATTTATTAAGGTGATCATAATTGTTCTTTAAGATGTTTATGTGAGTAATTATATTAATAAATTTTCTGATATTAAACTGAGATTATGCTATGATAATGGTCATAATGTATGATTCTTTTTAATAAACAAGAGTATCATTTTAATAACACTATTTTACTAGATAATGTTGTGCTAAGGATTTTTACATCTATCTTCACATAAAATTAACTTTCCTTGAGTATTTTTCTCACCCAACTTTTAAATTAGCATTATGATAGTTTCAGAAAATTTGCAGAATAACCTCTCCTATCTAGGTCTCTCTCCCTTTCTATTTCTCTCTCTCATTTATTCTCTGTTCTAGAAAATTTACTTAACAGAAAATTATTTGTTCATTGACATTTTGTTAGAGCTAAGCCATTGGGCTTGGTGTTGTTGATAAGGATATACCCCTGTCTTCTATTTATTGTTGGCTATAATTGTTGGCCTATTTGGAATTTGTATAGATATATTGAATTGGTGATTTCAGGTTTCCTAGAAAATAATTCATTTTAACTGTATTCATATTAGCGTTGAAATACATTTATATAAAGCTGTCTATATTAATCTTACACTTTTTGAAATATCTGAAACTATACTTATGTATCCCTTTTTTCCACAGACTATTTGGTCAGACTTTCCAAAGTTTTATCTTGTTTAGTGGTCTTTTAGGGAAAGCATCTTTTTGTTTTATTAATAAATTCTAATGTGTATTCTGTTTTCTATTTTATGTACTTCTAATTTATTTTTTACTTTTGAGTTTTTCTAACTTTGTTAAACTTTTATTTTATTTTATTTTATTTATTTATTTATTTAATTTTATTATTATACTTTAAGTTTTAGGGTACATGTGCACAACGTGCAGGTTTGTTACATATGTATACATGTGCCATGTTGGTGTGCTGCACCCATTAACTCGTCATTTAGCATTAGGTGTATCTCCTAATGCTATCCCTCCCCCCTCCCCCCACCCCACAACAGTCTCCAGTGTGTGATGTTTCCCTTCCTGTGTCCATGTGTTCTCACTGTTCAATTCCCACCTATGAGTGAGAACATGCAGTATTTGGTTTTTTGTCCTTGCGATAGTTTGCTGAGAATGATCGTTTCCAGTTTCATCCATGTCCCTACAAAGGACATGAACTCATCGTTTTTTATGGCTGCATAGTATTCCATGGTGTATATGTGCCACATTTTCTTAATCCAGTCTATCGTTGTTGGAGATTTGGGTTGGTTCCAAGTCTTTGCTATTGTGAATAGTGCGGCAATAAACATACGTGTGCATGTGTCTTTATAGCAGCATGATTTATAATCCTTTGGGTATATACCCAGTAATAGGATGGCTGGGTCAAGTGGTATTTCTAGTTCTAGATCCCTGAGGAATTGCCACACTGACTTCCACAATGGTTGAACTAGTTTACAGTCCCACCAACAGTGTGAAAGTATTCCTATTTCTCCACATCCTATCCAGCACCTGTTGTTTCCTGACTTTTTAATGATCACCATTCTAACTGGTGTGAGATGGTATCTCATTGTGGTTTTGATTGGCATTTCTCTGATGGCCAGTGATGATGAGCATTTTTTCATGTGTTTTTTGGCTGCATAAATGTCTCCTTTTGAGAAGTGTCTGTTCATATCATTCACCCATTTTTTGATGGGGTTGTTTGTTTTTTTCTTGTAAATTTGTTTGAGTTCATTGTAGATTCTGGATATTAGCCCACTGTCAGACGAGTAGGTTGCAAAAATTTTCTCCCATTCTGTAGGTTGCCTGTTCACTCTGATGGTAGTTTCTTTTGCTGTGCAGAAGCTCTTTAGTTTAATTAGATCCCATTTGTCAATTTTGGCTTTTGTTGCCATTGCTTTTGGTGTTTTAGACATGAAGTCCTTGCCCAGGCCTATGTCCTGAATGGTATTGACTAGGTGGTTTTCTTCTAGAGTTTTTATGGTTTTAGGTCTAACATGTAAATCTTTAATCCATCTTGAATTAATTTTTGTATAAGGTGTAAGGAAGGGATCCAGTTTCAGCTTTCTACATATGGCTAGCCAGTTTTCCCAGCACCATTTATTAAATAGGGAATTCTTTTAATAAGAATACAGATTTTAAGATTTATATTGTCATAACTTTCTAAGATGTTTATAACTAGAAAGTTTCTAAGTTGAACAGATGTAACAACACCCCTCTTTGACACACACAATCTCTATACACACACTGTTGTTTAAAGAGGTTTACATTTGCTTTTTTTTTTTTTTTTTGAGATGGAGTCTCGCTCTGTCGCCCAGGCTGGAGCGCAGTGGCACGATCTCGGCTCACTGCAACCTCTTACCTCCCAGGTTCAAGCAATTCTCATGCCTCAGCCTCTTGAGTAGCTGGGACTACAGGCACCTGCCACCACACCTGGTTAATTTTTTGTATTTTTAGTAGAGACGGGGTTTCACTGTGTTAGCCAGGATGGTCTCGATCTTCTGGCCTCGTGATCCACCTGCCTCAGCCTCCTAAAGTGTTGGGATTACAGGCATGAGCCATCGCGCCCAGCCTATGTTTGCTTTTGAAACCTCTCAACATTCTTGTATTTACATAGGCCCCAAATTAATCTCATGGGGTTCTTTATATCATATACTACCACTCAACATCACAGAAATGTATCACTTGCCTCAAGATTAAAAACCATAGGAATTCATACAGAGGATATATTGGATTAAGAAAAGTATTTGAGATACAGCAAAGGTATAGAATTACATACATGAATTTATACCAATTTTATAGATGAGAGGGCAATTTGAACTAGTTATGTATAGGGACAAAATATGTGGATGAGAATATGTTCACCCTTTAAAAAATTCCTCAAACCTACACAAATTTTTTCTTTGCCCTCAAGTTACACATAGTTTAGGGAGTGATGTGTTTCCATGTATAAGGCAGTTTTGAATTGTGAAATTTATGTTTCTTGAATGATATGCTACTAATAGCACTATTTCATCAGTCATTAATCTCCTATTACCGTGCTTTCAATGGTTAAATTCAGTTGAAAATTAAAAATTAAATATTTTGGGATTTCTAATGAAATGGTAGCTACCAGTCGGTGATAGTATCTCCCAGACTTGGGGAACAGAACTCTGATGAGAAGAGATAGAATTATACAGATGTTTCTGGGTACTAATAACTTAATTCTTATCTTTCTTCAGAAATATATGAAGTATTGTTAGTGTTCTAAACAATTATCAAAGTTGCCTTTGAATTCTATGACTCTCATCTTTACTTAACACTGGGAGTCATTATATAACGATTAACTATATGGCTAAACTCTGGATTTTGAGAAGGAAGAAACAACTCTAAATGAGACTCACTGTCTTAATATACACTTATCTTAGAAGAAAGAAGGCAAGATTAACTGGAGTAAAATACCAGCATATCTTTGTGCAGTTATCAAGTAGAGACGTGGAAAGGCAAAAATCAATTCCTCTCTTAGGATGGAGTAAGAGTGCTTCCCAGGGAACACTTGTGTCTTCTATATCCAGATTATTACCTTCTCCAAGACATCACCTGCAGTCCCTCATCCTACAGTGCAAATAAACACCGAAGCCTCCTCACCCTCTCCAATCCTGATTCCTGATGGGAGGGAGAAGAGAACCACATCACCTGAGTCAGTGGTTACAGTTTAGATTACTTTGCCTCAGGATTTGGATTTTTTTTCATACTTCCTTGTCACTATCTATAGGTTACATAGTGTTCAGAAGGTAGAGAAGAGTGCCTTTATATTTTAGTGTTTGCAAATCATAATGAATGCTACATGAAAAATGAAAGTAATCTGTTTGTGTTTATGGTTACCTCTATTCAGCATTTCTTGCATTTGTTGGTATGCCAATAACACTTCATGATTCCAGTGTTCATCCAGTTGATGTTATTGGAATCTGTGCTAAGGATACTTATTTACTGTTGCTCACACATACAGTGATTTCTACTTATTTTTATAAGTGAGCAATATAAACTCAGAAATGTATTGTTTTATTTACCTAGTAATTTATTCACTCAGCCAGTTTCTCACAGTGTTAGTTAAGGTTATGTGTGCTCCCTTAATAGAAAAACTATGAAATCCCTATGGCATAGCACAATAGAAGTCTCTTATTCAATAAGTCTAGTGTAGGGCTTCAGAACAAAGTGTTTCTTCTGATGTTAATTTCCTTGTCAATTGCCAGCTGACTGCTAAAACAACGCAACCTATTTTAGGCTTTTTGTTATAACCTAAGGTATCATTTTCAATAATAATAACAATAAGAATGCTAGCTGCTGTAATAGATAAACTCAAGGCCCTATAGCTTAATATAATGCCAGAAGCTTGTAGAAATTAATAGAAAATATATATATTGTTCACTCACACAACTGTCTCACACTTATTCTTCATGGCTTGACTTCTACATTGTGATTTTGTTATCTTTCATCTTTTAGAGTCAAGATTATTGACTTTTGGAATATCTGAAGTCAAGATTATTATAGAAAGGAAAAAGAGGAGAGACAGCAGATTCACTTCTTAAACCCATTAGATCAGAATGAACACACATCGATAATGTTAATTTTCCACTGGCAAAAATTACATACATATCCCAGGTGTTCTATGCAAAATTCTGCCCCCAACCATAAGATGGTCAGATCCTCTGAATTAGTGTACATGGTCAAAGGAACTTTGCAGATGTGATTAAGAGACTAAATATAAAGAAGATTAGTCTGGCTTATCCAGGTGAACCCAATCTAACCATTTGTTTATATAGGAGAACCCTCCTGGCATGGTCAGAGGGAGGTATGACTATAGAAGAACGGCCAGAAAGACGCAATGTCACTGACTTGGAAGCTGGAGGAAGGAGGCCACAAGCTTAAGAAATGCAGGAAGCCTCTAGCAGCTAAAAAAAAAAAAAAAAGGATGGATATGGGCCGGGTGTGGTGGCTCATGCCTGTAATCCCAGCACTTTGGGAGGCCAAGGTGGGTGGCCTGAGGTCAGGAGTTTGAAACTAGCCTGGTCGATATGGTGAAACCCCGTCTCTACTAAAAAAAATACAAAAATTAGCCAAGCGTGGTTGTGCACGCCTATAGTCCCAGCTACTCGGGAGGCCGAGGCAGAAGAATCACTTGAACCCAGGAGGTAGAGGTAGCAGTGAGACGAGATCATGCCACTGCACTCCAGCCTGGGTGACAAAGTGAGACTCCATCTCAAAAAAAAAGGAGGGTTATGGATTCTCCTTAAGTTTCAAGAAAGGAATAGAATTCAATCAGACTCTTTGATTTTTAGCTCTGTGAACCCATAAAAGAACTGTAAAGATAATAAATTTGTGTTGTTTTATAACAGTGAGTGTATGATAATTTATTAAAGCAGGAATAGAAAACTAAAACACATATGTTCTAAACCTTGCTACTACTGGTATTTTGGGCAAGAAAATTCTTTGTTGTAGGAACCTATTGTGTGTACTATAGAATGTTTAGCAGTATCACTGGTCTATACGCACTAGATGCAGATGCCAGTAGCAACCCACCTTCCTCCAAGTTGTGACAACTAAAAATGTTTCCAGAGATTGCCATATATCCCCGGGGTTAAAATTATTCATGATTAGGAACCAACTACAGGCAGTGGATGGGGCAAGGGAAGTAGTCCATGGCCACACAGTTACCCATCACTCTACAATAACTCTATACTATGGAAGGGTCAGGAACTTTTGGTGATCATCTCTACTGTACTCCTACAGCAGATATTTAAAGAGAGCCTGCATTAGGGCTAACAGCCTATGTTCTTCATGATTTTGGGTTTACACTGGTGAACAACATAGCTTCTGTTCCCATAGAGGTTAAGATCTATAGAGGGGCTAGGGAAAAAAAAAACAACAACACAAGTTTATAGAGAAAATTGCAAAAAGTGATAAGTGCTATGACTGAAATGGAAAGAGTACAGTTACAGAGATTTTTCAGGGGGAGCCACATTAGCCAGAATGATAAACCTGAGATGAAACATTTTGTCAGGGGTCTTATATAAGAAACAAATCAGGAGACTTACTGGTGAGGAGAATGAAAGAATAGCATTTCAGAAAGCTATAACAGTATGGGGAAAACTTTGTACTGAAAAAAGGAAAAAGCTTGGCTTGTGTACAGCTATGTGTGGGTAAGTGGATCTTATTTAACAAAAGGGAGAATTACATGTTTGAGATATGAAAATCAGGTCAACTCCAGATAATACAAGGCTTTGAAAATTTTAAGTTGGGTGTGGCAGACATGCAGATGTCCACTCAAATCCCCTTCAAGGAAGGACTTGCTCCAGCTATTGGGAGTGGTGTCCACAGAGAGCTTTCAGCTGCCAGATCCTTCTTCAGGGATTGCCTCAGCTGCAGAGCAACACTGCACCAGAGAGCATGCCTATCTGCGCCCCCTTCATCCAATAACTGAACAAAGCAGATGTTAAAGGCCAATCATTTGGACTTTTTTCTCTTCCTTTTTTTTTTTAACGTTTACAAGGTGATCCTGAAAGAACTTTGACATGGCATATTTTCATATGCGTTCATTGCTAAGCAAATTCACCTGAAAGCATTTTGTTCTAGAACATGATTCTCAAAGTGTAGTCACTGGATTAGTAACATTATTATCAGATGTAAACTTATAAAACTAGTGAGCGCTAGTCTACACTTACTGAGTCAACATCTCTGGTGGTAGGGTCTAGCAATTTGCCTTAACATACCCATCAGGTATTTCCAATGTTGTTAAAAGTTCGAGAACCACTGGGACAACCTTGAATTACTATTGTATCTTCATCTATTTCTGAAACAACTAGTGAACCATATAAATTTTTCTAAAACTGAGGCCTATGGGACTCTTGTTAATAAGAATAATATGGATCAACCATTCTGATAAATGAATTCCTTACTCTCCTTCTCGAAAGTGGTATAGTGTAAAAGATTGAACAATAGTTGCGTGTTAGTGGCAAAACTACAAATAACCAAAAAGTGCCATTACCCAAATACATTCCCAGGTAAGTGCATTGAATTGGGAAATGTTCAAATGCTTCATAGATACTCTGATTTCTAGAAATACAGGATCTGTATTTTCTAAATATCAGTTTTGGCAGCAAGAGAGGATGAATAGTTAGATATCAGAAAATTCAAATAATGTAAGTATATAAGTAAGCTTAGCAGAAAAAAAGGCAGATGAAAAACTGAATTATTAGTAGTATCAACAGCATCAGCACTTACCCAGTTGGTTTTATAAAGCCCAATAATATGTCTTTCATAACATAAACAATGTTTTTAAGCCTTCCTGGGGATTTTTAGTTTTATTCATCTTCTATAAAGCCAATTGACACTAAAATAATTTATCATCTTACAAAGAAAGGTATACCATGCTTTCATCCCATTCACTTGAAGGTATTTTCAGATTGTGGAGCAGTAGTTCTTAACTTCCAATCTGTCATTATATTATAAAGAACATACAACCATACTCTTCACCACTAATGCATACATATGACGTCAAATTAATATAAATATAAGGATTTTAAAAGTAGACCATTGAAGAAGTATGCTGGAAACAGTATAAATTTAGGTCTCAAACAGGAAGCTCAAATTCTAATGCTGTTGTTGTATTGAACAAGTCAATCAAATATACCAAGTCTCAGAAGCCTCTACTACAAAATAGATTTCATTTGTAAAGATTTTGTGAGGATTGAATAAATGTACACAGGAGGAAATAAATGTTAATTAATATCTGTAATAGGGAGGTGATAGTTGAAACAAACTGCCCAACTACAGTAGGTAAACCATTAAATATATATTTCTCATGTCTTTCTGATATGTTTAGAGCTTTCCTCCTAAGAAGTAACTCAGAAATCCAAATTACTCTTATACTATGGCCCCACTTTTATTTATCTGGCAGAAATCGAGAGAGTCTTTAGTGGTAGTCTCTATCTACCTAAGTATCTACCTCAACCCAGAAGTGACACACATCAATTCATTTCATATTAATTTGGTAAGAACTAGTCACATGGTTAAGTTTAAATGCAGAGTAGACAGAATGTCACTGGCTTGACAGCTAAGCATGAATGAGTAGGAGTCAGCTAGCTATCACTGAAACAATTTAGCACTTACTTTTTCCTTTTACTTCATTTTCTTGGCCATGAAAAGAGAATGTTGCATTGAATAGTGACAAAATTAAAATTATATGTTTTTTTTCCCCTAAAAAAAGAAAGTTTACAATTTGCTCCAATTCTTTCATTATGTTTCTTTCATTTTCTAATTTTCGTTCTTTCCAGTTCCTAGGGCCAGGCTGCATTCTATTTTCTCTCTTTAACCTTGGAAGCTAATTATCAATTAACCCATACAAATATCAGAAGTAGGTAAAATGTTCACATAGTACAACTGAACATATTTTATTAGACTCTACAAGAACTAAAGTTATATTAGAATAAAAAACATGTATTCTTAAAGATGTTTTATTAATGTAACAAGTACTAATATTTACTGAGAGATTATTCATAGGCAGCAGAGTGTATCTGAAGAGTCTTAATTCAAACTAGGTAAGTGATTGCCTGCCTCCAAAAACGAATCCTAAAAAAAAGTTCATCTCCAAGCAGAATATGGAAGGGAAATTTAACTACAAAATGATATCATAAAAATATTTTTGAGTAACATACATTATGCAATGTGGGGGCACTTTACATTTTTTTCTAAAATAAATACAGCATTTAAATATTATTATTTATTTGGAAGGAAACTATTCTGAAGGACACTAAAGAGCACAGAACTGGGATACTTTGCCATTTTAAATTGAAAACCTCAAAAATCTGTTTTTATGTAATGGTGTCCCAAAAATGTTAGGTAATACAGACTAGAAAAAAATAAGCCCAATAAATTAAAATTATGCAATTTAAAAAGTCAGTATCTAGATATGCTTCTTTTTCTGGTGACTAATTATAGATTTTGTCAAATACAAAACAAAAAATTAACATGACAAGTTTTGAAGAAATTAAGATTCAAACACTATTATAAAAACTATTTCTGGAATCTCAGTCCAAGTAATTAACTGCTGGAAAACACACACACACACACACACACACACACACACACACACACGCAGCACCCTACAACCACATAAATCACATAGGGTGAATCATGCCAAACACAGATGAAGACTGATTTAAACAAGAATAAGAACATTAAATTGAAACTGCATGTTGTGTTGATATTTAAAAGGTCTTAGCAGTCCCACTTGCAGGTTAAATCCTCATCTGTAGCATGAAGGAGCACAATTATTTACTTATAAACTGTCTGCTTACATACAAAGATCACATAAGTAAATTTCTCCATTGTGCTGCAAATGTCATGCAAGAAATACAACTGTCTGATTGATATGCAAAATGTTTGCCAGGATGGTGACAGCCAAAGTAAGTTCAAAGTCACAGGAAATGTTGTCATCAGCCTAGTGTAAAAATGTACAATTACTTGCTATTCTCTTTCTGTTTAAAGGTGACTACTACTATCTTTTCCCTAGGCTACTTGTTCACTGTAGCTTATTATCATTACAAAGTATTAAAATGGATTAGCTTTTCCATATTGTGTTCATATTGGGAAGGGCATTTTTAGACAGCTCACTGACAAGATTTTTGAAAAAAGCATTTATTTCTCCACTAAAAATTACCAACCAGTTTGTTTTTGAGAATAAAAATCTCTAAACTGCACGCTTGCAAATTCCTCTTTCCTGAAAATTCACTTAATATAAAGAAATCAGAGAGAAGTGAGCAGTATCTAATTAATATCTTCTAATGCCCAACTAATGTCAAGCATGACTCCAATTTATAACTGAACTATATTTTTACATTGAAAAATTCAATTACATTTACTGACAGACTTTGAAATGCCACATTATTTATATTGGCAAACTTTGCAGGCTCTCAGTGTATTTATTAACATTCTTTCCACAGAATAAAGCATATATGCAATACAGATCACTGCATTCTTCATTTTTTAATCTTTCAAAGTGATATGTATATCTACCAGAGCAGCAAGGGGCTGCTTCAGCCTAAGAGAGCCGAAAGACCAAATAGAGGCAGACGTAAAAATGTGCCCTTCCTTTTAATTCTTCAGGCAAAACAAGGTAACCTTGACATTTCAGTATGCCCTCTGGCTCCTGCTTCCCTTTCTCATCCTCTTTCTCGGGTGCTTGCCCCCCAGTCCCTCTGCAGTTCATCCCTGTTCATACATGCGTTCAGTACAACCACAGGGCCCTCCGTGCACGCATCAACAATTCTGAGCTGTGAAGAGGTTCAATTGCCACATTGGTGACTCAGTTGCAATGCACAAATCATTTACTGGGATAGCTTGAGGACATGACAATGACAGAGAGACATCTGTTGGGTAGATAGGAGGGGAAAAAGGGGTTATTCACAGCTGGTGCATTAGTTCTGCTAGCCACTAGGCCACCACAGTGTCCTCGGTCGTCCGCTTCCTTCTCCGACTTGCTGCCTGCGCCCTGCTGTCAGCTGCCAAAAGATATCTGTTCTCACCCTTTGCTGAATGAAAAGGTGCTAATGCATGACTTCAGGATATGTCAGAACATACAGTACTTACAAGTGTTTGGAGATGCAGGCAACCTGACCATGGGGAAAGGAAATGAGTAACTAAAGAGTGATTTTCTTGTAAAGGAGAGGAAAAAAATAGTCAAGAATAGTCAAGGGTTTTTCTTTTTTTTTTTTTTTAACTATACACTGGGGGCTGGGGTGATTGGGAAGTAATCTTCTTTAGCTTCAAGCCATCTCTCCACTTCTCTCTCCCTCTTCAAGATATATAATATATTTTGCAATCCATACTGACCAAAGAAAAAACATTTTCTGCTAAGTGGTCTTGGTTTATATTTTTGTAATCTGATCTTGGCAAATATACCAATTAGCATAAAAGATAAATAATTCAAAATTTTTATGGAATTACTTTAGGAATACTAGTTGACAATTTTTTCTTCCTTTAATATTCTAAAGAGGAAGAGATAAAATTAGAAAGAGATTGAAACAGATATTCTACTTTCCCCGTGGTAATAGCTGTAATCAGATGACTCATTGCCATGTATTAATCAAATGTTTATCTCTCCTCATATAACACATAGAATGTAGAATTCATTCATTCACCTCTAAGAAAAAGGAATTCCCTTTGGTACTGATGAAACCTGAACAACTCCTTTAACATCCAGAATTCGCATCCAAATCTTCAGCTGGTTTTTGAAATCTGATAGTCCAGATGAGATTGGAGGTTTATAAAACAAACAAACAAACAGAAAACTAAGTTACAATGCTGGATAAATGCTACAAACAATGACACATATGCTACTAGGAGAGCAACATTTCCCACAAAAAAGTCACAGATCTAAAATGCAAAACACAATTTTAAAAAACCATATGTAGCATAAGTAAGAACATTTTATGTTGAGCAACAATGCCTGCCAAATGCAGCACCACACAAAGGGTTAGCCTCAAGAGTCTGCTCTCGGGCCTTGAAACACAATTGTCAAACATCATCTCAATTTACTGATTAGTTTTTACCAATTTTCATAGCATTCTTACAGCTTAGTTGGTAGAAAGAAAAAAAACAAGTTTGAAGAGTTTAATTAAGAAGTCATATTATCAAGTAAACTGAGGTCAAATGATCCCTTTTAAATTAAATAATATGGTTATCTGCACACCTTCAATTTTACAGGGAAAAAACATAAGATTTGCTTCTTCTGAAATGATAAACAACTAAAATAAGGAGTCTTTGTGCAAGAGTTTAATTCACTAGTTTTGAACCTTAAAAAGAAGTGTAATTTTCATGTATAGAAAGCCACATTTTAGTCCTATTTTTGAAAGTTTAGCAAAGCCATCAAATGTATTCAATTTTTTATTTTGATTATTTTATCTATGTGTTTCTAATTTATTGGGTATTTTTAATTTTGTATGTCTTTTAACAGAAAAATTGAAAAGTGATAATAAATATGAGACTAGTGTGCATCTGTACATTATGCAAAGATGGGATTAAGCTATGCAAAGAAATGTTAATCTGCTAGGAGGACTTATAAAAAACAACAAAATAGCTGTTTTAACAGTTTCAATATAGTAGGAAATTGGCTAAATTGCTGTTGTTATTGTAGTTGTTAGAAATGCCTTTGAAACGCATTATCCAAGACTCTTGTAACGGAAATAATGAATTCACTTTCACCATATACCTTTGTTTATTAAGAAAACTTATAATAGAAAAATAAGTTCTTTGTAGAAAACTGAAAATTATTTATATCAGCAACACATTCTGTGATGCTGCAAACAGAAGAAAAATTTAAATTGTTTTGTTACATTAATATTATTGTATTACAAATTAACTATATTTGGATGAATAAATGTAATAAAACGTGTTCTTTCTTTTTTAGTTTTCTTGAGACAGGGTCTCACTCAGTCATCCAGAGTGGAGTGCAGCGGCTAGATCATGGCTTGCTGCAGCCTCCTTGACCTCCCAGGCTCAAGACAGCCTCCCACCTTACCCTTCCAAGTAGCTGGGACCACAGGTGAGAGGATAATTATACACCAGGCTTGGATAATTTTTTTAAAAAACTTTTTGTAGAGATGGTATATCCCTATGTAGTTCAGGTTGGTCTCGACTCCTGGGCTCAAGTGATTCTCCCATCTCAGCCTCTTGAAATGCTGGGATTACAGGAGTGAGCCACCGTACCCAGCCAAGAAATTTTATCTAGAGAAATGTGAAATACAAAAGCGGAGCCTTATCTAAAATATGCAGTATTGTTATATATAAATCTATTATACGTTATATAAAAATTCAGTATTATTAGTGCTCTTTATTATGCTTATTAAAATGACTGACAGTTTTTATATGTAGAAATTTGATTTAATGTAATTATTAACCTTTTATTAGCTTCAGCTTTCTATCTGTACATTTTGTCTTATTTGGAATTAATGATTCCTTTGATGATGAATATTGATCAATTCTTTTCCAGTTTTGCTTGCTATAATGAAAATAATAAAATCATTATTGATGTGATAAAATCTTAGTTTGCAAATACTTCAATGTCAGATGACTTTGTGGAATAAATACTTCGTATTTATTTTTTATTATAAATTATAAATTATTTATTTATAAGTATATCACAATATACTTTATATTTTTGTTGTATTTATACTTTCCTAAAAAATGAAGATTATTTTCTTATTATATCTAGTATACAACATAATTTCATTAAATAGAATGTTAATTGCTTTTAGAAGAAAATCATCTCTGGGTTAAAATTATACCTGGCTATGACACATACTTGTACCTAAAAGATTGGTAAGTAATAATATTTTCTTACTCAATTATTGGATATTACCACAACGAGGCATGATAAACCAAAGAAGATAGTTAAGGGAATTAGTAGAGATAACTTAATCTCCTTCCAAAAGCTACTTTAAAGCAAAAGGATATCAATACTATATTAATAAAATATGCAAATTTCGGAACTGTCCACTTCTTGTTTGCCTACCATAATTCTTTGGTTTTATCATTCTTGTCCATTCTTAAAAGCAAACTAGGAGAAAATATAGATAACTTAACATAGGTATCTTGTAGGACATTGAAACACACACCAATTTCAATATATAAAAGAACACTGATAAGCTTAAATGAGGGAAAGAGACTCCTTTGCAATAATTCAGAAAAAAACGCATGTTGGGCACTGTTTTTGGCTCTATGTATGTTCATTAAAACCCAGGCTTAGATAAAAGTTAAGGCATAAAAAAAAGAATCATACAATTTTCTTATTACACTATTTCCTTATGGTTGATGACTATGTCTATATAACGGGTATTAGTTTCGTGTCCACAAATTATACATTCAAATTTTGACAACATGATCTTCTATAATTGAAATAATCATAAATGATTTTCTTTTATGTCATTGCTTTCTGAATGGCGAATGGTGAAGCGCCACATGAAGACATTTCAATCCCATATGTAGAGCATGGCTCCTCATATGTGGCAACTAAGGGGTCAAAATTTCAGCCTGCCTTTCTTCTTACTGAATATAGAGCTTGCAGGCTAAAAAGTCTTACTGTTGGGTAAATTAATTTTTTTCATGCGTTTAGATTCTAGCTACATTGTTTATAGTTATTTGTAGTCTCCATAATACATTTCCTCTACCTTGAATAGAATAGGTTTTGAATAAATATTTGCCAAAGAAGCCTATTAAGAGGTGACAGCGTCCTGACAGCATGCTGGCAGCCCTCACAGCCCTCGCTCACTCTCGGTGCCTTCTCGGCCTTGGTGCCCATTCTGGCCGCGCTTGAGGAGCCCTTCAGCCCGCCACTGCACCCTGGGAGCCCTTCTCTCTGGGCTGGCCGAGGCCGGAGCCGGCTCCCTAGGCTTGCCGCGAGGTGTGGAGGGAGAGGCACGGGCGGGAACCGAGGCTGCAAGTGGCGCTTCCAGGCCAGCTAGAATTCTGGGTGGGCTCCGCAGGCTCCGCACTCCCAGCGGCTGGCCAGCCCACAAGCCCCAGGCAGTGAGGGGCTTAGCACCTGGGCTGCAGGTGGAGCTGCCTGGCAGTCCCACGCCGTGTGCCCACACTCCTCAGCCCTTCTCGCCGGGCCTTAGCTGCCTCCCTGCAGGGCAGGGCTTGGGACCTGCAGCCCGCCATGCCTGAGCCTCCCCCCCATCCCCCCACTGTGGGCTCCTGCACAGCCCCGGGCTCCTGCACAGCCCCAGCCTCCCGGACAAGCGCGGCTCCCTGCTCCACAACGCCCATTCCCATCCACCGCCCAAGGGCTGAGGGGTGCGGGCGCACGGCGGGGTACTGGCAGGCAGCTCCACCTGCAGCCCCAGTGTGGGATCCACTGGGTGAAGCCAGCTGGGCTCCTGAGTCTGGTGGGGACTTGGAGAACCTTTATGCCTAGCTAAGGGATTGTAAATACACCAATCAGCACTCTGCATCTAGCTCTAGGTTTGTAAATACACCAATCAGGACCCAGTGTCTAGCTCAGGGTTTGTGAATGCAGCAATCCACACTGTATCTAGCTAATCTAGTGGGGAGGTGGAGAACTTTTGTGTCTAGCTCAGGGATTATAAATGCACCAATCTGCACCCTGTCAAAACGGACCAATCAGCTCTCTGTAAAACAGACCAATTGGCTCTCTGTAAAATGGACCAATCAGCAGGATGTGGGTGGAGCCAGAAAAGGGAATAAAAGCAGGCTGCAGGAGCCCCAGTGGCAACCTGCTCTGGTTGCCTTCCATGGCGTGGAAGCTTTGTTCTTTTGCTCTTTGCGATAAATCCTGCTGCTGCTCACTTTTTGGGTTTGCACTGCGTTTATGAGCTGTAACAATCACGGCGAAAGTCTGCAGCTTCACTCCTGAAGCCAATGAGACTACGAACCCACGGGGAGGAAGAAACTCCGAACACATCCGAACATTAGAAGTAACAAACTCCAGACACGCTGCCTTTAAGAACTGTAACACTCACCACGAGGGCTCGTGGCTTCATTCTTGAAGTCAGTGAGACCAAGAACCCACCAATTCCGGACACACTATGGCAAATATTTATTCAAAATATTTGAAGCCTATGCAAGGAGGCCTATTCTCCAAAGTTAAAACTTAAGAGACAGTTACAACTCTCAACTGAATTCAATTATTCCTTCACACTATTTACTCTAATGTCAGGTTTTTTTTTCAAGTTAAACGTTAAGCTCAAACATTACACAGGTAGATTTACGATGTGACAGACTTAATCTCATTTCAAAAAAAGCAACAGATCACATCTCTATGTTATTTTATTGAGATTGCATATGCTGTTGATTTTGTGTTTGTTTGAAACAACAGTGGAGAGAGAGGACAGCAAAGCCCTTGCTATTACTCGCTCATAATACTAACTTCATGGCTACATCTGTGGTTGACAATTTTCTGAAAAAAATAAAACATGGGATACACTAGCATTTAAATGACATACTAATGTTCCTATGGCACAAAGAATCTCTGGCTTCATATATTTAACAAAAGGAACAAATAATCTTGAACTTATTTCTAACTCTTGCCTTGACTCATTACAAGAAACAGAGTTATGTGGCAATATGCTTTGGGAGAATGAAAAGCATCTTGATTTTCCTATCAATAGATGCAAAAAGTGTGTTTTTTCAAATGGCATGAAACATGAATAGAAACTTTTGTAATCGTCAAGTGGCACCATTCTTTAGTTTGGATATGGCATATGTACTGCAATCATCATTCAAGTTAATGTAATTCATCCTACTAAAAATTTCATGAATTATGTGATTTATATTATTTTCTAAATGCTAGTATCTTCTGAAAATCTATTACCCTTTAAAATTTCCACAAATTTTAATTCCAATCAATAATCACTTAGTTAATAAATTTCCTTGATTAGTAAAACTTAGATTGATTTTATCATGACAGAATCTTTACCATAAGGCAGAACTCAGAATATCTTATAAAGAAAATGTAAACTGCTAGACACAAATTTCCACTTCAGAGTAGCAGCTTTTAAATACAAAAGTCTGGTTTCCTTGCAATATTTGTATATATTTTTAAAATTTTAAGATCTGAATTATATCTTAGAAATTTTAAGATAGGAATTATCTCCTGTCAACTCCATAAAATTATTGAAAATTTTGGCGTGTACTCCAATAAGTACACTATGTTAATACCTCACCTCTCATTGGAAAGCATGCAAGACATCATGAGTAACTTTGTGGTTTAATGTGACTCAATGAAATGATGATTAAGCCACCTGCCATAAAATCTCATACAATTTTGCTACTAATAAGACATTAAAAATGCATGTAAACTGTACCTATAGATTTCTAATATTGTCATTACTAATAATAAGAAAAAACAATCTTATTTATGTAAGTTATTCAGGAAGTTACAGACAAGATTAAAATGTAGTAAAACAATTTTTCACCAACTTTTAAAAAGTTCTCTTGGTGTAGTAGAGGTACACAGCTCTAAATATCTATAAGAATTTGAGTTGATATAAAATTCATAGTTAACTATATCAGTATTTTTATCAATGCAATTTTGATAATATTTAAATGGCCATAACTAATCACTGAAACCAAAGAATTAGAACATAGGCATTGAAACTAGAAAGAAAGTTTTGCTAATTAACTTCAGTAAGTTATATGGGAGAAATGATAACAGAATAGCCAAGAAAAGAAACACATGATGTATAATTTTGAGTGTTGTGAAATAGTAACCATATAAAGTCAGACATTTGAAGTAAAATGATTAATGCCAGGCACTATTATCATCCAATCTACTGGACAAAATTGTGGAAAAAATCTATTCATTCATCCATATATTAATTCATCTTATATAGATTTTTTCTTGATGCAAACAAAAACATAATGCTTCCTAGTCTTTGAGATGAAAGGAGTTTTAGGTGGAAATATAAAGCTGAGAACCATACCATAAGAGCAGAAGTTCAGATATCATAGGTGACTAAGAAAACCAACAGAGCGTTTTCAGGGATGACTGTTTTTCTTGATCTATTCATCATAAAATGTGCTACTCCAATAGCCCTTTCTAAAGAAAACTGTCCTACACAAAGCCCTTGCTAGAGGGGCAGGCCAGCCTGTGACTTCAGCCTTTCTCCTGAGTCATAGGCCAGCCTCCTTAGGCCAGCAGGTTGTATGAGCTGATTGAAGAGAAGTTAGGAAGTATAAGGATAATTGGACAGTTTGTGAGAGACAGGTGAATTGCTTTCCACAAATACAGAGTACAGGCCATGGTAGTTTATAAATAAGCTAAAACTGAGAGGCAACTGAAGCCATGAGCTAGAGAAAACATGTAGACTACAGGGAAAAGAAATCACTTGGCACGGGGAAGAGTAGACACATAGAAGTAAACACCAACAGAGTTAGCTAAATTTCATCAAAGATAAACCATTAGTGTGATGATTCATGAACTCATCATGAACTGCTGGGCTCAGGCCCAGCAGAGAGTCCTGGATCCAGTCTTAGACGTAGTAATGCCTGGTCCTGCTGTATTTTTGTCCTTCCCATGGGATCTCTGGTCCTTTTGTGACAGTATCTGTATCCTCCTTTCTTGAAAAACCTGGTAAGCCCTATCTCTATATATCCAAAAGAATCTCACTAAAATGTCTGTTCAATGCCATCCAGAACATTATCTTTGAATATACTTCTAACTTTTCTTTTCTTCTCTATCTTACTAGATACTCACTTTGTTTCTATGAAAGTTTATATGCAGATCCTGCAGCCTCCATATATATAATGGATTCTGCCCTCTAACTTTCCCTGTGTTCAGTGACAGGATAGGGGGAAATTGTTCCACTTTGAGTCATTAAAGGAGACCTTTTATTCTGCTAAGCGTGCTGACATTCTTTTCCTTTCCTTCCTGTATACCTTCTCCTCTTGATCTTTTTATCTGAACTATTCATTCTCCTTGCTCACAGTCAACCTGATTTCTTTTTTAATATGCAACCTTCAAGTTAACTGAGAATGAAACTAATTAATTAGCATGCTTGATTTTCGATCTTTAGTGTCTTCCAACAAAATATAAGTGGCGTTGATATATGAAGAGGTAGATATATTAACCACCTTTATGTGCTGTTGAATCCTTTTATATTAATTACTGCTCCACCTTATGTTTTATTCATGTATGAAAATTGTTTGCATTAGCACATATTTCCCAATAAAATTATAAATAATGAAGGATATAAATGCTTTATTATGCCAAATAAAACCTACTGCTGCATTAACTTATTTTTGTTCCAAAGTTAGTAGTTAATAGTAATAGATATATACTCTAGCTCTTTTCAAAGTGAAAACATACAAATATGTACTAAAAATGTTCTAAATGTTTTTGCAATGGTATAGAAATTATGAATTTAATTTATAATTCTGAAAGCCAATCAATAGTCTTATCAGGAACACTTTTAGAATTTGTGACTCTGTGATGTGCCAATATTGTTAAGATAATATAATTGATTAAGGAGGTAATGTACAGACAAGGGCTCTATAAACTTTATAGTGCTATCGAAATATGAAAGATCAAACTACATCTCTTTTTTTGAATATATGACTATAAAAGCACAAAATAAACAGCCTGTAGTAGCTTGCTATACCCAAGACTTCAGAAACAAAGATAATATCTTGAATGTTCTTTTTTAGAGAAAAAGAATGACTAGTATTCTCACAATCCTGTAATCTTCATATTTTTAACATTCAGACTTGTAACACACACTGTGTGTTTCTTCACAAATTCTGATTAACAACTTAATCGAACAGTGCCTTTCTAGATATGTGTAAATTGTGTGGTGATCAGAAGGTAATACCCTACCATTAGTGGGTCTTCCCATAGTCTTTCGCAGCATTGAAAGTAAGATTGATATATTTACTTGCATAAATGCTTGCCAGGGAACTCAGCCTAGGTATTTGGAAATATTTACCTATGATTTGGTAACCTGGTCACTACAGTGTTCCATGACAAATATCAGGGATGTATAATAGTGAGGATCCTCATGTTGGAAGGGAAGAGCAGTAGTTGCTGTTCTGTGCTACATTAATCTTGAAATCTGTTTTAATCAACTGACCTTACTCTAGATTTCTGAGGGTTAGTTTTCCTTGGGCTTGGACAACAATCTGACTTCCTGTTGTTGGAAAAGAGAGGTGAGAAATGATCAAAAGAAAACAGTAACAGACTAGTTTGACCAAGCTATACCCAGATTATGATGGAAGACTAGCAGTCCTCTTTGGGTTAAAGACAAACATCTGTTTGGGGAAACTTTATAAATGTTGTAAGATATTATAAAATGATAAGGGATATTTATATAGAAGACAAGACATGTTATGTGAAGGGAAATGGACCTTGATCTGTGTTCATAATCTGGATTCTGGCATGCACAGATAAAACTGATGGGTACTGCACAAGGGAGTAGCAGAGGAAACTTAACTGTAGGGAGGGAGAAAACCCCTGCCGATATGGAGGGTGGGCATGACTGAGAAAGTCAGAGGTCCTTAAAAGTACTGTGAGAGTTGTGTTGGATCAGTCCCACACCTAGTACCCTTCTCCCTGATAAGGAGAGACTGAGTTAAGAATTTAAAATTTTTGTCATAAAGGCTGGAGCTGTGAAGCAGAGGCAGTGTCCTATAAGAAAAAGACTAGTCATTGAGAGAGAGGAATCCCAGAGAGCTGTTCTTTACAGTTTTGTTTCTTGTTTAAATTCGAGAACTAAAAATCCAGTCCCAGAGTGTGTACATAGTCAAAGCAAACATGGAAAGTTCAGAAATTATGCAGTGAACCATCAGAGCCTATTAAGAATCTAATCTTTCTCCAAGTAATGTTGGGGTCAGGCAGCTAACTGCGACCTAGCCTTTGGTTTAGTTACATTTTGATGTCTCAGGACCTCTCAAAAAATTTTGATCTGCCATGTTTTCTCCATATCCCTTCATGTCTCTCCAAGATTACTAAACTATGCATAATAAAATGTCATTATACTTGAATTGCAAAAATTGGAAAGATTCATAATACCAAGTGTTGGCAAAGATATAAAACAACTAGAAATTGAATACTTTTCTGGGAGATTGCAAAGTGGGTCAGTTATCTTGAAAAACAGTTTGATATTTTTGTTTTAATAAAGTTAACCATATACTTACCATACAATCTATCCATCCTAATTCTAGACATTTCCCAAGATAAGTGAAAACATATGTTTACACAAATACCTGTAAGCAAATATTCATAATAACATTATTCTAAAACTGGAAGAAACCAAAATGTTTATGAACTGATGACTGAATAAACAAGTAATGGAGTATTTGTACAATGGAATACTACTCAAAATAAAAAGGACACATTAAAACAATGTGTACAAAAATGTGGATGAGCCTCATAAACAGGGTGCTGTATAAAAGAAGCACTCCATAATTCCTTACACATTAAGGTATACCATCTTAGAAACAGTACAGCTGTAAAGGCCAATTCTTACATGTCCTTAAACTACCCTTTGAACATTATGTTTATACCTTCCTCTGACACCAGAGTCTAAGCTTTTCCATTTATTCTGCTTTTGCCAATCTTTCTCTCCTGGATCAATATCTATCATCTTTTAAAATCAAGCCCAAATGCAAGATCCAGCCTTTCCTCGTCGCCCACATGTTTCTTTACTCTCGTTATTAACCTCTACAGCACCATTATAGCGTCAGCACTGGATAGGCAGGCTCAATTCTTGGCAACAAACATTTAGCTCATTTCATTGTGATAATTTGCACTCTCCAAGAAAGGACTCCTCAAGATCAAGATCTTCACTTGCTTTTTCTCTGTATCTGCTGGTTCAGAGTGTCCTGCATAGAGTGAGCATCCAATTAATCTTGAATGTGTTACGTTTAATCCGTTTTGTGCCTTTGTGATTACTCAAAAAGATGACAATATGAACCACATACATATAAAACAATAAAGTTTTATGGTGATGATTATTTTTGTTTTTCTGTATTGATCCTAGTATGTAGCAGGGCTATATTATGAAAGGTGAGTTAACATGAATTTTTCTTTTAATGTTAAGAATGGTGCCCTTCACATTACAGTCTATTCCAAAGTTGCAGAGAAAAAATAGGTCTTTGAAACTTTCTAGAAAATAGCAGATAGTTTATTTAATTACTTTAGTTTTCCTTTAGCTATTATTTCTTAAATGTAATTGAAAAATGAGTTAGCTCTTATACTTTTAAGAATATATACAAGCTATTGTACTAAAATGTTACTGTATTAACAAGAGAAACATAAGTAAAAACAAATGAACTTAATTCTAATACAGAAATATTGGAAAGTGGAAATAAACAGTTTTTCTGTCTAAACTCTTACCAAACCTTAGTTTAACTTATATTTAACAAATCTAAATAGATTTAACAAATCTAACTTAGATTTTTAGCAAGGTACAGCTCCCCTGTAGAAGCCATGCTCTTTCTGAAGAGGTCTGAAGCACAGCATATTAATAAAGGGATTCTACGAGTTCTTAGCTCCTTTGCTGTCCTCTCCTCTTCAGCCTATACATAGTTAGGTTTGTTAAATGTATTTTTACTGAAAAATACATTCAGTAAGACTGATTGATGTAATCGACTCTAGCATGTAGATAGGGAGAAGAAATGGATTTATCATTAGTTTAGAAGGCTGTCTGGTATTACTAACAAAAAGTACAAACAATGCCTATAAAAATACTTAATGTTTGATGTCTGAATAGTTGCTCAAAATATAAGATTCAGTAATAAAGTCAGCTCAGAAGACTCACTAAAATATGAAGAGTAAACAGTCTGACCTGAGAGCAGTAGACTTGGATGATTTTATGAATAGTTTTGATGCCAAGGTAGGATGCACCTTTTATATTCAACGTTAAAATGTGAGAGAAAAAGTAATTAACAAAATAATGTTCACTGAAGCCTGAATCAGAATAATACCCTTAATAAGTACAAATTCTAGTACTGCAAAAAAGGATAATGCTTGAGAATGTGACGGGTGGGATCCAGCACTTTGAATACACATTAAAATAGAATTAAAATCTTTAGTATAAATTTGTCTTAAGATACCAAATGTGTCTGATACTAACTAATATCTATTATATCCAAACTATTCAGACATTAATTACAAGTTCTTAAGACCAAGGTCTTATGTAGTTCTGTCTTAAAGAGTCTCGCAGAGTATTTTGCTGGTAATAATCACTTGATAAGTGTTTGCTAAATAAATTATTCAGTTGTACTGAAATTTGGTTGTTTGAATCATGCTAGAAATAAATGGGTTATCTCACAGATTGAAAATATTTTGTTGTAGAAAACTATCTATTATAATATGGCGTATGGCATTTTGTTACAATAAGTCTCCTGAAAACATTATTTTAAAGGTCTACGTTTATGTAGGCAACAATTAGAGTAATTCTCTGCATGAATGTTTCCATGTGAGAAGTTAGAAGATTAATTATATGTAATAACAGATTGGTGAAGAGTAAAAGGAAATTGGAGTAATTTAAATGAAGACTGAAACCCTAAAACCATCCTTAACAGTAATTTACAATATATAAAGGTAGAAAATGGTGATTTTGTTAATTTTATTGTGAAAAAGTAACATGACTAACTTAGAATATACTGGATGTAAGAAATATATTTCTTATTATAAGTCACAAGTTGCCAACAAAATGAATTCTGAAATTAATCTCTGAATTATTCATAATAAAGATTTGTATGTTTTGTTATTATGGAAGCAGTATCTTTTCATGTTATATTTCATGAACATTGCAACTTCTATCTAAAGCCATGAAGCCAAGCTATCCAGTCTATCCTGTATTGACTCAGCAAGCCACTAGCAGCAAAAAGACACTTCTTTTGCCAGTCTGGCCCTCAGTTATTGTGGCTCAGCATGAGGGTCCTGCTGCCTGCACTGAGAAGCTCCAGATAGACCCTGAGAAGTTCCAGCTACACCCTCTTCCCACCTGTAGCTACTTCTAGGTATGGTCCTCCCACATCCTTGAACAACAATACACTACTTCTATGGACCAGAGCCAACCACACCCTATGAAACATACATAGCCCGTAGCAAGGTACAGCTCCCCCGTGGAAGTCATGCTCTTTCTGAAGAGGTCTGAAGCACAGCATATAAATAAAGGGATTCTACCAGTTCTTAGCTCCTTTGTTGTCCTCTCCTCTTCAGCCTAGATATAGTAATTGCCCTTTGGAATCTGCTACGTCTCTGGACCTCCAGTGTCCTTTTCCCTCCTCTCATCAATTAACCAACTTCTACCAGTACACAATCCTTTCTATTATTTTTTTTTCTATTTCAGTAGCCAGTGTAGTTTGAGTCACCTGACTGAACTCTGACTGATACAAATATTTAATAATTGGCTCCAGTTTGCTAAAAAACTTTCTGCAATGTAATTCAATTTGTTGATGGAGTGTCACCCCATATCAGCCTGTATCCTCCATTGATGTATCTGAATTGATGAGTTACATGGCAATGCTTAATTACCAATACTCATCTCTATAAGAATCACAAAAACAGGAAACATCAGAGCTTAAAAAAATGACTCTTTTCTAACTTCATTGCATTATATCATCCTGAAGATATAAGAACCGAGAAAACACTTTGTACTTTTTAAAATGTGGCTATCATTTCTATAGCACCCTTTCTTACACGCCCACTTACCAACTATTGGTCAAATTCTTTCTTTGGAACCAACATTTGGAGTCTCTTATTCACAGTATACATAGAAAATGATTACTTTCTGCTTGCTACCTTAGCAGAATAATTGGAACAAATACATTTTAAGACTCACTCCAAGTGGTTCATTTGCAAGTATAAGTAAGTTGCTCGATGGATTTGGAAGTGTATCTTTTGTATGGCCAACTGTTCTTTTCTTAAAGTTAGTAAAGTTTCACAACTTTGAGGTTTGTGAAAAGGGAAAACTGTAATTTTAGCAGACAGTGTTGTTCTTAGGCGTGGACAAACTTGGGTTCTTGCCCAGCTTCCCAACTGTAGGATTGTGCTGCTCTGGAGCTTGCCAGGGCCTCTGTTTTCTGCTAATAGACCACAAGTTTTCTTGTGGGTTTTCTATTGTAAAGGATGATAAAAACAGATTCTTACAGAAAACTCAGTTGAAATGTACAGTGCTTATACCAGAAACACTGAAAAAAATGTCTTATTTTAGTATTCATGGCATTTCTCTTTTTTTTCATTTTTGGCAGAAAACAGAGGCACAGGCTGGCTCGGCTGGCACCTCAGCTCAAAAAAAAAAAATAGACAAAAAAGAAAAAAAATAAAAAGAAAAATCAGAAGAAAGGAAAATCGAGGCACAGATGGCGCCAAACATTCTCAAAGACTCCATCATGAAAAGTTCTGAGAATACTCAGGGATTGGGCAGTCATCCTTTTAATGAAAGGTTTTTCGAAGATCTCTTCCTCCACTTAGGTTAGGGAAAGGAGACAGGTTGGGAAAGACTATTTGAAAAAGAAGATTAAGTCATTCAAAATGAAAAGAGGAAAAGGACTTCATAAAAAATATTGTTGGCAACCTGAAATTCCCTGGATAATTACTCTAGGTGAAGAGTGAAAAATAGTCCTGGCCTCAGCCCATTTTTACTTCTTTTAGGTAGAACGTCACCAAAGTATATATGAAAATGATAGATATATCAAGCACTTTCATTAGATACTCTAGATACATGAAGACCAAAAAGGAATATATTAATCATTCTTGACGCCCGATCTAAGAAGCAATGATGCCATGATACTCTGATAGTTATATGAACGGCTCCCTTGCCCTACTCGACAACATTGAATAGTGTAGAATAAAAGGTTTTAGTCATGATTCTGAAAAAACTTACATTCCAATTTCAAATAATTGCAAGCAGCCAAGGAAATAGAATATATCTACTTATAACCTTTTACTAAATTATTACACAATGGTAAGATTAAGGCTTATTTCCTAGTAATTTAGTAATTATATCACCTACAAAAAAATAAATAACAGCAAGTAATATTTAATTGATGTAGAGTATCTATTCTCAACTTTAAGAGCCCCCTGAAATCCATTGATTCTGAAAGTCAGAATGAATTTGTGATTTTCCACAAGAGATAGCTTTCTTATTAAGAAAACAGTTTTAAAAGGCTGATTAGCAAATATCAAAGAGCTGCTGGGACAGATCATATTTAATGCAAGTGAATCAGGCTCAGTGAATACATTCTATTTCTTTAAAATATCATCCATCTAGATACCTTTCTACTCTCTGCCTAAATCTTTCATCTGAGTCCAGCACCCCAAAGGAATGTTTATTTCCTTCACACATTATCCCCAAGATCCAGCCCTCAGAATCTCTCTGTCTAGCCTTTTGAAGGACACGTTTCTTTCAAAAATCCCCATCTAAAATTTCCTATTTAGGCCCCCATTTCTTCAGGAGTCTGTTAAAGTGAAATAATACCTGTGATACAAGCCTCCCTGACTAAATACACCCTGCTGATTAGATCCTGCTCATTTTCACGTTCTCAAAGGCACACTGGAGATACTTTATCTACAAACGTGTTTTTACAGGGGGAATCCCAAGCACTGTGGAGGATGATAGGGGAGATTTGGGGAAAGGTAGGACCTTGTATCAATCTCGGATTATATCATTTTGCATCATAATCTAAATATATATATGATGACCACATAGGTCCCAGAAATAAATTATGAAGTGTGGGATAAGAAGAATGTAGTCAATGATAAAATTAACACTGTGTCAAAGAATGCAGCTTCTGTTCCATTGAGATTATCATTACCATACACAATATGGAGAAAGTGTTAACAGAGATTTCTATTTATCAAAATAAAGTAGAAATCTAGATTTGTATATGAATCCCCAGTTTTTAATTTGACTTTCAAAAAATTAATTGTGTAAAGAATGGTCAAAACATGACTAAAAACTGAACACAACTTTTGACCATCGTTCTTTTAGGGGAAGCTGCCAACATGAAAGGCATTTCTCTGATAAAAGATTAAGGATCTGAATATTTCATGGGAGGAGGGGTGACTGGTTGGTAGGCACAAAGAAAGAGCTCCTAAACTTCAAAGTCAAGGAAAATCGATGAAGTCTGTGTGCTAGTCTGTATAGTTGATAACATTGAGTAAATGTAACAGCTCTCCAAATAATTTAGGAGCAAATGATTAATTACAAATTAAAACATTTTGATATAAATAATGATCAAGTAGATTAAGATTTTTCTTAAAGCTAAAGAACTTCTATGCAAGTGATCCTTTCTTTTACTTGTTCCTGAATGATCATATCCGCCCATTGGCAGAGACAGAAAAACTAGCAAAAAAGAATAAAAGTTTATTGGTCGTTGTTGCTTGTTTGTTGCAGCATCACAGTGAAAAGCCTAACAGGCCAAATTTGCCATTTTCAAGTATTTGTGTGGCTTACCAGGGTGTACAGTGAAGATGTCTGTGGTACAGCGTTGCTTTTTATCTTAATGCTTTCTTTTTCATATCAAATTAAATTTTAACATTTGCTATTCTAGTTTCTATTCTAGTGGTAGTATCATATAAGGAGGCAATAAGTGGAAAGAGTGAGGTAAAATAAAACGGGTTAAATACAGAGATCATCAGAAAATAGCATGAACACATTATCCAACATTAGGCAAGAAAATTAATTATTTAATGTCATTGTCTATTAACCTAACAGTTAAAATAGGACCAAAATATACATAAAAATGAAATAAAACAATTAGGTAACACTTTAAATGGTTCATTATTATTAATTCATTTAGTATTCATTGTAACTGTGCTGGTCATAATGAATTCATTTGATATTAATGGGAATGTTCAGCAGCAATTTCATTATAATGCAGTTTTAATTCATGTGCTGTTAAAGTAAAGCAATACCAACATTTTATTTATTTTTTGAATACTGTACATGATTTTTAACTTTTAGAAACATTATGACACTGATTGCATTTTTTAAATTGGGGTGAATAGCCCAGATTTAGGACAAATTACAATGTCTGCCTTGAGCAATACCAATGATACTGAAGTTGATAGAGGTTTCTGTAATTAAAATGTTCTATGACATTTGGAAAATGTAAAGGTTAATGGATATTATGAAATTTGTCATACATCAATATTTACTAATATTTAACTGTTTCGTGCAACAAAAACTTTTCAGCATTTTGATATTTATATGGCAATAGCAAAGATCTTTTGGACTTTGCATCCTCTGCTTTTGTGAAAAGTTGGGAATAAATTATATATGTTGGGCATTTCATTGGAAGAGATTGTGATTTTAACCACCTCCAAAACTATTATCCACACTTAAAAAGTACGGTTGATCTTGTGAGAATAAAAGTCATCCTTTTTAGTGAAGGGTACTAAATTATTTATGAATAATATTGAGTTTCTTTGTAAAATGTATTTATAGAATTGCAACCAAAAGGTTTGAATTAAAAACTTCAAAATGGCAGCAGAAATGTATTCAGTAGCATGTTTACTATTACTTTCTATACTATTATTTCTTTCAGAGTGCAGCCTGTAAATCATTTTGCTAAACCATGTGGGAACTAATGACAACAGACAAACAACCAAAATCCACAGTCCAATTAACAGGCCCACTAAAAGAGCATTTAACCCCTTGGGCAATTATTCAGCAAGGCATCAGAAAGTAGCTGACCTTGAAATTTCTTAGTTGAAATGTTATGCTTTAATGCATTGTTCACAGACTGGGTGGCCTAGAGGTATATTATATATAATTTTTGTATTCATCGTTATGGAAATAATTAATTAGAATAAGGTTATCTTAAACAGCAATAGAGACTGCTTTCTGTCTCTCCAGCCTTGACTAGGAATTAAAAATTATTTAGAAGCAGATTTTATAAATTTAATCCATGTTGCTAATTTTCTTGCTATTTAAAATAATTCAGAAAGTAAATTAATAAAAATATCATGAAAGGAATAAAATAATTCATTTGAATATTATGAATTAATATTATTTAAGAAATAGACTTACCCTACTGTGTGGAACAGTTAAAATACTGGGCAAAATATGTGAAATAACAGTTTCATATCAAAGCAGACTTTAGTTTAGGGCTATTTTGCCTGATTCCTGAGGCTATAATAGACTTCTGAGTATTCCACCTGATGCCTGTCAATAATTTGTTTTCTTTCTTTTAGAGACCATAGTCCTGGTTGCCTATCAAAACTTTTCTACCATGGCTGGTATGGAGAAAATGCATTCTTAGCACTTTACCCTAGACAGTTGTTCCCTCTCATTATTATGCAGTTATTTTCCCAGCCTTTGTAGTTTCTTTGCACACATACACCGATTAGTACTTAGATGAAGGCTGATGGGGACACTGTAGATTCGTAAGGTTCTCTCTCTCTCTTTCTGTGCACTCCTCTCCTCTTTAATACTTTGCTCTGTGAACTCTAGCTACATTGGTGTCTCCAAACTTTTTGTCCTCAGGAATCAAGCAAAATAGCCCTAAACTAAAGTCTGCTTTGATATGAATTAATGAAGCCTAAAAGCAAGTTTTAAAGGATAAACCTATTTCCAAGAAACTTAACTGTGACTAAGAAAAAAGTTTAGTGATATTTATAGAAACGCTTATAAAGTATCTAAGAAGATAGAATTTATAATGTATAAACTATAAATGATAAATTTAGTAGACAAAACCATTAAAACAGCTAGTATAACCATGTTTCATATGTTTAAGAAGATAGAGAAAAGATTGAATATGTTAAGTAGAGTTATGGAGAATTAAAGAGAGATACAAATCAAATGTCTAGAAATGAATATTACTATTCCTAAGGTGAAAAATACACTAAGGTTAGCAGAAGATTAGATATTGCAGAAGAAAATAATAGCTTGAGAAAATAGCAATGTCAATTATTCAAAATTAAAAGAATCGAAAAGAAAAATAATGTCTCAGTGAGCTGTAGGATACTTTAAATCTGTCTAATATGCATGGAATTGGATTCCCAGAGGACAGTAGAAAGGGAAGGAAAAAAAACGTTTAAATACTTTTCCAAATTAGAATCCAAATAGTATAGCCACACAAATATAAGAAATTCAATGAACTCCACAAAATCACGAAAAAAGACACACTAAGGCACATCCTAATGAAATTCATTAAAACTGGTGATAAAGAGTAAATCTTAAAAGTAGATAGAGAACAAAGACGTTATGTACAAAGTAACAGATTTTTTGTCAGAAACAGTGCAAGCTAGAAGGTAGTGGAGAAATATTTTAAAATTCTGAAGCAAAACACACCCTGTTATCTGTACCCACGAAAAGCATCTTTCAGAAACAAAAGTAAAATAAAGGTTCACATATACAAAATATTTAAAAATTAGAGAAAGTAGATTGACTTCCACCATGTAAAATCTTAAAAAAGTATTTTACCAAATGGAATATAATACTGGATTGTAAGCTGGATCCATACAAATTAAAGAGCCCTGGAAATGGCATGCACGTTAGTAAATATGAAATATTTCATCTTATTTTTCATCTGTATAAAAATAATAGACTTCTCATCCAATTGTCTAAGTTTCTTGTAGATTCTGGATATTAGACCTTTGTCAGATGCATATTTTTTTGGAAATTTTCACTCATCCTGTAGGTTGCCTGTTTACACTCTTCAGTTTCTTCCGCTGTGCAGAAGCTCTTTAGTTTAATTAGGTCCCATTCATCAATTTGTGTTTTTGTTGCAGCTGCTTTTGAGGATTTAGTCATAAATTCTTTACCAAGGCTGATGTCCAGAACACTGTTTCTTATGATTTTTTTTCCCTAGGATTCTTATAGTTTATGGTCTTGCATTTAAATATTTAATCCATCTTGAGTTAAGTTTTGAGTGTAGTGAAAGATAGTGGTCCAGTGTTATTCTTCCACATGTGGATAGCTAACTATCCCAGCACCATTTATTGAATAGGAAGTCCTTTCTCCAGCGCTTATTTTTGTTGACGTTGTCAAAGATCAAATGGCTGTAGGTGTGTGGTTTTATTTCTGGGCTCTCTATTCTGTTCCGTTGGTCTTTGTGTCTGTTTTTGTACCCATACCATCCAGTTTTGGTTACTGTAGCCTTATAGCATAGTTTGAACTCAGGTAATGAGATGCCTCTGGCTTTGTTCTTTTTGCTTAGGATTGCTTTGGCTATTTGGGCTGTTTTCTGATTTCGTATAAATTTTAGAATTTTTTTCCAATACTGTGAAAAATGATGTTGGTAGTTAGATAGGAATATTGTTGAATCTGTACATTGCTTTGAGTAGTATGGCCATTTTAATGATATTGATTCTTCCAATACATAAATATGTAATGTTCTTCCATTCGTTCTTGTCATCTATGATTTCTTTCAACCGTGTTTTGTAGTTATCCTTGCAGATATCTTTCACCTCTCTTTGGTTAGATGTATTCCTAGGTATTTTATCTTGTTGGATGATTGTAAATGAGACTGTGTTCTTGATTGAACACTCAACTAACAAATAACCCCATTAAAAAATGGGCAAAAGACAAGAACAGACACTTCTCAAAGGAAGACATACAAAAGGCCAACAAACATGACAAACATGCTCTACATCACTAATCATCAGAGAAATATAAATCAAAGCCGTAATGAATAGCATCTCACACCAGTCAGAATGGCTATTATTAAAAAGTGAAAAAGACAACAGATGTTGGGTAAAGCTGCAGAGAAAAGGGAATGCTTATACACAGTTGGTGAGAATGTAAATTAGTTCAGCTGCTGTGGAAAGCAGTTTGGAGATTTCTTAAAGAACTTAAAATAGAACTGTGTCTGGAGTTGGTTCCTGTCAGTGGGTTCATGGTCTTGCTGACTTCAAGAATGGAGCCACAGACCCTCATGGTGAGTGTTACAGCTCTTAAATATGGCATGGACCCAGAGTGAGTGGTAGCAAGGTTTACTGTGAAGAGCGAAAGAACAAAGCTTCCACAGTATAGAAGGAGACCGGAGCAGTTTGCCACTGCTGGTGGGAGTGGCCAGCTTTTATTCCCTTATTTGCCCCCTCCCATGTTCCATTTTTGTCCCATCAGAGTGCCCTTTTTTCAATCCTCCCTGCGATTGGCTATCTCTAGGATCATGGTGATTGGTGCATTTTACAGAGCACTGATTGGTGCGTTTTACAGAGCACTGTTAGGTGCATTTTACAGAGTGCTGATTGGTGCATTTTTACAGAGCTCTGATTGGTGCATTTTACAATCCTCTTGTAAGATAGAAAAGTTCTCCAGGTCCCCACTGGACCCAGGAAGTCCAACTGGCTTCACCTCTCAGAACTACCATTTGACCCAGCCGTCCCATTACTGGGTATATATCCAAAGAAAAACTGCCAAGTAATATTACCACAATAACACAGGCACACATGCATGTTCATCACAGCACTATAAACAATGGCAAACCATGGATTCAACCTAGGTGACCATCAATGGTGGATTGGATTTTAAAAACTGTGGTGCTTATATACCATGAACTACTATGCAGGCATAAAAAGAACAAAATCCTGTTCAAGCAATTCTCCTGTCTCAGCCTCCCGAGTAGCTGGGACTACAAGCATGTGCCACCACATCCACGAAATTAATTTTTTTATTTTTAGTGGAGATGAGGTTTCTCTGTGTTAGCCAGGATGGTCTCAATCTCCTGACTTGTGATCCGCCTGCCTTGGCCTCCCAAAGTGAAAAATAGATTTCTTAAAGCAAAATAATAACAATTAATTTTGCAATCAATAGCAAGTGTAGAAATAAATGTTTGACAATAACAACATTAAAGATGGGGGTAGTAAATAGGAAGTACAGTATTTTCAATATCTTACATATAAAGTAGTGAAATATCAATTAAAGCTATAAAGTGATAAACTAAGAATCTACACCCTGAAGAATCCACTTTAAAAGAAAACAAAAGAGTTATAGCTGATAAAAAAGATTTAAAACAAAACTTAAAAAATGATTGGAAAGAATATTGAAAAAGGGGAAAAGGTAACAAAGAACAGACGGGAAAAATAAACAAATATGTTAGTAGGTTCAATCTCAATTATATCAATAATCACGTTAAATGCAAATTGCCTAATCACCCCAACTAAAAGGCAAAGATTGTCAGACTTGATTTTTTAAAAAGACCCAACCATGTTACCAAATAGATTAAATGCAAATGATGTTAAAATGTTACTCCATGCTAACACTAATAATCAAAAAGAAGCTGGAATGACAATATAACTATTAGAAAAGGCAGATTGTGGAACAAACTATATTACAATAATGATAAAGGGGTCAATTTATCAAAATGACAAGAAAAATCCTATACATTCATATAGTTAATACAGATTTCAAATACATAAAATATAAACCTATAAATCTTTAATATATCTGGGAAACTCCAAATATTTAAAAACTATGTCATATATAATTATTTGTAAATATTTCAGAATAAGTATTTGGAAAGTATATAATGTTAAACTAAGTTTAATCGGTGGGCCAAAGAAGAAATAAAAAGTGATATTCAAAAGTATTTTCAACTGAATGAAAATAAAAACACAATATATGAAATCTGTTAGATACTGCTAAAGCAATGATTAGAGGGCAGTTTTTTGCTCTAGATGCTTATATCGAAAAGGAAAAGGGTCTCAAATCAATTACCTCAGCTTCCACTTTAAGAATAAAATAAAAGAGAGAAAAATTAAATCCAAAGTCTGTAGAAGAAAATAAATGTAAAGATAAAGTTGGAAATCAGAAAAACAACAGAAAAAAAAAACAGTGAAAACTACTAAATCTTGTTCTTTGATAAATTTAGTAAAATTTACAAATCTCTCTTTGGACTTATCAAGACAAAAAAAGAAAACAAATTACCAATATTACGAAGGAAAGATGTAACATAACTAGAGATCTTAGCGATATTTAAAGCCAAGGAGGTATTATAAGCAACCCAATACTATGGTGTCTTAGTAAAGGTATCAATTCCACATAAACTCTTTGAGAAAACTAAAAAGAAAGTTAGCATTACCCTGATACCAAAACCAAGCAAAGACAACCAAAGGGAAAACTGTAAGCAAATATATTCAGTGAATACAGATATAAAAATTATTAATAAAATGTAAGCACATTAAATTCAACATTTTATAAAAAGACTAGTACTTTATGATCAAGTCAGGTTTGTTTGAGAAATGCAAAATTGATTTGACATTAAAAAATCAGTCAATACAATATACTCTATTTAAAGGCTAAAAAAGAAAAATTATATGATTCTATCAATATATGCAAAAAATTCAACAAAACCAAAATTCATTCCTGTGAAAAACTCTCCTCTGAGAAAACTAGGACCACAAAGTAACATTTTTAAGCAGATGAACCTTGAAACCTACAGCTAATATCATGGTTAATGGTAAAAGGGTGAATGCTTCTCCTGTAAGATCATGAACAAGGCAAAGATAGATGTTTGCACCACTTATATTAAACATTCGGTTCTTTATAAATCTATTTTCCCATTTAATATTAATTAAATAATACATTTTAAGCACCAGTGATGAAAAAATTGTATTAGCTAATCTAGAGGTCATTTTACAAGAGTAAAACTAGTGTAAACTATTATTATTATTTTTGAGGCAAGAGTCCTCAAAAACCAAAAAATTCAGATACGCTTAGGTATTTAATTTCAGGACTTAACACAAGGAGGGCTTATGAGAACAAAAGCAGGATGGAGCAAGTATAGCTGCTGTTATATAATTCTCAACGTTTTTGCATCATCAGCAGGATGCTAATGGTAGGAAGTATCCTTCTGTTTCTCCCTTGTTACAGCCCATACTGCAAATACTCCCCCTGACTTAACAGCCAAAACAGGACAATTTATTCCATCCTCCTTAAATTCACTAAGTTTCCCTACTCATAAAATGGCACCACTATCTGTCCAATTAGTTCCTTACAGCAAAACCTGTTGTGATCCTTTCATTTTAAACTTTTCTTCACATCTAATATTTTGTTCAATAGTTGAGTACTATCTACAAGAAAAATTAATCCTGAATCCATTAGTTATTATCTTCAATATAATCTTAGTCCTAGATATTATCACCTCTTGCCTGAACTACTGCGGCAGCCTTCTCTCCGTTTTCACTGTGATGCATTCTCAATTTACAATAACCCTCCCTAGAAGCATGCTCGAGTGATTTTCTAAATTACAAGTTGGATAATATCATGCACCTACTTAAAAACCCATCAATGCTCCCCATCTCCACCAGAATAAACTTTAAACTCCTTACCATGGGCTGCAAGGCTGTACAAGATTCAGACTTGTTCCTGTTCCTTAGACTTCAGACTTCATCTTTCTTTTCTTTTCTCTTCTCTTTTCCCGTTGCTCATCCACACAGGCTTTCCTTCTGTCTTATTAACACATATGCTCTTGCCCATCTCATAGCTTTTGCATTTTGTGTCTCTTCTGCTTGGAAAGTTCTTCTCTACATCTTCACATGACTACACCCAGTCTTACCTAACCACTTCTTCTATGAGACCTTTCTTGATTACCCTAACTCAAGCACAGTCTCTCACTCCAGCTGTCACTTTCTATCACATTATCATCTATTTAATATTACTTAGAGGCCAAGGTCTTAATCTCTCTTGCCCCACAGCACCTACAACAGTGACTGGCAATTGGCAATTGGTAAACCCTCAATAAAATGTATTCAGTGAGTGACCAAGTAACAGTGACTCAGGAAAATGCAGGAACTCTATGAGGTATAAAATAAGCTATGTTCTCGGTAAACAACAGTAAACAACTGGCAGAAGTAAGAAAAATGAATTTCAAGTATTCAGTTTCTTTATTCTTAAATAAAAAGCAGAGTAAACTTATTGGTAATGACATACTATATGAGGGTCTTGCTCTCTAAAAATGGCCTTCCTCCTTCCTGACTTACAGATTGTAAGTCTGTGTTTTTAAAGTCATAATTCTCTGTGAGAAGATGAATTATATGCATGACTATTTTACTATTGTTCACTTTCGCATCTATCAACCTGAGGAGAAATGTCTTAGAGACAAAATAAACTGGTTTTAATCTCTTGTTGATTGTTTCTTGTGTTTTTGACTCCACGGACAGTATTCTGCAATGGATTAACGTGAATGAGGTCAGTATTAGCTTCTGGTTGTTGTTTTTCATTCAAGTTCAAGAGTAAGGGTCAGTGAGAATGTTCTGTAGGGAAATCAAATAAAGTAGATTTGTATCTTCCATCCTCCTCCTATTAGCATATTTTAATGACTTAATATCTTATGGACACAGCCAGGTCATTCATTAAGTGATGCTGCTACTATATAACTTAAAAAAATTGGAAGCCAAAAACATCATTTATGTGAAATGTCTTTGTGCTCCCTTTACATAGATAACAAAGTACCTTGCAGGAAGGTGAGTTAGCCCCCTTCTCCTCTCCCCCAACACTTCGGAAACTAGTGAAGTGAGGTCATAAGTGAGTTAGCAAACAGCCAAAACTTCAATTAAGGACATCTACATGTAATCTCCCATACAGGTCTGCAATATAATGGTAATTTATTATGAGAAAATCTAAATAATTGCATTGTGCCTCCTCTTATCGGAATAGTATTTCAAAGTGGTGAACAGCCTAGAGCTGCATTTCCCAATATGCAAACATTAATAGGTATGACTAAAGTATGGAGTTCAAAGTCCAAAATAAACTGCTTTAACCTTACTACAGCACTTGGTTTCTCAACTTCAGCAATATTGACTAAAATGTCACCTCTACAAAGAAGATCTCTCTGACCATCCTATGTAAATTAGGCCCTCTTCCTTCACTCTCTATTCTCTTTACGCTGCTCTTTTTTCTTCCTCATTGCACTTATCACTACCTATCTTAAATCATGTATGGCCTCGGTTTTCTCTTACCTGTCTACTCCACCCTATTAGTCAGCGTTCTCTAAAGGAAAAAGATGTACATATGAGGGGAAGTTTATTAAGGAGTATTGATTCACATGATCACAAGGTGAAGTTCCACACTAGGCAGTCTGCAAGCTGAGGAGGAGGGAAGCCAGTCCAAGTTCCAAAACCTCAAAAGTAGGGAAGCTGACATAGCAACCTTCAGTCTGTGGCTGAAGACTCAAGGGTCCCTGGCAAACCACTGGTCTAAGCCCGAGTCCAAAAGCTGAAGAACTCGGAGTCTAATGTTCGAGGGCAGGAAGCATCCGTCATGGGAAAAAGATGAAGGCCAGAAGACTCAGCAAGTCAAGTCCTTCCACACTTGTGTCTCTGCTTTATTCTAGCCATGCTGGCAGTTGAATAGATGATGCCCACCCAGATCGATGTGGGTCTGCCTCTCCCAGTCCACTGACTCAAATGTTAATCTCCTTCAGCAACACCCTTACAGACACACCCAGGAACAATACATTGCATCCTTCAATCCAATCAAGTTGACACTCAGTATTAACCATATCAATATTAACTACACCCACTAAAATGTAAGTTGCTTTTAGACAGTTACTGATTTATTTACAACTCTATCCTCAGTGCCAATAATAGTAGATCCTGAATGTCCACTGAATAGTAGATCCTGAATATATATTTGTTGACCCAATAAATAATTTCATATGAGTGGAATTCAAGCCTCTGTTGCTATAGAGAACAAAAAAGAACATTTGATCTATTACATGTGAATATGATTTTATTGTAATAAAATAGGAGTGGCCTTAAAGGTTAAATGGCTCTATTCTCTAATTACTACTAGAAAGAATGATTCAAAATCAATTGCCTCAAAATCCAATTGATATTTTTGGTAGGAGTCTTTGGACATAATATTTAAAAGGTTATTAATGAAATAAACTCATTCAGTTACTCAGCAAATCATTTTGCAATCAATTTGTTTTGGGAAGTTCCATGCAAAATTACATGTTTGAGTGGAAATATCATATGTGTGCTTTGCATAAATTATTTTTCAATAAACAAGTTAGAGCACCATATTATCGGTTTTCCAGGTTAGAAGCAGCATAGATTCTGTGGTATAGATTCTTATCTGCCCATTTAATGGGACAGCTTCTTGTGAGATATTAGAATCTGACCATTACATTTCCCTTGACATGTTTCCACGTAGAAGTGGACTGACTTGCCATGTATACATGTATCCAGTTCTGAGAACTGCCAGTCAAGCAAGTTCCGTTTTCGCATTTTTCCATTTTAAATAATCTTTACATCTGTTTATTAAACAAAGGAATCCTCTCCCTCAACTGAATCTTACTGTGGTATGCTAAAAATGGTAGAAAAACTCGGAGCATCTTAAAAGGGATAGGTGACAGGGAAAGAAACTGAATGACTTCAGTAACGATCACATCCTTTTGTTGCTCTATTAGTTTCCAATTATTTGCATTTTACTAAAGTAAAAAAGGACCCACTTATAGATCACCTAAAGCAGGAGTTGTAATCCTAATTTCAGACAAAACAGAAATAAAACCAAACCAATAAAGGTCAAAAAAGACAACGAAGGTCATTACATAATGGTAAAGGGTTCAATTCAATGGGAGGACCTAATTATCCTAAATATATATGCACCCTACACAGGAGTACCCAGATTCATAAATCAAGTTCTTAGATATCAACTAAGAGACATAGACTCCAACACAATAATAGTGAGAGAATTTGACAATATTAAACAGATTATTGAGGCAGAAAATTAACAAAGATATTCAGGACCTGAACTCAATATTGGACCAAATAGATCTGATAGACCTCTACAGATCTCTCCACTCCAAAAAAACAGAAGATACATTCTTCTCATCGTCACATGGCACATACTCTAAAACTGACCACATAATTGGACATAAAACAATCCTCAACAAATATGAAAGAACTGAAATCATACCAAGCATACTTTTAGACCACAGTGAAATAAAAATAGAAGTCAAGACCAAGAGCATTGCTCAAAACCATGCAATTAAATAAAAATTAAACAACATGCTTCTGAATTATTTGGGGGTAAATAAAGAAATTAACATAGAAATCAAAAATTTCTTTGAAACTAATGAGAAAAAAGAATCTCTGGGACACTGCTAAGGCAGTGTTAAGAGGGAAATTCACAGCACTCAATGCCCACATCAAAAAGTTAGAAAGATCTCAAATTAACAACCTAACATAATAACTGAAAGAATTTGAGAAACAAGAACAAATCAACCCCAAAGCTAGCAGAAGACAAGAAATAACCAAAATCAGAGCTGAGCCAAAGGAAATTGAGACATAAAGAACCATTCAAAAGATTAATGAATCAGACAGATAGGCAAAGAGCTACAGTAATAAAGAAGAAAAGAGAGAAAATCCAAATAAACGTGATTAGAAATGATGAAGGGAATGTTACCACTGACCCCACAAAAATAAAAATAACCATCAGAAACTACTCTGAACACCTCTATGCACACAAACTAGAAAACCTATGTTTTGGTCCATTTTCACACTGTTGATAAGGACATACCCAAAACAGGGCAATTTATAAAAGAAAGAGGTTTAATGGACTTACAGTTCCACATGGCTGGGGAGGCCTCAAAACTACGATGAAAGTCAAGAAGGAGCAAGTTACATCTTGCGTGGATGGTGGCAGGCAAGAAAAGCTTGTACAGAGAAACTCCGCCTTATAAGGCCATCAGATCTCATGAGACTAATTCACTATTGTGAAAACAGCAGGGGAAAGACCTGCCCCCATGATTCCATTACCTCCCACCAGGTCCCTCCCACAACACATGGGAATTCGAGATGGGATTTGGGTAAGAACAGAGCCAAACCATATCATTTCATGCCTGGCCTCTCCCAAATCTCATGTCCTCATATTTCAAAACCAATCATGCCTTCCCAACAATTCCCCCAAAGTCTTAACTCATTTCAGCATTAACTCAAAAGTCCACAGTCCAAAGTCTCATCCTAGACAAGGCAAGTTCCTTCCACCTATGAGCCTGTAAAATCAAAAGCAGGTTCATTGCTTCCTAGATATAGTAGCGGTACAGGCACTGGGTAAATACAGCCATTCCAAATGGAAGAAATTGGCCAAAACAAAGGGGCTATAGTCCCCATGCAAGTCCAAAATCCCGTGGGGCAGTCAAATCTTAAAGCTCCAAAATGATCTCCTTTGACTCCAGGTCTAACATCTAGGTCATGCTGCTGCAAGAGGTGGGTTCCCATGGTCTTGGGCAGCTACACCCTTGGGGCTTTGCATGGGACAGCCTCCCTCCTGACTGCTTTCACAGGCTGGCATTGAATGTCTGCAGCTTTTCCAGGTGCATGGTGCAAGCTGTCAATGGATTTACCATTCTGAGGTCTGGAGGATGGTGGCCCTCTTCTCACAGCTCCACACGGTGGTACCCCAGTACGGACTCTGTGTGGGATACCTGACTCCACATTTCCCTTCTGCACTGCCCTAGCAGAGGTTCTCCATTTGAGCCCCACCCCTGCAGCAAACTTCTGCCTAGACATCCAGGCAATTCCATATATCCTCTGAAATCTAGGCAGAATTTCCCAAACCCCAATTCTTGACTTCTGTGCACTGGCAGGCTCAGCGTCATGTGGAAGCTACCAAGGCTTCAGACTTTCACCCTCCTTAGCTACAGCCCAAATTCTATGTTGGCCCCTTTCAGCCATGGCTGGAGCAGCTGGGATGCAGGGCACCAAGTCAAGAGGCTGCAGACAGCATGGGGACCCTGGGCCTAGCCCAAAAAACCACCTTTTCCTCCTATGCCTCTGTGCCTGTGATGGAGGGGCTGCCATGAAAATCTCTGAAAATTCCTGGAGACATTTTCCCCATTATCTTGGTGATTAACATTTGTTTCCTTGTTTCTTATGCAAATGTCTGCATTTGGCTTGACTTTCTTCTCAGAAAATGGGATTTTCTTTCCTATTACATTGTCAGGCTGCACATTTTCCAAACTTTTATGCTCTCCTTCCGTTATAAAACTAAATACCTTTAACAGCACCCAAGTCACCTCTTGAATGCACTGCTGCTCAGAAATTTCTCCTGCCAGGTACCCTAAATCATCTCTCTCAAGTTCGAAGTTCCACAGATCTCTAGGGCAAGGGCAAAATGCTGTATTCCCTTTGCTAAAACATAACATGAATCACTTTTGCTCCAGTTCCCAACAAGTTCCTCATCTTCATCTGAGACTACCTCAGCCTGGATTTCATTGTCCACATCATTATCAGCATTTTGGTCAAAGCCATTCAGGAAGTCTCTAGGGAGTTCCAAACTTTCCCTCATTTTCCTCTCTTCTTATAGGCCCTCTAAACTGTTCCAACCTGTTCCTGTTACTCAGTTCCAAAGTCACTTCCACATTTTTGGGTATGTTTTCAGTAGTGCCCCACTCTCTTGGTACCAATTTACTGTAGTAGTCTATTTTCATGCTGCTGATAAAGACACACCCAAGCCTGGACAATTTACAAAAGAAACGGGTTTAATGGACTTACTGTTCTACATGGCTGCGGAGGCCTCACAATCATGGTGGAAGGCAAGGAGGAGCAAGTTATATCTTACGTGGATGGCAGCAGGCAAACAGAGAGCTTGTGCAGAGAAACTCCATCTTATAAGGCCATCAGATCTTGTGAGACTTATTCACTATCATGAGAACAGCACGGGAAAGACCTGCCCCCATGATTCAGTTACCTTACCTCTGGGTCCCTCCTACAACATGTGGGAATTCAAGATGAGATTTGGGTGGGGACACAGCCAAACCATATCAATCTAGAAGAGATGGATAAATTCCTAGACATGTACACCCTCCCAAGACAGAACCAGGAAAAAATTGATTTCCTGAACAGACCAATAAGGAGCTCTGAAATTGAATCAGTAATAAATAGCCTACCAACAGGGAAAAAAAATTCCAGGACCTGATGGATTCACAGCTGAATTCTACCAATTATGTACAATGAGCAGCTGGTACTTTTCCTACAAAAACTGTTCCAAAAAAATAAGGAGTAGTAACTTTTTCCCAACTCATTCTATGAGGCCAGCATCATCCTGATACCAAAACCTATCAGAGACAAAACAAAAAAGAACACTTCAGGTCAATATCCTTAATGTACTTTGATACAAAAATCCTCAACAAAATACTTGCAAACTGAATCCAGCAGCAAACCAAAAACTTAATCCACCATGATCAAGTAGGCTTCATCCTTGGGCTGCAAGATTGGTTCAACATGCAATTCAACAAGTGTTATTAATCACATAAACAAAACTAAACGCAAACACCACCATACCTCAATCAATCCAGAAAAGACTTTTGATACATTTCAACACCCCTTCAAGTTAAAACCTCTCAATAAACTAGGTATTGAAGAAACATACCTGAAGTAATAAAAGTCATCTGTTTCAAACCCGCAACCAACATCATACTGATTGGGCAAAAGCTGAAAGCATTCCCCTTGAAAACCTGCACAAGGTAAGGATGTCCTCTCTCACCACTCCTATTCAACACAGTAGTGGAAGTCCTAGCCAGAGCAATCAGGCAATAGAAAGAAATAAAGGGCATCCAAATAGGAAGAGAGGAAGTCAACTATCTCTATTTGCAGACAATATGATTCTTTATCTCGAAAATCCCATAGTCTCTGCCCAAAAGCTCCTTGATCTGATAAACAACTTCAGCTAAGTTTCAGGATACAAAATCAATGTACAAAACTCACTAGCATTTTTATACACCAATAACAGCCCAGGCAAAAGCCAAATCAGAAAGGCAATCCCATTTATAATTGCCACAAAATGAACAAAATACCTAGAAATACAGCTAACCAGGGAGGTGAAAGATCTCTACAATGAGAATTATAAAACACTGCTCAAAGAAGTCAGAGATGACACAAGTGGAAAAATATTCCATGCTCATGGATAGGAAGAATCAATATCATTAAAATGGCCATACTGCTCAAAATAATTTACATATTCAATACTATTCCTATGAAACTACCAATGACATTTTTCACAGAACAAGTAAAAAGCTAATTTAAAATTCATATGGAACCATAAAAGTGCCCAAATAGCCAAAGCAACTGTAAGCAAAAAGAACAAAGCTGGAGGCGTCATGTTACCCGACTTAAAACGACACTACTATATTATACTACCAATGACATTTTTCACAGAACAAGAAAAAAGCTATTTTAAAATTCATATGGAACCAAAAAAGTGCCCGAATAGCCAAAGCAATTGTAAGCAAAAAGAGCAAAGCTGGAGATGTCATGTTACCTGACTTAAAACTGTACTACAGGGGCACAGTAACCAAATCAGCATAGAACTGGTATAAAACCAGACACATAGACAAATGGAACAGAATAGAGAGCCCAGAAATAAGACCACATACCTACAATCACCTGATTTTTTTTGACAAGCTGACAAAAATAATCAATGGGGAAAAGACGTTCTGTTCAATAAATGGTGCTGGAATAACTGGCTAGCTATATGTAGAAGACTGAAGCTGGACCCCTTCTTTACTCCATATGCAAAAATCAACTCAATATGGATTAAAACTTAAATGTAAAACACAAAACTATAAAAACTCTGGAAGAAAACCTAGGGAATACCATCTTGGACACAAGAAGGGACAAAGATTTCATGACAAACACACCAATCGCAACAAAAGCAAAAATTGACAAGTGGGATCTCATTAAACTTAAGAGATTCTGCACAGCAAAAGAAACTATCAATGAAGTAAATAAAGAACCTACAGAATGGGAGAAAATATTTGCAAACTGTGCATCTGAGAAAGGTTTAATATCCAGCATCTGTAAAGAACTTAAACAAATTTACAGGAGAAAAACAATCCCATTAAAACATGGGCAAAGGACATGAACAGACACTTCTCAAAAGAAGACATACATGCAGGCAACCAGCATATGAAAGAAGCTCAATATCACTAATCATTAGGGAAATGCAAATCAAAACCATATTGAGATACCAGCTCACACCAGTCAGAATAGCTATTATTAAAAACTCAAAAAGTAACAGATGCTACAAAAATTACAGAGAAAAGGGAAGACTAACACACTGTTGGTGGGAGTGTAAATTACTTCAACCATTGTGGAAAGCAGTATAGTGATTCCTTAAAGACCTAAAAGCAGAACTACCATTCAACCCAGCAATCCCATTACTGGGTATGTACCCAGAGAAATATAAATCATTCTACCACAAAGACACATGCACAAGAATGTTCATTACTGTACTAACACAATATCAAAGACATAGAATCATCCTAAATGTCCATCAATGGTAGATTCCATTAATAAAATGTGGTACATATACACTATGAAATACTATGCAGCCATAATAAAGAAGGAGATCATGTATTTTGCAAGAACATGGATGGAGCTAAAGGCTGTTATCCTTAGCAAAATAACACAGGAACGGAAAACCAAATACTGCATGTACTCCCTTATAAGTGGAAGCTAAACAATGAAAACTTATGAACACAAAGAAGAAAACAACAGACACTGGGATCTACTTGAGGGTGGAGGGTGGGAGGAGCGAGAAGAGCAGAAAAGATAACTACTGATGCTCGGCTTAATAACTTGGTGATAAAAAAGAAAATCTGTACAACAAATCCCCATGACATGAGTTTACCTGTGTAACAAACCTTCACATGTACCCCAAAACCTAAAGTAAAAGTTACAATGACAATAACAAAAAGAAATAATGGCAAAACCTTCCTTACTGTGTTGCAGGAAATGTACATCTAGATTCAAGAACTCCAAATTTCCCAAGTAAAATAAGTCTAAAGAAGATCTCACCAAGATAGATAATAATCAACTTGTCAAAAGTCAAAGACAAACAGAATTTCAGGAGCAGTAAGATAAAAGCAACTAATCACATACAAGAGAGCTTTTGTAAGACTACAAATAAATTTCTCAGCAGACATCTTATAAGGATTGTGATTATCTTTTTGAGGTGTTAAAAGTAAAAAATAAGCCTGCCAACTAAGAATACTACACTCATCAAAACTTACCTTGGAAAATAGTGGTGAGAAAAACTATTTCTTATAAACATAAGCTAAGGGAGTCTACCACTAGATCTACATTATAAGAAATGTCAAAGGGAGTCTTTCAAGTTGAAACAAAAAGACAGTAAATATAAAACAAAAACATAAACATAAAAACAAAACAAAAACATAAAAACAAAAGCACACAAAAATATAAAGCCCACGGACAAAGATATATATATATCTTTGCATGTATATATATATTATATTATATATATTATATTTTTTATATATAATATATTATATAATATATATTATATATTTTATATATAATATATTATATAATATATTATATATTTAATATATAATATATATTATATATTTTATATATATTATATATTAATATATAAATATATATATTTATATTTATATATAAATATATATATGAATATATATATATTTATATATAAATATATATATGAATATATATAAATAATTATATTTATATATAAATAATTATATGAATATATATAAATATTTATATATATTTATATAAATAGAAATATATATTTCTATTTATATATAAATATATATAAATATTTCTATTTATATATAAATATATATAAATATTTCTATTTATATATATAAATATTTCTATTTATATATAAATATATATATAAATATTTCTATTTATATAGAAATATATATATAAATATTTCTATTTATATATAGAAATATATATAAATATTTCTATTTATATATAGAAATATTTCTATTTCTATATAAATATATATAGAAATATTTCTATTTCTATCTAAATATATAGAAATATTTCTATCTCTATCTAAATATATAGAAATATTTCTATCTCTATCTAAATATATAGAAATATTTCTATCTCTATCTAAATATATAGAAATATTTCTATCTCTATATAAATATATAGAAATATTTCTATCTCTATATATATAGAAATATTTCTATCTCTATATAAATATATAGAAATATTTCTATCTCTATATAAATATATAGAAATATTTCTATCTCTATATAAATATATAGAAATATTTCTATCTCTATATAAATATATAGAAATATTTCTATCTCTATATAAATATATAGAAATATTTCTATCTCTATATAAATATATAGAAATATTTCTATCTCTATATAAATATATAGAAATATTTCTATCTCTATATAAATATATAGAAATATTTCTATCTCTATATAAATATATAGAAATATTTCTATCTCTATATAAATATATAGAAATATTTCTATCTCTATATAAATATATAGAAATATTTCTATCTCTATATAAATATATAGAAATATTTCTATCTCTATATAAATATATAGAAATATTTCTATCTCTATATAAATATATAGAAATATTTCTATCTCTATATAAATATATAGAAATATTTCTATCTCTATATAAATATATAGAAATATTTCTATCTCTATATAAATATATAGAAATATTTCTATCTCTATATAAATATATAGAAATATTTCTATCTCTATATAAATATATAGAAATATTTCTATCTCTATATAAATATATAGAAATATTTCTATCTCTATATAAATATATAGAAATATTTCTATCTCTATATAAATATATAGAAATATTTCTATCTCTATATAAATATATAGAAATATTTCTATCTCTATATAAATATATAGAAATATTTCTATCTCTATATAAATATATAGAAATATTTATATTTATATATATAAATATATACAAATACTTATATTTATATATATAAATATATACAAATATTTATATTTATATATATACACACACACACATATACATACAAATAAGGAGAGATGTAATACTAAAACAGTGGTGCATAATTCACTTTAAATTCTGGTATAGAAGTTAACAGAAAAAAGTATTAAACATTATAACTATATGAATTATTAATGAATACACAACATAAAAAGATGTAACTGTGACATCAGTAATACATAGTGTGGATATAAAAGAGGTGAAAATATAGAGGTTTCATATGCAATTGAAGTTAAGTTTTGATCAGATTAAAATATAATAAGTATAAGTTGTTTTATGTAAACTCCACATAAACATTTCATAAATGTCTGTAGAAAATCACAAAAAATAAGAAAGATATCAAAGCATATCACTACATAAAAAACCCCAATGAAATACAAAAAAAGATACAATGAAATACAGAAAAAGATAGCAAGAGAGGAAAATAGAGATGGATTAAACTTTGCACCCAAGAAACATAGAGTGGGTTTCTTAAAGACAGCCAACTCTATTCTGTCTAAAAGAGACTCACTTTAGCTGTAAAGTCACACATAGGCTGAAAGTGAAATAATGGAAAAGAGATATTCTATGCAAATGATTACCAAAAGAAAGCAGCGGTGGCCATATTTATGTCAGACAAAAGAGACTTTAAGTAAAAAATGTGCACAAGAGACAAAAAGGGACACTACATAATAAGAACATAGTCAATTCTCTAGGATAATATGACAATTATAAATATATGTGCACACAGCATCAGAGCACTTGAATATGTGAAACAAACATTGACCTAACTGGAGGAAAAAATAGAAATCCACACCATAATAGTAGGAGATTTCAATACCCCACTTTCAATAATATGTACAATATTAATATGGAAGATCAAGAAAGAAACAGGAGACTTGAACAATGCTATAGACAAAACGGACATAACAGACATACACAAAATATTCTACCCAATAGCAACGGATGACACGTTCTTCTCAAGTACATAAAGAATATTCTGCAGAATAGATTACATGTTAGCTCACAACAAGTCTTAACAAATTGAAAAAGATTTTATCCTTTTTCTGTTTTGAAACAGGATCTCATACTATTATACAGACTGGAGTACAGGGGCACTATCATGGCTCACTGCAACCTCGACCTACCATACTCAACTGATCCACCTGCTTCAGCCTCTGGAGTAGCTGGGACTACAGGTGTGCGCCACCATGGCCTGAGAATTTTTTATGTGTGTATTTCATGTAGAGACAGGATATCTCCACGTTGCCCTGGATGGTGTCAAACTCCTGGGCTCAAACGATCCACCCGCCTCAGCCTCCCAACGTGCTGCAGTTACAGGTGTGAGCTACCACACCCACCCAGAGGATTGAAGTTGTAACAGGTATCTTTTCCAAACATAATGGAATGCAACTAGGAATCAATAGCAGATGGAAAATGTACAATTCACAAATATGTGGAAATTGAACACACTCTTAATAACAAATGGGTCAAAGAAAAAATAAAAAAGGAAGTAAGAAAACATCTTGAGACAAATGGAAATGAAAACACATTATATCAAGCATATTCAATTCAGTAAAAGTAGTACCAAGGGAGAAGTTCACAATGATTAAATGCCTACATTTAGATAATAGGAAGATCTTAAAGAAGCAACCAAATTCTATACCTCAAAGAATTAGAGAAAGAAGAACAAACTAATTCCAAAGATAGCAGACGAAAGAAAATGATAAATGTTAGAGCAGAAATAAAATAGAGACTAGAAAAACAATAGAAAAAAATAAACTAAGAGTTTATAAATCTTTGGTTAAACTTAGAAAAAAGAGAAACTATTCAAATAAATAAATTATCAGTAATGAAAGAGGAAACATTTCAAATGATGACCAGAGGAAAAAATAAAAGAATTATAAGAGACTGCTAGAGAGTGAATCAGTAATCAAAAACCTCCCAAGAAACCTCCAGAACCAGATGGCTTCATCGGTGATTTCCACCAAACATTTAAAGAATAACTAACACCAAACTTTTCTAAACTTGTTCAAAATTTGAAAAGGAAAGGACACTTTTGTACTCATTTAATGAGGCTAGCTTCATCTGATACCAAAGCCAGACAAAGACACTGCAAGAAAAGAAAACTGTAGGCCAATATTCCTGATGAATACAACTTTAAAAATTTTCACAAAATATAGCAAACTGAATCTAACAGTATGTAAAAGGATAATACACCATGAACAGGTCAGATTTATTCTTGGGGGTCAAGGGTAGTTCAAGATACCAAAATCAATTAGTGTGATACACCATATTAACAGAATAAAGGGTAAAAATCACATGATCATCTCCTTAGACACAAAAATAAAGTTTGACAAATTTCAGCACCTTTTCAATATAAAAATGCTCAATGAACTAAGAGTAGAAGGAAAGTACCTCGACATAATAAAGGCCACATATGAAAATCCCTCAGTTACCATCATGCTCAATGGTTAAAGAAATTGTAAGAGAAGAAATAAAGTTATTGGTTTGCAGATGACACGATCTTTTATGTATAAAGTGCCTAAAAACTTAACGACAACAAAAAGCCTCTTAGAAATAACAAACAAATTCAATAGCGTTGCAGAATACAAAATAAATATATAAAAATAAATTGTGTTTTCATACACTAAAAATGAATAATTTAAGAAGGAAATCAAGAAGAAAATCTCATTTACAATAGCATCCAAAAGAATAAAATGTTTAGAAATAAACTTAATCAAGAGGCAAAAGATCGGCATGCTGAAAACTACAAAACATTGTTGAACAAAATTAAAGACAATATATATTGGAAAGACAATACATGCAGTGGAGGGACATCATCGTATGTTTATTAATTTAAAGACATTATTGAGATGCCTATACTACCCAATGTGATCTACAAATTAAATAGAATTCCTATCAAAGTCTCAATGGCGTTTTTTACAAAAACAGAGAAAACAATCACAAAATTCATATGGAATCCCAGCAGACTCTGAATAGCAGAAAACAATCTAGAAAAAGAGCAAAGTTAAAGGCTTTATAATTCCTGGTTTCAAAACACATTAAAAATCTACTGTAGTCAAACTATATGATGCTGCCATAGAGACAGACATATCAATAGAATAGCATAGAGAGTCCAGAAATAAATTCATTTGTACAGTCAACTGATCTTTGGCAAGGGTGCCAAGAATACACAATTGGGAAAGGATAGTCTCTTCAATAAATGGTGTTAGGAAAACTGGATCTCCACACGCAAAAGAATGAAATTGGACCTTTATCTTATACTATACACAAAAATAAACTCAAGATGGATTAAAGACTTAAATGTAACACCGAAAATTGAAAAATTTCTAGAACACAGGGGAGAAGATCCTTAATATTGGTCTTACCAATGATTTCTTAGATATAATGCTTAAAAATGTAGAAAATAAAAGCAAAAATAGAAAAATTTGACTATGTCAAATTAAAAAGCGTCTGCATAGCTGAATATCTGTATGAATACAAATATGAACCTAGGCTACACATTTCATAGAGCAAATCAATACAGTGCAGGTGGGAACAAAACTATCTCTATTACCGAAATGGATTATTGAGATTAATTCTATTTTATTATAAGGGTTTGATGCATTCCATGTTTAGAGCAGTTTCAAAACATTTTTTGACAGGTGATCATCCATAAGTGTCAACCTAGCCAATTAAAAAAACATTTGCTAAACTAAACTGTATAATCATTCAGAAGTGTTTTTGGACCATGGACTATAAGCTTAACTCTTCTGATCTAAGTTATGAATTTTATATGAGCATTTAACTGCTTAATACCTCTCATGAGCTTCAGGCTCATATTCTCCAAAGATTTCTCAATATCATTTATTGTCTATAGATATCTTAAATTCTATATTTTCTATATTAAATTCTATACATCAAATATTGTATTGCTTTTATTTCTACTAATATTAATTGCTTCTCTCCAATTTCCTTCTCTACACCCTTGCTGTTATTGCCAGAGTGGTTCTTCTTTAATTTTACCTGAATTATTCTAATAATCTTGCAACAAAATAATGGAAATCATTTCTGAGCCTTTTTCCTCTATTGCTTTACAACTGAAAGATATACATGCTGCCATAAATGCTAGTGGATCACTAAAACAATAATTCTCAATAAAGTAGCACTTTGATCTCCAGAAACATCCCCTATTATCTTCAAGGAACAAAAAAATTCAACATGCAATGGCTTAAATAAATGGCAGTTTATTTTTAATTAGTTTTTTTAACAAGAATTCTGGAGTAGGGCTGCCGTAGACAACTAAAATATGTCAGTTGACTATAATTTTCTTGGATATTCTGGACACAAAGTGGCTGTGCAATTCTAGGAATCACCTCTTTATTCAAGACAGAAAGAAGGATTAAGGAGAAATACCAACAGTATGCCCCTTTAATCAGGAAAGTTCTCCCAGAACTTCTGGGCAAACTAATGCTTACATCTTATTAGCCTGAATAGCCACATACACAATCCTCCTTGCAAGAGAGACAAGTTAAGTATCATTTTTTCACCCACCACAGTGGAGAAAAAGAAAAAGAAAAGGTGATTGAGCTAGCCAATTCCTGGTGTCTGCCATGTCACCCCAGAAAACTGTGTCCCATCTATGTTGAGAATTACTGTATGAAGGTCCTCACTGTAATCCCTCTATTCTCCCTCTCTGCCACCAATGTCCCCTTTTCTTAAAAAAATGTGACCATGCACAACTTTTTCTAAAATATTCAGTGGACTCTTCCCTTCTACACTAACAGCAGCTTGGCCCACTATTGTGTTAATAGTACAATGATGTGAGATAATTGTATCAACAATTTTGTGAATAACTTACTAAATCAATTTGGGGAAAATAAAAGTTGTAATAATCCCATTTTCATTGCTTATTTTTATATTATTTCTTAATTTATATAAGAAAAAGACAGCATAGATGGAGTGCAAGGAATTACACTGTTCTTTGGCTCTGCTTGTGTAGTGTGTCATGTATGTAGCTGTCATCTGTCCTATGTGCTACAGAGAAACACATGTTGAAAACTGCTGACTTGCATGATAAGATCCAAAACTATTCTCGTGAACCAAAAGATTATGTGAGGTCTGAGCATTACAAATATTTTGAACAACCCTGCTCCTGCAATTAATCACCAGGTTTTTAAATTATGCAATGCATCCTGGTCTTTATGGCTTTATTTTCTGTTTTTATACATTTTTCCCTCTTTGGCATGGCATTTTCAAAATCTTGTTTAGTCATTTTGAAGAATGCCTCTGAGACGTTCTTAAACCTCAGGTCAAACATAATTTCTTTCACAAAGTTCTTGACCTCCCAGTCATAGGTAAATTCTTTTCTCCCTGTAGCTCCCAGGGTGTCTTATTCATACTGCTATAAAAGTTGTGATTGTTTTATTTCATGTCTCTCCTCTTTCCACTCTGAAACCTTGTGAAAGTCACAAGTTGTGCTCTATTAATCTTCATATTTTTAACCACTGATATTTTTGGCACATAATAATAGACATTCATTTATTCATGCAGGAAACATTTATTAAGTCAAAATAGACAGAATTCATTGGGCATGAACAACTTGCACAAGTACTCAGCCCTAGTAAGCAGTAGGCACAGCTAAATTATGCTTATGCTTATTTTTAAATTCCTATTATATTTCTATTTAAAACGACCAGAATTTGAAATGGTCAGAATCAGAAGTAGCAAAAGTCTCTCTAAATATTAGCTGCCAATGTAAATCAGAAAACAATATTCAGAGTGTAATCATTGAAAAGAAAGGCCTGTTTGTAACCAGTTTTTTTTTCAAACACTTCCTCCCAAATTAAAGCTATGGTTTATATCTATCTTATTATTTTAATATTGAAAGATTGCCTGTTTGAAGAAGGAATCTTTGAAATATGATTTTAAAAGAACACTTTGTTTTGAAACTAAGGTTTTCAGATGAGCGTATCATAATGATGACAATTGTCTTAAAAACATACAACATACATTCCGAATTTGCCAAGAGAGCTCGAAAGCTGCAGAAGCTAGGCAATCTCAAGCTATCTGCACAAAATCAAATGAAATATAGCTAGTTATCATTTGGCTGACATCCAAGACGTTAACAAGTAAAATGTACAAATACTGAGTTTGGGTGGAAAGTTTCAACACCTGAAGGAAATTCAGACATGACCAAAGGATTCAAGGAGAATCTTGTGGAAAGTCTGAACTGCTCAAATTTTAACAGTCCTAACCTCACTGAACACACACACACACACACAGACACATGCATGCATGCACACACACACACACACGCACGCACACGCGCACACACACATTCTGCTTTCTAACCCTTGTTCTCTTTGCTCCTGTGTTGTTTTTTTTTTTTTCTTCTTACAGCCCTGTATGTCCAGGTCATTTCTAGACCTCATAAAAGAAGAAGACAAGGTAATCTCTTATTCCGTTCCCACAACAAGGGAGTAGTTACTAGAGATCAGCATTATTCTCTGTTAAAATTCTAATGAGGCAGCAGTGATAATTAGCTAACTTGCCTCAATTTCCTACAGCAATGATGTGAAGTCAGTAGCTCAACTGAGAGAATATTTTGTGCAGTTATTCTGTTTATTGTTCATCAAAATATGTGAGGTTTGGTTGAGAGTTTCATGTAACTGAGGAACCAGTTTGTTTCAATGACAAGCCACTATATTAATCACACTTGAATATATTCTGTAGTTTAACTCTTAGGAGGTCAGTTTGCAGGTCAGTTTATTTTGTGGCTGAATTTGTTTTGTATTTTATTTCTTGCCCTCAGCATCTGCTAAGTAGCTCTAAATCTTTAAGTGTCTTATGAAGTTTTCTAAAGTATTTTTTAGAGACTTAGAGTTTGCTTAGAAATTTAATTAAAATATTGTCCTCTGGATCAAAACATGGGTGAATTTATATTTTATTAATAAAGGAATGAAATGTGGAACTAGTTGTACCAGATTAATTATACAATATAACATTACTATGAATAGAATTAATTTAGAAGACTTTAAAAAATAGGGCACTATTACATGCTCATAATCCAGCACACTATATAATTTACAAGGCTGCTTCAGACTTTAGAACATATAAAACTACATTAAGGTCATAGTTCTCTGAAATATTTATTAAAAGCCATACACTCTAGTGCACAAGTTAATAAAAATAATTATGTGATATTTCGTATTAAAATGGTCAATAGATATGTGAGATATTGTATTTGTTCACATAGCTATCCTGCTCTCCATTTCCCAAACTATGCTGCTAAAATGTTTTGTTTGGGCAGAAAAAGAGTTCTATCAGTAGAGAATATCCATCAAACAAATGTTGGTAAATGGGGAATAAGAAGCAGGGAAGATATGGAATATAAGTAATTTTGAAATTTATCACACTTGTGATTTGTCCTTATATATGTATCACCTATCCAAGATTTCCTGCAAGGCCTATCAACCTGCTTTGTCTCTTTATTAGCTTGTGAAGTAGTGCTCAAATAAAAAACCCATCACCTTTTATTTTCATTCAGCTTCTGGATGCTTTCCACCAACTTTCATTGCCTTGGGATTATACCTCCCAAAAAACCATTAACGCTTAAATTTTGCTTCATGCTTATTTTCTAGGAAATGCAAGCTAAAACAATTAGTACCAGAAATGGCATGACTTTTTTTAAAAAAATAATGCTAGATGCTTTCGGGAAAAAGAAGAAGAAACAGCAAGCTAAAAATTCTTATCTTAATACATAATCTGAAAAGCAAAGGGCTCCTCTAGCAGTGTTTTCCTACGGCTGTCATCTCACAGCCACAGAAAAGAATGTGTTGAAAATCAAGCCCAGAATCTGTTTTTGAGTGTAACTGAATTGCATATGAAACTAATTGCTTACCATAAGACATTCACATGCAATGCACCCTAACAGTTACAGCTAATATTAAATAAATGAACTGAGCAAAGTTTCAGGATATAAGATCATTGTACAAAGTATTTTTTCTATACATTACCCATGAACAATACAAAAATTTAAATTAAGGAAACCATAGCATTTATAATATTATCAAAAATAAAATTCTTAGCTATAAATAAACAAAAGAAGTATAAGACTTGTACACTGCAAGTACCAAATATCATTAAAATAAAATAAAGAAATCCTAAATAAATAGAAAGGAATTCCATGTTCATGGATTAAAGACTTGTTAAGATGTAATACTCTAAAACTTCATCCACATATTTAACAAAATCTTGTCAAGTCCCAAATGCATTTTTTTGCATAAATTAACATACTGATGCAAAAATTTAAATATAAAAGAACTGAGAATGATCTAAACAATCTTGGAAAGTAACAAGTTTGAAAACATATACTCGCCAATTCCAAAGCTTACTATAAAACTGCTGGAATCAAGACTTTGTGGTACTTGCATAGGATAGATGTATAAATCAATGAAATAGAAATATAAGTACTGTAATAAACCCATACATTTATGGTCAATTGAATTTTAACAAGAGTGTCAAGAAAATTTTATGAGGAAAGAAGAGATTTTTTTGACATATGGTGCTGCAAACATCTGCATATCTACATGAAAAAGAAGGAAGTTGTAATCCTTCCTCACATTATATATAAAAATAGACCCCAAATAAATCAAATAACTAAAAATAAGCATTAAAACTATAAAACTCTTAGAAGAAATCATCAGTATAATTATTCATGACATTTATTCTAGAAATGCAATATTTAAACATAATACCAAAAGCACAAGAAATCAAAGAAAAAATAGATAAATTGGACTTCATCGAATTTAAAAGCATTTTCACCTCAAAGTAGAGTATCAAGATAGTGAAAAGGTAACACACAAATGGGAAAAAATATTTGTAAATCACATATCTGATGAAGGTCTAATATCCAGAATATATGAAGAACCCTTAGCTAGAGCTCAACAGGAAGATCAAATAATTCTGTAAAAAAAATGGGCAAAAGATTTGAATAGAGATTTTTATAAAGAAGATGTACAAATGGACAATATATTCCACATCATTGGCCAACAGGAAAGTGAAATGCATTAGGAAAAGCCACAGTGAGATAACCACTTCACATATACTAGGAGGTTTCTAAGCAAAAGAGCAGACAATAAGAAGTGTTGGCAAAGATTTGGAAAAATATGAGCCCTCATACTTTTGCTGGTCAGAATATAAAATAATGCAGCTACTTTGAAAAACAGTTCGGCAGTTCCTTTAAAAGTTAAGCATAAAGCTCCATATGATCCACAGATTTATACTGCTATGTATATAACCAAGATAACTGAGACCACATGTCCACACACAAACTTGTTTGAAAATTAATAGCAGCACTATTCATAAAAGCCAAAAAGTGTAAACAATCTAAATGTTTATCACAGCACTATTCAAAAGAGCCAAAAAGTGCAAACAATCTAAATGTTCATTATCTGATGAAGGAATAAATAAAAGGTAGCATACACATGCAATAAAACATTATTCAGCCAAAAGAGAAGGAAAGAAATAAAGCAGGGCCAGGTGCGGAGGCTCACGCCTGTAATCCCAGCACTTTGGGAGGCCAAGGAGGGAAGATCACAAGGTCAGGAGTTCGAGACCAGCCTGACTAATATGGTGAAACCCTGTCTCTACAAAAAAAAAAAAAAAAAAAAATAGCTGGGTGTGGTGGCAGATGCCTGTAATCCCAGCTACTCGGGAGGCTGAGGCAGAGAATTACTTGAACCCAGGAGGCGGAGGTTGCGGTGAGCGGAGATCCTGCCACTGCACTCCAGCCTGGGCAAAGAGTGAGACTCTGTCTCAGAAAAAAAAAAAAAAAACAAACAAACAAAGAAGAAAGAAAGTAGTGATTTACGCTACAATGTAGATAACCCTTTAAAATATTACGCTAAGTGAAAATATCGGATACAAAAAGCTACATATTGCATGATATTTTTATATGAAATGTTTAGAAAAGGCAAGTGCACAGATACAGAAAGTAGATTATCTCTTCAAAGGTTTGGAAGGGAGAGGAGTGATTGTTAAAAGGTATGAGTTTTTTACTGGGCTGAGAATATCCTGAAACTTGATAGTTGTGACAACCATACCACCTTGCAAATATACAAAAAATACTTAATTCTTTACTTCAAACAGGTGAATATTTTAGTAGGTAAATTACATCTAGAAAAAAAAACCACACACACACAACACACATACTGTAGCAATTGGAGCTAGTATTAAAGAAGTCAACAAGAACAGTACTATGAGAGCTTTGGGGGAAAATGTACCTAACCAGCAAATTACTAAAGCTCTGGACCGTTTTGAATTAACCCTACAAGGAGGAAGCAAATAATGCCAAGTTGGAGGGAAATTTATAGATTAAAATCACTCACTTCTCTGTGCTAACCTAACTGAGTCATTCTTAAATGAAGAAGGAGTTAATCTGCTTCAGCTAATCTATAAAACTATTTGTCATTGATACATGTAAATATTTAATAAAACAAAATATCCATGTATTAAATATTGAGTGACAAGAGATGAATACAACTTAGCTCTATTTTTCAATGACCGTATAGCCTAGAAGTTAAGGTAGATATTATTTAAGGCATGAATATTCTATGCCTTTGCAAACTTACTTGTGTGTTTGTCACCATACTCCAACTTACAGCAAAAGCCATAAACAGTCAACGAGTAATTAAAGTTGTAGCAGGTATCAACTAAGTGTTGAGTTTCAGTAACAGAATCTATTCAGCCTCTAAGAATGAAAGAGAAACAGGCTATCAAAGGAATCTGGTAATAACCAACATTCAGATGCTTAATGATGGCTTAGCTGAAAATGTGGAGAACAGGATAGTGGAGGAATGATATGCCATGAATTCTGAGGATTTGAAGCAGAATTCCAGTGTTTAGGAGTGCCTAAGAGCAAACATGTACAAAATGATCCCCAAAATAAGGAAGTAAGGCCAAGAAGTAAGGCAATGACTCAGAGATGAGAAGTCAAGAGGGTTACACAGCTACTTGAGTCTGCATGCAAGGTCAAATAAGGCTAGTATCAATCTGATTCTTCTAAGTTACCAGTGTTCAGCTGCATAAGGAATCACATCTCATTCACTCCTTGTCACTTCTACACCAAGTGGGAAGCTTGGCATATAGCGGGCACTCAATAAATATTTATTTAATAAATGAAAGAATGAATGTAATGACCCCAGCTGTGATAGTTAGAGGGACACAGGAGCAAAAAGCTAAGTCAACCATGATACTTGACTATCTTTGTGCAGCCAGGCCTTTTAACGACATTAATAGCTTTCATGAGGTCAATAAACATAGTGTGGGAAATTATTCTTTAATTTCTGCAATTTACTACCAAGAATCAAGTCATTCAATTACCCTTCAATGTGGCCTCAGGCTTCTCTGTAATTCTAGAAGTATAGTTAACAAAGAGCATCCAAAGCTAATGCCAGTAATCTGGCCCGGATTCCTTCTTCAATGCAGCATTCTAAATACGGCTTACCTACATGCATAGGCTATCAAAACATCAAAAGACTGGCATTGAAAAGTATTTGATCTGCAAAGGCAAAATTCATCCTATTTTGTTATGTCAAATTCCTTACATTTCAAAATTATAGCAATTGTGAGTTTCCATATATTTACTTGGGTGTTTATTAAAGTTCTTCTATTATATAGACGATGTCATCTATATTCTAAAATCATAAGACCCACATATGCTTCCTTAGTTGTGGAAGCTATCCAAAGAAGATGAGATGACCTGTGTTGTTTTGGACTGCAGTTTGCAGTTCATCTAGGTTTTATTATCACAACCTAAGCTACTTAGTATGTAGGGTCTTGGACACAGTTAAAAGGCATTATCCGATTATTGGTAAGGCATTCTTTGATATTTTGACCAAACTTCTTTGGTAAATTGGCTATACTGATGTAACAAAATCCATTGCAGTTATGACTACTGAGGAAATGATATATTGGTGCCCACTTGCTGTGTAATACCTGTAATAAATAGGAGATAATAAAGTTTAGTTATTATCATTTTCAGTTAGAATTTATTCCTCTAATAAGCTATTTAAAGACCAAGAAATTGAATAATTTTTTTGATATTTTAAAATTGTTCCTACATTGAAAATCAACACATATTCATGTATTCATTCAACAAATTTGTGGTAAGTGTCCACTAAGTGGCAGGCACTTAGTGGCATATATAGGAATGGAAAAACAGCATATTATTGAAAATGGTATATTTTCAACAATGTTTAAGATCTGTTAAACATCATGGATGTTAAGAACATGTTGAAAAGATTTGGAAGAAAGACTATGTAAGAAAAACTCAGATTTTATCATATATTTTATAGCAGCGATATTTTATAAGGCATGTAGATAATCAAAATTTTAAAAAGATTTTCTTTATTAATGTCTTATTTCCCGACTAACTAACAGTGCCAGATACTTCTATACATTTTCTCCCCATTTCCCAGTACTCTCCTAGGTTTGTTCCTCCTTATATTAAAACCTGGATGATAGCTTTTGAGAGGTTTTCCCATATCCCTACTCAAAAGTAAGTACCGTAAATATTAAAATAACTATTTATGACATGGCATTTTAGTTGAGGTATAGTCATAGTATCATCTGTTGCCAGGGCTTTAATCAAGTTTTCTCTCTGCATTATCTGTCCATTAACAAATTCAGAATTCTCAGAACAGAAATCACTCCAATAACTCAAAGACAGTTTATGAGTAGGTGTATTTTATGTAACATATGTATAGTGCTATCAATATAGTACAAACAAATAAAAGTCTTGAAAAAACATAGTTTACCACTTAACAGAAGCTTTCAGTGAATCCTTTTGTAAAGATAAAAATCACTGACATTTAGTCATGTGTGTAAATATAGATTTTCTTTTATTAGGTTTTCTTTATTATGATTTGTTCTCTCAACTCACAAGTTCCCCAAACTTTTGAATCTGTATTTACTGTTATTTTTATATAACAAAGCAGCAAAATACATGTGTAAGAGCACTGAATATAAGAGTCAGAATTGTATATTTCTGTGAACTTCAGTGTGTCTTTTATTTCTCGGACCTAGTCCAAAGGAATTATATTAGATACATGTTCAATTCCTTCCAGTTCTAAAATGTGATGATATGTTGTGATGCAACAGCTACTTCCGTTATGTTAGAAGCTTTTTATCAGTACCTACAGTACAAAAATAGAATTGACTACAAGTAATCATCTGGTGCTTTTCTTCTTGATGTGATGTAAGCTATTCTTAGAACACATTCTAGTCTCTGTCATATGCATAATTCTAAATAGAGTTTTCTGACTGTTCAGATATTCAAAGAGCTTCAGTAATTTGTGCACTATGGAATTCTACCTGGGCCACAAGCTAGTGACCGATATTCTGATCTGCTCTTTTGAGGACTTTACAATAAACCTAATTAAGCTTATTTTCTCTTATATCATTAAAATGGATTGTAAGACCAAAGTTTAACTTGAAAGGTGACTATATGCTCTTTTAAACAGAAAGCAATATTTTATTTTAATTGTTGAAACATTTGTCATGTTTCCATTCCTATTGATTTTTTACATCATTACCATTGAATAATGTTTCCAAAAATTATACTATAAGTTTAAACATAAAACTTGAAGTTCATAGCTATATCGAAGATGCCATAGCACTGATCTTGATATAGAATTACAGCCATTGACAATTGTAAGGGCATTTACATGAGAGAGTTTATAAATAATTCTTAGCAGATCAATTATGTTAGAAGCTATTGCAACAAACAAACAAATAAACAACTCGACAAGGCTCAGGACAATTACCTGATTCTTACCAATGGGAGGTACAATCGTATCAGAGAACATGGTGAGCCCCTGCCTCCATTTGCAACTGAGATTGCATACTTTTCTTCCTCTCCATGTTTCTTCCCATTTAGGAGAAATAAAATCACAGAGCTTGTTGTACCTCACTGCCCTTGTTTAGTGCCTTCTTGCCTCTTTAAAATGTAAACTTCCTAATCCAGAAAAGGGATTGTCTTTTCTAGCATCCCAACTTTAGCCCAATAGCTGGCATATTGCGGGCACTCAGCCAATGTCTGTGAATGTCTTTAATCCATAAACGGGAAAACTGAGACCCAGAGATAAGTAAAGTGGCTTGTCTGAAGCCACTCAGCTTATTTGCTGGCAGAACTGTGAGTCCTCACTCTTGTAAGTCTAATAATCTTTCCACAGAACCACACCACATAAAGCAATGCAGTTAGCCTATGTACATTCCGGTTATTTCAATTATGCTTTTGTCCTCTATCTGCTTTATAACAATATTCTGAACAGACTTGCTCCTTGAACTCCTGAAAACCAAAACTTGCACTCATCCATGAATATATCACCTTTGCCCCTACTCTATGCTCTGCTTGTTTTGTGCATTTTGGAATCTTGCCTGTGCTTTCAGAGCTAAGAAATCTCCCCATTGTAATTGCCTGAGTGTCTGCCTGATGGTCATTAGCCACATAATCCCAAAGCAGCCAGAAAGCAAAATTTCACTTATCACGTATTTTATCTTTATTGATACACAGTGTGATTATACCTCTGAAGAGTTAATGCTCCAGAAATATTAGGTATGTTCATATGAGATCCATGAGCCATTTCAGATGATAAAAAAGTACCACTTTATGGAATTCGAACCAGTCCATTAACTTTGCATTGCCTAAAACTATCAGGTTAGGATTTTTAATTGAATGGGCTTGAACTTTCTTAGTGGCTATTTCTTCCTTTCTATATTAAAATCTCACTCTTATTGCTGCTGAGTATATAAACAAGCATATACATATACAAACACTCCACTTAATTAAAACCAGAAAGCTCATTCACTTAATTAGTTAGTGTGAATAAAGCACCCTTTGGAAAAGATGCTACTAACTTTTCCCACTTTAGAAAAGCAATTTAACAAATATTAGTGACTCTTTTGGCTCGGTGTAAATTGTGTTCAGAAATGTGCCAATATTTACATGCACACACACTTCAGATGCCTCAACAAGACATTAAACTAATTCATAGCATATATAATCAGAAACATTTTATCATTTGTAGAAAAATTAAACTAGTGAAGAACTTCTTGATTTTTCTTTTTAATTTTTCTCTATAGTTTAATAATCAAACCTGTTGGCTGTTAAACATAAGTATTCTTCTAAAATGCTCCACATGAGCTATCTTCTGACAATGCTAACAAAAACATTATAAGAGAGTGTAACTATTGCCTCCACATATAGATGAGGGAACTGAGGCACATGTAGGTTAAATAATTTGCCAATGGTGGAGCTTGAATTTGAATCCAGGAAATCTTGATTCCAAAGTTGGTGCATTTAATCATTGGCCTGTACAACCGTGTTAGGCAAAACAAGTGTAAACTTTGTATTTTATTTGAAAACATATTTGCCTAACTATTCTCAGGTATCTATGAATACTGTAGGTATCTTTCACCGTTCAAATGTAAACCTTTATGTGGTTTAAATTCTATTGGACATTGCATAACACATCTAAAATAATTATTTAGTCTCTCACGCATTGATTTACCATGCTCATCTGTAATAAGGGAAACTTTTCCCTAAAATGACTTAAATCATCTCTCTTATTGCTCATTACTTTGATTTTAATGACTCAAATATTATTTTTGATTTCCTCAATATTTTAATACTACCTCAGTTTGGGAACCTCCCCTAAATTATTAGAAAATTCATGGACTAGGTATCTGAAATACTTTACAGCCTTAGTATGCGCTAAAGCTACATAATACACTTGTTGGAACCACGTTTAGGAATTTATAAACTACTGTATCACTCAAAGCTTAAGCTGAATAGTGTTCTGATTTTCAAGCCCATCGGAATTAGAAACTGAAATCCACAAGAAATGGACGAGTAAAGTGGAAGCGACCACTTGGTACTAAAGAAGGAAGCTTGGACACACAAAAATTCACACAGATTTGTGTTATTACAATGTTTAATGATAAATATTCAAAATAAGAACACACATTATCAATAAAGAGCAAAAATGTGTTTAATTATAGTAGTCTGAAAAATTATAAATAATATGTATTACAAAAATGATGATTAAAAAACAAGAAATAAAAATTGTTGGCAAGGGTGTGGAGAAGAGACAACCCTTGCACACTGTTGGTGGAATGTAAATTGGTACAACCATTATAGAAAGCAGTATGGAGGTCCATCAGAATAGAGCTATCATACAATCCAGCAATTCCACTTGTTGGTAAAGATCAAAAGGAAATGCATCACTCCTACTTATAAGCTGGTTGTTTGGAACTCTTTTTTTGTTCAGTTATTAAATGTCATGTTCTGTTTTGCTCATTTTTCTGACCAGTTTTAATTACTCTGTTAATTTCTGAGTCTCCTCTGGAATTTTGTCAAAAATGCTAGGAGTAAAGTGAAAAAAACCTATAGCCAAATTCTAATGAATAAGAATTAAGTATCTACCATGATAAAACCTTTCTAGACATTGTTGGGGATTTACAAATTGTGATAAAATAGGTATTATACATACATTAAAGCAGTGCAAGCAACGAGGAAAGGCATCATCTTCCTCTATAATTAATTAATTTCTATTGGATATGGATCTGATTCTATTATTACCAAAGACAGAATTAAAGTAAGCATTCAATCTTTGGAAATAGGCTAGTCATTATATTAATTTTCAGCATGTTATTAAAATATACACACATGATTAAATATTTCAAGTCAATTTAACTTCTAATAAGGGAAATGTTATAAAAGTAGAATAATGCTTCCCAAATGTCTGGGTAATACAAATATACTCAGAATGATGAAAAAACAAAAAGCAAAGAAATGATAAAAGGCAAGATGAAGAGTAAAGGGAATCAAATAAGATAATTTAATGAAAAAATCTAGGAAAGGAGAAGTAGAAGAGAATACAATAAGTCAAAGATAATGAGAATGGAGAAGAGAAATTAGCTGTAAAAAAAGGTAAATTCTGAGATATGAATTTAGACTATTTACAATTCCATTTTGGGTGGATTTAAACAAATGGCAAATGTCCACTAAGTAACCTTGAGTATTATGATATTTCAGATATAATAAGGTCAGGAAAATAGTGAGCCTGTCTGAATTTGTGTCTGTCTTAAAAATTTATGTTAATGTACAAACATCACAGGCATATATTAATGAGGTTTTCTCCTATACATTTTAAGTGTTCATAACTCTCTTATCACCTTGAGCTACCTATGTGTTTGAGGAGGATTTAAATTTTTTAAACTGTCATGTAAATAATAGTAAAAATAAATAATAGCAATAAGTAAATACCAAACAAGATATTTTAAATATATTAAAATCACTCTATGCTAATGAAGTACCTTTAATGCTTTGCATTAATGGATACCATAGATTAGCTCATTTAGTATCTATTTCAACTTCTTTCTATTGTACTTTCTTGAAGTACAGATTCTCATAAAGATTATATTTTTATATTTTCTTATAAATGGGATTCAAGATTTTATTTAGCTCCCATCCATTATATGTTCTCATGTATTCTTTGAATTTGGAATTGTACAAAGTGGAAAAAGTCAAGGTGTGATGCATCCATTCTATTGAAGCATGTCACCAGCAATATGACTCTACAGTTAATGACCACTTGATTTAGAGAATTTCCTTAGTAATAGCAGCAGTTTCCTGACTGTGGCATCATTCTGAAGTAAGCAACTTCACGATTTTGAACCATGGAACTGCATCTTGCAGTGTGATTCTGGAGATTAAGAGTTGTTCCTGGAATTTTGGCCTGAAGCAAGTTCTATTGACGATATTTTCAGCCATTAAATATCTGGCAATGAATCATTTTCTTTGTAGGTTTGGAAAAGTTGTCTGTGTTCTCTATAACAAACATCTAACTGATAAACTATATGAAAAAGAAAGGATTAATACATATCCTCTGACAACCAAAGTAGGATTTTCAAGTTCATAGCTAAAAAATGGTCTTGAAAGACAGGTCTTCCAAAGACAGAAAATAATATTCTAATTGATTTAGCACTGAAATTTAAAAAGAAGCATACTAGACCACCTCTAAACAGGATGCTGAAGAAGGGAAGGATCCAGTATCTAGATAGGATGTTGAAGAAGGGAGGAGTCCAATGCCTATTTCCACCATTATGATTGATGGCACAAAAAAGGTGATTCAGGTAAGAAAGACAGAAGTTAAAACATATGTGTTTTGATATTCTTTCTCCATGTTTGGTCCCAGAATGGAGAGGTGTATAACATCATGAAATGTCAAGGCAAGGTGTTGCAACACTTCACATTTAAAATATTTGAAGGAGATTCCCTTGAAACTTGCCCTATAACAGAATCTTGAGAGTGGCCATGTCAGATGGAGTTTCTAGGAAAAACTGATTAAGCTAGAAGGCAGGCAGGAATGCTGCTTTCCTGAGCACCTCTTGAGTCCTGCATGGTATGATTGAGACTCAAATGCTCCTTTATGTCATACAGTTGAACTATGTAAAGGAGCTGAGCAGATAGTTAGAATGCCTACTGTTTGGACCACCACAGCAACGCATGAGATGGTACTGGAGCAGAAGCTTTGGTATAGACTGGCTGACCTGTGAGCCAGGTAAAAACAAAAACAAACCAACAAAAAAAACAGTGAATGCTGTGAGGAATTTCACATCCAATAAGATCCAAAGTGAAACCAACCAGCCTACAGGCATGTGTCCTAGCCAAATAAACAAATTAAAAATCCAAGATTAGGTCATGAGCACAATCCATTCAGCGTCAGATACCAGTATGATGATCAGGGATGGTTAGTTCAGATCTCAGTTACCAATCCAGGGGGAAGCCCAAACTAGTTATTCCATTAGAGAAACCCTGATGATCTGGAGAACACAAGGTGGATTTAAGGAGTATATTTCCCTCCTGCCCCACAAGGTCATGAAAACTATACACCATCCCCATATCTCCAGGCACTACTGGAGAGGGGCAGAGAACTTGAAAATACTCAGCATTTCATGTAAAGAGAATGAGAAGTTTCTCTAAGGGATTACTGAAATATTTAACCAGATTGAACTATAAATTCATTTTTGATTTTTTGTTACTTTTTCTTGCTTCCCAGTGGGGTAGGCTACTTGAGGAAAATGTCATTTATAGAAAAAATTTAAAAAACTGTTTTCTTTTACTATTAGTTTGTAGCATAGGTTTATAACTGTTCTATTTGGATACCAAAAATTTACTGACATATGACTAAATAAGACTGATTTTACTAGTGTAATGACTACAAGTGAAACACTAAAATTATAAAGAAGCTAGAATTCTAAATTGCAGGATCTTTTCAAAAAGCATGAATTGAGTGTAGGCATAGTTACACTTTTATAGGTTCCTGCTTATGCCAACAAACAAAAAAAAGCTAGATAAAATGCAAACAACTTATCAAATTTTATTACCAGTGTTTTTGTGCACTTTTTTCTTTTCTTTTTAAAATTAATTTTAATTTTTAACCATAAATTTTACCATAATTGACTATTGTTATTGGTATCTATTGGTAATAGATTATATCATAAATTGAATATTGTTATTGGTATAGAGTTTCATGAATATTAACATGTATAGAATTAAACATTACCAAAATTACAATTCAGAGAAGATTCATCACCTTTAAAAAAACATTCCTTGCTTTATTCCTTTATACTCCCTGCCAACCCCCACACATCCACGCACCTAACCCACATCAACCACTGATATGTTCACTAACACTGTACTTCTGTCTTTTAGAGAATGTATTATAAATGGAATCTCACAGCGTGTAATGATTTGAGTTCTTTAACTCAGCATAATGCATTCAAGATACATCCAAGTTGTTAGATGTATCAAAAGTTGACTTTTTAAAAAAATTGCTTAAATAAACTACATTATAGGAATACAGATGCTGTAAACATTCTTGTTACAGATTTTTGTGTGAACATAATTTTTTTTCTAATTACATAAGAGTAATAGTCTTTGGTCATATGATGAAAGTATGTATAATTTTATAAGAAACTTCCAAACTGTTTTTCAGAGTGGCTCTATTAATTTTCATTTTCACCAAAAATGTGTGCAAGTTACAGACGCTCCACCAACTTGTTAGTGCTTGACATTATCAGCATTTTGATTTTAACTTACTCTGAAAGGTATGTAGTAGTAATTCATTCTGGTTTTAATTTACATTTTCTTAATGGCTAATTATGATGAACATTTTCCTATGTGCTTATTTGCCATTTTTATATCCTCCTTGGTGAAATGCCTGTTCAAACATTTTGCCCACTTTTAATTGGATCACAGGCTTTTTAATTTTTAACTTAGTTCTTTATGTACATCTACGTGTGTGTATACATTTATGTGTATATATATATGTGTGTGTGTGTGTATATCTTTGTATTCCTTATACATTTTGTTATTTATATGTTCCTTTACCAGATTTGTGATTTGTATTCTCTTACCCATTTTTTGTAAAAGGAAAAATTATCAACTTTGATGAATCTAATTGATCTTTTTTTCTTTTTATTCTTCTTCTAAGAACCCTTTGCCTAACCCAGGTCACTAAGGTTTTTTTCCAAATATTTTATATCTTTATATCTTGGATGTATATCTATGTTTATTTTGTATACTTTTGTATAAAGCATGAAGATTAGGTTGAGGGTTTTTTCTTGCTTATTTGTTTTTTTGGTGCATGCATATCCAACTGTTCCAGAAACAGTTGTTGAAAAATCTAATATTTCTCCATTTGCAGTTTTGTTGACAATCAATTGGCCATAATTGCATTGATCTATATCTGGTTTCTCTCTGCTACTTCATTGATCTGTAATTCCGTCTCATCGCTGATACCACATTGTGTTGATGGCTGTAGCTTTATAGCAAGTCTTAATGTGAGATTTGCTATAAAGGATAAAGTAATTCTTACAAGGATAGAGTCTTCCTATCTTATATTTCATTGAAATTGTTTTAGCTATCTTAATTCATTTGCTCTCCTTATACAGCTTAGAATTATATAAAATTTAGAAAGAAAATTTTAGATTTACTATAATTTTATTGAAATTCCAGTAAATCCAGAATCAATCTGGATGAAACTGAGATCTTTACTTTGTGGAGTCCACAAATCTCTGGGCATTTTTTGTCTACCCAATTATTTGGACTCTTTTTATTCTTTCATTAATATTTTGTATTTTTCCATATACCTGTGCATGTTTTGTTAGATTTATATCTAAGCATTTATGAGCTATTATATTCTTTTTTAAAACACTTTATTTTCCAATTATCCATTTCCACTATTAAAAAACTATGGTTGAATTTTGCATAGATCCTGTGACCTTGTAAAACTCACTTATTAGTTTTAGGGGTTTTTTGAATATTCCTTGGCATTTTCTTTTCTTTCTTTTTATGACAGTTTTATTGAGGAGTAAGTGATATGCAAAGAACTTTACATATATAATGTGTACAGTTTGATTAATTTGAACATACTCAAACAACCTTGATAGCATCACCACAATCAAGGTAATAGACACATCCAACACCTCTCAAAGTTTTCTTCTGTACTTTTGTTTTGTTTTTGTTTCGAATGGGTGCAGCACACCAACATGGCACATGTATACATATGTAACTAACCTGCAAGTTGTGCACATGTACCCTAAAACTTAAAGTATAATTAAAAAAAGAACACTTAACATGTAACCCCTTTCAACAAATTTTGAGGTGTACAGTACTGTATTGTTAATCACAGGCACTGTCTATATTTCTAGGACTTATCTAACATCACTGAAATGTTATACCCATTGAACAATTCTCCATTTTTCTTACCCTGTAGACCCTGAAAATCATTACTGTCTTTTTTGCTCCTATGAATTGACTGGTATAGATACCTCCAATAAGTGGAATTTTACAATATCTGTCCTTCTGTGAATGGCTTATTTCACTTAGTGTAATATCCTCCAGATTCATCCATAATGTCAAATGGCAGAATTTCTTTTTTACAAGGATGGAAAATATTCCTTTGTTTGTGTATGCCACATTTTTAATCATTAATCTCTTAATGGACACGAGATTTTTTCATATATTGGCTATTGTAAATAATGCTGCAATCAACATGGGCATGCAGATATCTCCTTGAGATTCTGATTTCAATATTTTTGGATATATAATCCAGAAAAGGAATTTCAACCCAATAATAATAATAAAATAACCCGATTAAAAAGTGGGCAAAGGATTTGTACAGATATTCTTTACAGAAGACACACTAATAGCCAACAGATAGATGAAAACATGCTCAATATCATTAATTATCAGGAACATGTGAATAAAAACTACAATAGGATATCACCTCACACCTATTACAATGACTATTATTTAAAAAAAATAACAAGTGTTTCCAATGATGTGGTAAAATTGAAACCCTCATATACTGTTGTTGGGAATGTAAAATGAAGCAACTACTGTATTAGTCCATCCTCCCATTGCTATAATGATACCACCTGAGACCCTGTAATTTGTAAACAAAAGAGGTTTAATTGACTCACTGTTCCACATGGCTAGAGAGGCCTCAGGAAATGCAATCATGCTGGAAGCAGAAGGAGAAGCAAGTACTGTTATCACAAAGCTGTAGGAGGGAGAGAGAGCAAGCAACGTGAAGTGCCACACTTTAAAACCATCTGATCTTGTGAGAACTCACTATCACCAGACCAGCATGGGGGAAACCGTCCTCATAATCCAGTCACCTCCCACCAGGTCCCTCCCTCAATACATGAAGAATACAATTCCAGATGAGATTTGAGTGGAGACACAGAGCCAAACCATATCATTCCACTTCTGGCCTTTCCCAAATTTTATGTCCTTTTCACATTTTAAAACCAATCATGCCTTCCTAACAATCCCCCAAAGTCTTAACTCATTTCAGCATTAACCCAAAAGTCCAAGTCCAAAGTCTCATCTGAGACATGGCAATTCCCTTCCACCTATGAGCCTGTATAATCAAAAGCAAGTTAATTATTTCCAAGACACAATATGGATACAGGCAGTGGGTAAATGTTCCCATTCTAAATTGAAGAAATTGACCAAAACAAAGGGCCACAGGCCACAAAAGTTCAAAACCCAGCCGATCAGTCATTAAATCTTAAAGCTGCAAAATCTTTGTTGACACCATGTCTCACATCCAGATCATGCTGATGCCAGGGGTGGGCTCCCACAGCCTTTAGTAGCTCTGCCTCTGTGGCTCTGAAGAGTTCAGCCCTTGAAGTTATTTTCACCCATTGGCCTTGAGTGCTTGCAGCTTTTCCAGGTGCATGGTGCAGCCTGTCAGTAGATCTACCATTCTGGGGTCTGAAGGATGGTGGCCCTCTTCTCACAGCTTTACTAGATGATGCCCCAGTGGGGACTCTGTATGGGGGTTCCAACCCCACATTTCCCCTCCGCATTGCTCTAGTAGAGGTTCTCCATGAGGGCTCTGCCCCTGCAGCAGACTTCTTCCTGAACATCCAGATGTTTCCCTACATCCTCTGAAATCTAGATGAAGGTTCCCAAAGTTCAATTCTTGTCTTCTGTGCACCCCCTCAGGTCCAACACCATGTGGAAGCTGCCAAGGCTTGGATTTTGTACCGTCTAATGCAACGGCTTGAGATGTATGTACCTTGGCCCCTTTTAGCCATGGCTGGAGCTGAAGTAGCTGGGATGCAGGGCATCAAGTACAGAGGCTGCATAGAGAAGTAGGTCCCTGGGCCCCACCCAGGAAACCATTTTTCCCTCCTAGGTCTCAGGGCCTGTGATGGGAGGAGCTGCCATGAAGATCTCTGAAATGCACTGGGGACATTTTCCCATTGTCTTGGCAATTAATATTCGGTTCCTCATTACTTACACAAATTTCTGCAGCCGGCATGAATTTCTCCCCAGAAAATCAGTTTTCCTTTTCTACTACATAGTCAAGTTACACATTTTTCAAACTTTTATACTATGCTTACCTTTTAAACATAAGTTCCAATTTCAAATCATCTCTTTGTGAACACATATAACTGTACATTTTCAGGTAAATCCAGGAAGCCTCTTGAATGTTTTGCGGCTTAGAAATTTATTCTGCCAGATACCCTAAATCATTTCTCTCAAGTTCAAAGTTCCACAGACCTCTAGGGCAGGAGAAAAATGCCACTAGTCTCTTTGCTAAAGCACAGCAAGAGTGACCTTTGCTCCAGTTCCCAATAGGTTCTGCATCTCCATCTGAGATCACCTCAGCCTGGACTTCATTGTCCGTATCACTATCAGCATGTTGGTCAAAATCATTCCACAAGTCTCCAGGAAGTTCCAGACTTTCCCACATCTTTCTGCCTTCTTCTGAACCCTCCAAATTGTTTCAACCTCTGCCTATTATCCAGTTCCAAAGTCGCTTCCAGATTTTTAGGTTATCTTTATAGCAGTGCCCCATTCTCGGTATCAATTCTCTGTATTAGTCTGTTTTCACACTGCTGTAAAGATACTACCTAAGACTGGTTAATTTATTTTTAAAAAAGAGGTTTAATTGACTCACAGTTCCACATGGCTGGAGATGCCTCAGGAAACTTACCATCAGGAAGGAAAGAAAAAGAAAAGCAAGTATCTTTTTCACAATGTGGCAGGAGAGAGAGAGAGAGAGAGACAATGAGCAAGAAGAAGTGTCACATTTTAAAACCGTCAGCTCTCACAAGAACTCACTCACAACCACCAGACCAGCATGGGGAAACTGTTCACCTCCCACCAGATTTCTTCCTTGACACATGGGGATTAAAATTCAAGATGAGATTTGGGTGGGGACACAGACACAAACCATATCAACTATGAGAAGTAGAATGAAAGTTCTTCAAAAATTAAAAATAGAACTATCATAAACCTTAAATCTTATATAAAGTCAGCACAAAAGTCACTCTAATTGAGAATATTTTGCTTTATTAAGATAAAAGTAACTTTTCTCCTAATTTACCTGTGCTTATTTGGAAGTTGGTGTGTTTCCCAAAGTGAAACAGTTGTGTAAACACTGAAAACTAAATAGGAAAACAAATTACCATTAATAAGCAGCCTGAATATTGATAACTATCCACAGATATGAGAAAAATATAAGCTAAAATCTGTACTCTTCTAAATATTAGACACTTGGTAGGTAATAAGCCTACTTTTTCAAATATTTGCATGCTTAATAACCATAACAAATAGATATTTGGAAGTAAAGCATGCTCTTTGTGTTATACGAAGGGGAGAGAAAAATGACAGAATATTGACCTACTATATTACAGTCATGTAAAAAAAATCACTGAGTTCCTGAGCTCCCCCTTTTCTCCCTTTTAAATTGGAGATGAAACAGTTGATCTTTTTGCTCATCTCACATATTTATTCATTAAAAATGTGATGAAATTGGATAACATCAGAAAGTCATTTTGCAATCTTCAAGCATTCATATATAAAGTATTATTCCTTTTAAATATTTGTTGTAATTTAGCCCAAATGGTAATTTTTAAATATAAAAGAGTAAATTTGATTATGTACAACTCAGCTACATAAAGCATTTTATTTTCCTTTAAATTTGATTACTGCTCTAATATTCACCAAAGATATAGACAAAGTACTTTGTATTTAATTATTTAATTTTTCTATTTACATTAAAAGGTAACACAAACTAATTCCATTTGACCTCCCCCTGCTCAATCTCCTTAATGATAAAATATTCTCTCAAATTACAAGTGACATGAGTATTTGTATAGTAACTAATCTCAGTAGTTTAATCCTAGATCTTATTAAATTTAATCTTCCTGAGCATTCGGCACAGGGAATCAAACCTTCTTTTTAAAGTGTCCCCATTCAGGTCTCAATGTACTAATCGGGTTTATCTTTCTATTGCAAACTGACTCAAACTAGCAGAAAAGGAAGGAAGAAAGGAAGGAAGGGAGGAAGGGAGGAAGGCAGGAAGGGAGGAGGGGAAGAGGGGAGATGGGGAGGAGGGAGGGATAGAAGGAAGGAAGGAAAGAAGGGAAATTTATATGGTATTACCAGAGGATGCTTGCAAAAACAAGAGATGTCAACCTAACTACATCAGGCTTTCTCCACAATTCTTTGATTTTCTTGCCATATTTTTGGTTTCCTGCTTCAGGTCATCTTTCTTTGCACTCCATCTCCCCATATTTGATCAAACTTTATGTTCTTATGCCCTCTCATAACTGTATTCTATCTCCCTAGATCATCCCGTTCATTCTCTTTGATTGAGCTTTCACGTTGACGTTTTGACTCAAACTTTATTACTTGTCTCGATACTCCTGGTTTGATGCTTGTACTTCTACATTTTTTTTTCTGTAATTGTTTACCTTTCTCACATCCCACATCTTGATTATTGAGTATATTTATGCACATACTTGAGTTAGAAACCCCAATTATCAAAAATAATTCATCTTTCATGATATTATATTTTAAATCTGTCATTAATTCCTTTTAATTATATTCTTTTAGCATCTCAAGAATCCATTCCCCTTTCTCCATTTGCACAAACATTTCCATAGCTATATCCCTGAATATGAGTTGCTTGCCTTATCATCATGGCTTTGTTAAAGTTCCCTCTGTCTTTCTGCTTCCTCATCCCAAACCATATTGCTATGATGTTCTTCCTAAATTACTGATTTCATTATGCTATTCCCATATTTATAAACCTCTGTAAGATATAGTAAAATCCCTTTGTATAGCAACAAAACCTGACACATTGGAATATACTTAAATACATTTATGATATTTGAGCTTTGGTTGAGGTTGTTTACATAACTTATGAGCTTTATAATGGCCTTCAATACATCAAACATTATACCACTGTCTTACTAGCAGAGTGGGACCTAGTTTTGAATCAAAATTTGGGTAAAGGAATTAGGCAAGGAATCTCGATGCTTAGATGCAGCAATTCATAGATTGGCTAAAAAAAGAACATAAAAAGTATACATATAATTTATATATATACATATATTTGAGAAGTTATGCATGAATAATGGGACACTTTGTAAAATGCAAGAATAGTAAATGGCGTCTGCCATGTAAGAGAATGCACTTTAAAGGAAAGGAGATCTTTAGGCTGTAGGAGATGATAGATGATAGAGTATGCGTTGGAGTGGAGTTTTATGGAGAGTAAAAAAAGCAAATGAAGAAAAAGAGAATGGAGAAACACAAGAAAATGTTTAACAAAGAATAAAGGCTACTTTGATTTAGTGTTAGGTTTAATAATTGGTAAAATTCTCAAATTTAGAAGTCATAAGAAAAATAAAACATTTGAAATGTTCTCTCCAGATTTAAAAATAAGAAAGTAAAAGAATCACCTACAATTTCTTAAAATCAATAAATTTTATTACAATGTCATGTTTAAAAAATGTCATGTTATTTTGTTTCACCATGAAATAAGGCTTAACTCTCTCTTTGTCTGTATATAATATATTTCTCAAGCACATCAAAACATTAGATTACTTACCACTTTTCTTGCCAAGGGATGTATCTGCTTCTTAATATGGTGCTCATGGTTTTATACTGGCAATTTTAGCATTAGGAAATGTTAATAACAAGAGTAATATGGTACGTGTGGATTAGTTACCTTCTTAAACTGACCTGTCAATATTTTGCATGTCATTGTCATCAAATCTTCCAAAGAATGAACATGTTCTTTCCCTGAATTGAGATGCACCATTCATAATGGAATGGAGAGAGATGTATACATAAATCTAGGTAGGAACTATGAGTTGCACTTACATGTGGAATATTCTGAATATGTTACTGAAACAGGAAAACTATTGAGGTTTTTCATATATTAAAAATTGTTTCTATTCCAGAGTCATCCTTGAAAGGGAATGTCTTAAAAAGAGAAAGCCTCAACCAGGCACTAACCACCTCTCCCCACCCTACCCCTCCTACACCTCCTGCTTTTTTGTGCATATGCATGTTTCAGTTAAATCACTGACAAGGACTACCAGCCTTATCTTTCTACTAATGTTAGGAACAGCACATAGAATTTGTAATGTTAAGCATAACAGCTGATCATAGTATAGAGGAGTAGAAAAGGACAAAAAATGATGCCATTAACCATGCAAATGTGTGCCACATCTGTACTAAATTGTCATTTGCATGAATACAGCTAAGGCAAGCAGGATTACTGTCATTAGAGCAATGCTGTTTGCACTGCTATATTGTACTTAAGGTTGTGTGGGTGTTTCCATTTATAATGCCCCCCTTCTTTTTAGGGGTTTGTAATTTGGTTGTAATAATCTGCTTTTGGATGAAACATTACTACAAGTTCACAGAGGGGGAGAAATTTTTAATTACAAAATTGGATTCAAATTGGTACAGCCATATTTTATCTGGAGAAAAGCATTTAAGAACACTAACAAAAAAAAATGATGTTTCCTTCCAAAATACAATTCTTTAGAATAGAGTGTGTAAGGATGTGGTTTTTTAAGCCTAAGATAGAAAATTGTCTTTAATTTCACATTTTCTGTTTGTTGATTTTGCATAGTCTTCCAACAGGAGACCAATACTATATAATTTGTCAATTTTACTTCTTGACAAACTTCCAAAAAATATTATTTTAAGTAGACATTTTATTAATGGTTTTATCATCCAAGCTTTTAATAAACTACATATTGTGTATTAATATAGGGTGTCTTTAGAATCTAACAAGACACGAGGTAGTGCATAGATATTTAAGAAAAACTTTAAGTTTTGCCTACTTATAAAAATAACAAATTACTTCAGCTTTCAGAAAGGTGGCAAGCAGTTTAAGTGCTATCATAGGATTTTTTTAAAAATCAAAGATGTAATTATGACTTACAATTATCAATTAGAATAACTGGCATATTGACTTTATATAGACATTAGTTGGCAAGAGATATTGTCTGTGCATAGGTCTTGAACACTTCAATAACTTTATATTCTGAAAAGAAGGACTTAGCAATACATGTGTGTATATACATGTGTCTATCTATCTATCTATCTATCTATCTATCTATCTATCCATCTATCTATCTATATCTATTTGTCTATGTTCTCTGTTGTATAGTAATGGCTAAAAGCAGAACTGAAGTTAATGCTCACTCATTGAATAGAATTATTGGTGATCAAATTAATTAAGATTGTTTCTATAATACTCTAAGGAAAAGATAGTCATTTGTTAGTTTTAGTAATTCCCCATGGCTGTTGACAATTGTCATTTTGTAGATACACAAAGTATATGCACCATAAATCCATACACATTTATAGATGTTTCAGTCAGGCTCCTGTCAGAAAATAGATGACACCATCAGATAGAAAAATTGGAACAGAGTTTACTAAAGGGACTAATTATAATGGCATGAGTGGGACAGAGAAATGCTGCAAGAAACAGTGGAGCCTCTTGGGAGTAGTGACAGAAGGGCTTAAATAACATACCTCAGCTTGAAGGGCAAGAGGAAGAGGCAGTTATCAGAACATGGAGAGAGAGAGCTTGGGAGGGGCCCTTCTGAAAGGAGCCAGGACCTTTGGTCAAAAGAAACTATCCCAAGGTAATCTCTGAGAGAAGGCACAGGGGGAGTAGACCTCTGCGCATTCATTTTTTCACTGTTGCAACCTTCTTGTAATGTTCTTTTTTGGCCATTGGAGGGACAAACAGAAGGCCGCCGGCACAGTAAGTCACTAAAAGTTCTGAATTTAAATGGCTTTAAATCCTAAAAATCGCTATTTAATAGCAACTAATAGCTATTAAAGACAGCTTTTTGCAATATTAACTGAAGCCCTCAGTCCAGTGACAGCAGGTGAATATTTTGGCATATTTTAAAGTTATTTTTGCTAATATTCATGTTCATGCAATCTACTATGTTTTAAAATTTCAATTAATTCATCAATTCTCAAATAACTTATGTAGAGCCTATTATGTAGCAAACAGACAGTCTTGCACGATAGAGTTGGATATGACATGGTCTATGCCATAGAGGGGAGCAAAATGTGATGGGGCAATAGCACCTACAAACAAATAACTATAATTTCAGCATTGGTGTTGTTGTTAGTGGTACAAATTGACTGCTATCAAGAGATGAGCAGTAAGGGATCTATTCATAACAGAGACGAAGAAAGATTTATAGTGTACATCTTAGTTGATCTGGGCCTTAAAAGGTAGCTAGATTTCAACAGGCAAAGGGTAGGCTTTCCTGCCTGAGGGAATCCATAGTATGAGTCTGAAAGGACACAGTAGTTCAAGGAACGTTTCACATGGGAACAGTGTTCATTAAAAACAGCAAGAACAACAATAAAACAAGCTGATATCTTCTAGGAGGAAACTTTAAATGTTATTACATGAAATTTGTTTTGTACTGAATATGAAAGAGCAAGTTTCAGCATGAGGAAGTAACACAATCACAGCAGCCCACTAGAAAGATTGTTCTGGCTTTTGCAATTAGTTTGCACTACTTTGGAGAGGTACTGTGTGTAGGACAATCGCAAAGGAAAGAATATCAGTAAACTGATATTCACTAAGATGACAAGGTTTGAAATAGAATGGAGACAGTGGAATGCAAAAAGGAGAGGCTAATACAAGAGAGATTTCATGATGTGTTCTCTGACGTCTAAGAATTTCAATACTATATTTAAATGTGAAATAGCTGTCTCAGATCAACTTAAAAGAAAAAAAAAAGAAATATTTAGATTATCAGATGTATCACTGCCTAGTATCATGTTCTCCTGAATATAAGTTTCTTTTCAATATGCTTTTACAAAGCCAAGGGAGGCCGATCGCTTTCTCCTCTGCCTCCCTGTGGCTCCAACAAGTATCATTATCTCTAATCCCAGCCTTGCTCATCCTGCTGAGCAACCAATAGCTATTAAAGATAGCTTTTTGCAGTATTAACTGAAGCCCTCAGTCCAGTGGCAGCATGTGGATATTTTGGCATATTTTAAGCTACATTTTTTGAATGGCTTATTAGAATTTATCAAAGTCATTTTGCGACTAAAAAACTCACTCATCTTACCTGACTTGGAACACACTGCTAGGAAGTTGTATGCTCTTCTTATTTGGTGATTTATACTGATGAATAAAATTTGCTTACTACATTTGCATGTAAATTGATTTTGTGGAATTATAATTTATTAATGTCATAATCATCATAACAAAAGCATTAATAGCACCAATAATATTTAAAATATATCAGTCAAGTAAAACACCAAGACATTACTAAAAATAATAAAATACATGATCCCTTTTTAAAGTTCAAATAAACATGAATTTCTTAGTGTAACTCTTAAGGCTACAATTCTTTTCCCTTTCAGTTTTTTCCTATCATGTATGGATGCTACTTGTTATAATATGAAAACAGTATTCCTGGATTGGGAAGTTAGGACTGGGAGTTTTGTCCCAACTTTGAAAGAGTTGGAAATGTCCCTATGAGCAAGTAACTCTGAGCGTCTCTGGTTCTTTATGGTCAACTATGTTAAATTAAAGAGTTGGACTTGATATTTAATCTCCTTTGCAGATAGTTAGCATGATGTCTTATTTCAATTTCAAATATCCATACATTGATAGTGTGAGAGATTTGCTAAAATAAAATGTTAATAACGTATGTTATAAGTTTATAAGGTGGATTTTGCAAATCACTATGTTTCATAATGACAATATGTGGAGTTCGAGGTTTTGTCTTCATGACACCAGTGAAGCAAAAGACTATACACACACATATATATATATATGCACACAAACTCACGTGCTCACACACACATATACAAATCAGTCAGTAAGCATATTTCCAAACATCTGGATTTTTTACATCATGGAAACCAAAACTTCCAGATGTTTTCACTAAGGCTTAGTGTTAGGCATATTTTTAATACAACTGTTAAGAATCTAATATAATTAACCCCCCAAAAAGGTACATGTATCGTTTCTGTGTGTGTGTCTGTGCGAGCGCATGTGTGTGTGCATCTGAGAGAAAGAGAGAGAGAGAGGAGGTAAGGAAGGAAGGAAAATTAACCACTTTCCTACTCCATAAAAGATTGCACAGTATACCTGCAACAACTTGCTGAAAAAATAAGATAAATTCTTCATTTCTCCATGTTATTGTCAGCTTGACTTTGGTTCCAGACTAAAATGAATGATTTATCATTTCTCAACTTTACACCAACAAAGGATATTTATTTCAAACTTATTTCTGTCTATAATTTCTTGCATGTGTTTTCACAGTGTCTTGTGACTTACCCTGTATTTTATTATATTTGAATTCTTATTGTTGAATATATATAAGCACGTGCTGTCCTTGTATTTCTCACCGTGTCTGTCTTAGAAACAGGTGGGGAAGAAGCCTTTCAGTGAGCTGCAGAACTGCCGGGGTCACCAAAGAATTCTGCTTTCCTTACTTGTCAGTTTAAGTTACTGTAAAGAGATCAGCTCTTAAAAATGCATGACTTCATGGGGCAAAATGTGTCAAAAAAGGTTTAAAATAATATAATCCTAAGAACCACAGGGGGTGGGAGGTAACAGTAAAAAGAATTACTGGTATTTTCTCCTCCTATATCCTGTATTTATAGCCAGTGCGACACATGTGAGATGCAGTCATTTTCTCCAAATAAGTTTTGCCAAAATTACTGCATTTACTACTGTTACACTTATTAATTATCTCGATATGTGTGGCTGGAGTGCCTATCTCTAAATGCCCCTGTGCTTTGCCATGGAGAATTCTTGCTCTCATCTTACGGTGAGGAAGATGCTGCTGAGTATCACTTCAGGAGGCTATGGTATAAAACTTTAGGAATAACCACAACAGAAATCAAATTCTTGGGGGAATAATATGCAAGTTTTAAAACAATCCTACTTTTTTTTCTTTAATTAAAAAGAAGCACACATAGAATATTGCATAAAGTATTTCCTAATTATGCTGTTACTTTTTCAGAGTTGTGTCAGAACACACTTTACTGGGATGCTCTGGATTACATGTAATTTTAAGGCAAATCATTATGAGGTAGGAAATATTTTTAGTTTTCTAATATATGATTGAGATACTGGGTATATTACATACCTAATCATGAGGAAAATAGCCTTGATTTGTATGCCAAGGAGTCCACTAGTTGAAGGATTAACTTTTTTTCTTCAAACATGCTAATTTAGTTTTGTACCTTCAAAGTCACATTCCACATCCTATACTGTATTCACTGATGATACCAAATTCGGCAAAAATATGTGTGTCAGTTTATATAGACAAAGCTATCTTTCTTTATGCAAATTAAGTAAGTTTGTGTACAGTGGCACAATCTATGGCCTCAAAGGGTCTTTGGTATATCAGTGTGGGTTTTGTTCACAAACTGGTGCACTGCAAATTTGCAGGTGCAAATTTTGAAACCTCTTTCAAAAACATGGCACATCATTTCATTCCTAAAAAATGATTGGTATGCTAACCTAAGAATTTCACAGTGCAAATTATATTTCATTCTGAAAATTCATGAAGACCTAAATTTAAATAGATTGTCATCATTTTCTCAATCTAAAAGCACTGAAGAAACTAAATATATTTGAAGGTATTTTTCTGTGTAAATTCTGGCCCATCATATCTGTTGAGGCTAAGTAAACAGTTGGCAAGGAACTCCCTCTTGTGGTCAAACATTCTTAATTAGAAAAAGAGATTTTGTACTCAACTGATGTTCTGGATTATTAAAACATGGGTCACTTGTAACCATTAAGATTAACAGTACTGATATAAGTGCTTTTACTGAAGCAATTCATTGCAACTTAGGGCTGAATTCTGGAACATATGCTCTTAATTTTTCCTAAAACAGGGCTTTGCACTGCTGTTCAGGATAAAACCACTTTGATTACAATTTCTAAGATTTCTTATTTCTTTAAAAATATCATGGCACTCATTAACAATTATACACACAAAAAAACAGACACATCGAGTGTAAGACATTTATGAATTGAGTATTGTAAGAAGTGCAAATTCTCTTTATTTTGATCTCAGCACTTTATTTCTAATAGTCTCTAAAACTGTAGGACTGTTCAATATTTTTATAAGCAGTGAGAGAAAGAGTTCCCATATGCTGTTAACCAGTGCTCTCCCAGAATACATGTGGCAACAGATTCTACCGTCAGAGGTAACGCATGCCTGACACCCAATCAAAAATGTCCTAAATACTTATTATGAATGAGACAAATTACTAGACACATAATGAAACTGACAAATTATCAATTTTTTTTTTTCTGATCGTTTGACTTAAGCAGCACTTCCAACTACTTCCCAAGATTGGTAATAGACAGAAACTGTCTGCCATAGTACTGAATATGCAATTCATTTTCATAATAGCAAATTAAAACCTGATGCCAAGAATCCCAGGATTTGTCCTGACAGCACATCAAAGCTTGTGAAAAAGGCTGTGCTCTTAGATAAGGTCACTGCTGCCAGTTCAAATACTAACTGTACAATCTGAAAACTTCTTTTCTGGATGACTTTCAATATGAGCAAAGGAAGGATCTAAAGTTAAGAGTCATTATTTAAGAAAAAAAAGAGAGAGAGAGGTGCTGATTGTATAAGTTCTACAGTTTGTGCAAGCAATGTCTACATGTGAGAGAGCCATTTCTGTATGTGTGCTGGTTCCAACATACCTTTGCCTGCCTAAAGTTAAACACTCAATTAATCATCACCCAAATGATGCACTTATGCTTCCTTTACATAAACTAGGTAAGAATACACATAGAAGGACAAAATTGTTTGTCTTTAAGTTTTTGTTCACATTTCCTAGCTGCTCTTATCATTAAGTTTTATTGACTCTTGGTGTATTCTGTCTTAACTGTTTTTCTTATCTTTTAAATATACAAAACTGAGTATGTTCACTATAGAAAAATCAGAAGTATACACATTTTTATATTGGAAATGTAATAAGCATTTGTGTTTCCCAATATATGAGTAAATTTGTAATCATTTTAGTAGCATTATTTCACAGACATTGACTCTTTTTCATGTTTGTTTGTTTTAGCAATCTCACTTTTAATAGCAAGCATACTCTTTATTACATGAGTGAATTGTTATGTATTTACTCAATCCGTCATAGGTGGAAATGTTTAAAATATTTTTAACTTTTCCAGTATTAATAGAAAGGGATATTTACTTAGTTATATCTTTATATGCATACTTATTTAATAATTTAAACTAGTTTCAAATTAGTGATTTATGCTAGATGAAAGGTGACAATATTTTGATTAATGTATTTTTACTTTTATTTAAAAGTCATATATATTTTAGTATGTTTTAAATATATTTCATGGATTCATTTTCAATTAAATCAAATATGGAATGCATAAATATTATTAAAATAATATTTATGTAATATTTTTCCCCAAATAAAAATAGCTTTCTATCACCAGAAAATAATTAATTAAACTCTGAGCACAAACTCAGGTTCTTTGCAAAGGAAATAATGTTAATAATGAATAAATATATAATCCAGGCTATGAGCACCATTTATGTTCTTTTACTCTATAATTTTACTCCACTCCATCATATTAATATTAAGACCCTATAATACTTTGGAAATTAAAAGCATGTCTTCAAAATACTGAGTTCCTTGCACACTTAGAAGAAATTTCGAGTAAATTAGCTTCTCTTAAAAGTAATTATTGGTTTGTAATATATTTTCCTGCAATATATTTTCCAGAATAATAATTTATGTCATGAGGGAAAAAAGAGTAGGGTAGTATCTATGTACAAAATTTATCTTTTTTAGCTCTTTTTATATGTCTCTTTCTATTCCACTTGTTTAATCTAAGATTCCATTGATTGTAAAGTGTACAATTCATTTTGGTGCCATTAAGAAAAAAAAAAACCTCTACCAATTATAATTATATCATGGACTATAAGACAAGATTCTCTCTTAGAGAGGTTAAAAGTTTAGAATCAATATCTTAGAATTAATGCACCATATAGTTAGAGGCATACAATATATAAAGAAATGTAAATAATTATCTAAAATTATAATTATATTTACCAATAAGAACATATAACTACAGGGATATACCGTAGAACTCTGGTCATGGTATTTATGATTGTACCATGTACATTTAAGACTGTATTTATGATTCTTTAAAAAAATTAGTTTTATTTAATTAAACATTTTAATTTAACATGACCACATTTAACACCTTAACATATTTTTTTCTGGAGTATACATTATGAATGTATGTTTTAGCCATTTGTAGGTAATAAACTATTATATAAAAAGTATATATAGGTAAGAAACAACACATTTCTCTACGGTAAATGCATTGTCTCTGCAAATATTTTGAAAACCTGGGTAAGGTTTTGTTCAAATACTGAATGAATATAGATAGTTTTCACATACCATTAATAAACTTAGAGTCATAAAAAGTAGAAAATACATTTATATCTCTTTACTTTTATATGCATATATCTGATGCTAAGTAATCTGGTTTTAGAGAATTACAAAATAGCTCTTGATAAAACAGTGACAACTAATTTTACACAATATAAATGTTAAGGTAAATAAAATTTGCTAAGTCTAAGATGGCTGGCCTACATTGTCTCTTCTGTGCCTATGGCAGACACTGCTACCATGTTTCTTTAACTCTAAGATGTCATCAATCATGAGACACACCATTATTTTATGTTCAATTTAAAAACAGAAAAATACGGTTGCCAACTAGACTGTAACATGCCATTGAGTGCAAGACACACCCCAATTTCAGAGAGGGAAAATGATCTACTCTAGAATATATGGAACATTATAGTCAACCATGACACCTTTTTCTAGTAAGTTTGAATACAGTCTCAGAGAATTTTGCAATGCAACATTCTCTATAGACAGACCAATTGAGAGGTGAGAAATTGTGACATGGGAATCACTAAATGTTGAGAACTCCCTGTGACAGCAAAGGGAAATTTGAAATAGTCTAGTAAGGAAAGAGGAAGAGGTCCAGAATATTCAGTGCCTCTCTGACACTGTAGTTTTAATAAGTTCATTTACTGAAGGAATGTCCCCAAAACACATCTTTCTACTTTCATTTACCTATTGATAAGTGACTGGAATTGATACAGGAAGAAGGAAAGAAAAAACAGGAAGAGAAAGAAAAAAAATTGCATTAACCAAGTCTTATGTTTTAGGGCTGATTCATAGGTATTTCATGTGTATTTTTTAATGTGACATTGCTCCATCTTTACAGATAGAAGACCTGAGGCTTTGGTAAGTGAATAATCTCTCCAAATTAACACAGCCTTCAGGAGCAGTTGTTGGAATTAATACCCAAATCTGTCTGATTCCAAATCTTACGTCTTCTTCACTACCTTAAAACACCACTCTGAAATTTATTTGCAGAAAATTTTGTTTCACAAATCTATTCAGCAAATGAAGACATACCTGTACACAATCAAAACCAGAATTTCCTGATGTGGTCTAGATATTAGATTTATAATTTATTTTTTCTGGTATATTATGGTTATTTGCCTACTGTTTGACAACCTCCAGAAATACTTGCTACTAACACACCTGATTACCACTCTAACTCCCAGTAATATTCTCACCTACTCTTCTTTACCTTTGGCTGTAGACTTCTGTATCTTGTCATTCATTTCAAGATGCTGGGGCTAGAGTTTCTCAAGTTCTTCTGTTATCTCCTTTGGTCTGATTCAACTATCACAAAAACTTAGAAAGATGGAAATGCTCCTGAATTGCTGGACTAGCCTATAATATAATTTTCAGTAAGACTATGTATTTTATTTGTTGTGTAATCATATCTTTTTAAAACAGAATATGACTTAGCCTAATTAATAAAATGTTTCATTTTAAAATTACTGAAATTCCTCAAACAAGGTCACTGCATGTCAAAGTAGAGATGATTTACGGTAAGAAAAAGTGAAATAAGATCAGTTAGCCACAATATTTTTGGAGGAAATTGACTGTACCTTTTAGCAAACTAACTTACTTGTTCATTCTAAGGAGACGTTTTGTTCTTTGCGGAACATGCTACTTCACTTTAAGGCATTCTCTGCGAAGAAGTTGTTCCCTCTGGTACCTGAAACTACTGCATAAACCTATAATGATTTTTTTCGTGGTCACCATAACTCTCTTGAGTGTATTACTCCAGTTTAAAGTGGCCCCTCAATTGTAAATGATCAAATTGTTACATGGAACATTTATACAGTGGTACTTCTTGAAGCAAGAGTGAAATTGAGTGTTTTTGTGCCACACCAGGGACCCAACGTGTTCCAATAGATAAGCCACTGGCCTCAGGATGTAAAATCCTTCATACTTTCATTTTGCTCATAGGTTTTGCCATCTATTTTGAGCCATAATAAGATTTTTAAATCTTGTTCATTTGAATTCAAAGACATTAAAAACACCAAAAGAAATAATTTTAGAAATTAGATATTTTACTTCAACTGAAATTAAGCAAGTACTAAAGCCACTTCTTTGGTGAAAAAAATTACTAAAAATATTGTATGTTTTTCAAGGAGAAGGGTGTCATGAGAACAAAAAATAAAACTTTGTTTATTACAGTGGTGTTACTCTACTTCTAGGCTGTCTATGAATGGTTAAACGGTGGTCTCTAAGTTCTTGGCAAGATTTTAAAAACATTTCATGGAAAGTCAATATAAGATTATAAGTAAAATGTTCACATCCTTGCTTCTGACTGAAATTATATGACCTAACTATTTTGACACTATTTTTAAAGCATTCAAAAATGTTACTGGTGATTATTTAATGTTTAATTTTAAAATAGAAAAATAGTTACAGCTATTGGTAGGGATTCTAAATTCATCAAGGAAGATAAAAGAGATAATTTATGCTAAAAATGTTTGAGCTTAGAAGATCTGTAATTCATCTTCTTTAATGTTAAGCTTCTAAACAAAGAAGACACTTTTAAGAATACAAAATTCCTTTGCAAAACATTGAGTATCAATAATTTCATGATTTAAAGAACTACTTATATAATTGACATTTTAATGTATAAATATTAAAATTTTCTCAGTCACAAAATATAAAACATACGTTCTTCCTTGTTATCCTGCTTTCTTTAATGAATATAGTTTCTTCCCCTTGAACATTTTATAGTGAATGGGTATAATATTAACTGGCAATTGATTCAAGTGAACCTCATGTACTACTAGATGTGAAATGATGGAACAAGTTTCTCCGTTACTGTTACTATTTGGGATAAAGAAATGGAGAGACAGCTTCCATGAAAACATGAAAATGCCAGGAGCAATTGTTAAGTCATTCTCATCTAGCACCCTAATAAGAAAGTGGTTCTTCCCATCTAAGAGAGTAAATTCTGATTCTCTCCATTGCTACAGCCTGAGAGCATGCAGTGTAACCGAGAGAGGACATAGTGGCCAAGATCTGTGAGCCAAACCAAACCAATCCTGTATTAATAAAAAATAAATTATAATTTTTTTAGATGGGAGAAATACCAGTCACCAGGTAACATAAAAACCATAGTTAAAGATCTCTTTCAGCAATTGTCATTTATATATTCCTGGGCTGGATGCAACTCACCAGAGTTTTATTTTTAAAAATGGTTCCTAGTTAGAAGGTAAAAAATGTAACCAACATTCCATTCAAAAAGTTGGTTTACTTTTATTTTGTTTTTCTACTTTACTGATGAGATATAAGAGAGCCAGAGAAAGATCACTTGAATATAAATTTAAAGATAAGAATTTTACATATTGTTTAGACCACAGAATTCAGAGACAGATTATGTAGGTTCAGGTCTCTCATTCACCAATGGCCAGTGATGTAACTTTAGATAAATTACTTAAGTCCGTTGAATCAATATTCATATATGTAAATTGAGGATAATACTACAAGTGAATGTAATACATGTTAACAATAGTGCAAATATTTTGTTAGTAAAATGATGTAGCTTTGAGCATCAATTTTTTCATAAATAAATAGGAATTGGAACAAATAATCTCCATTTGTCAACTCCATTTCAGATATTTTATATTAATTTTTTAATAGTAAAAATATTATAAATATCATTTTCCATACCCTATCCAAGACAGATGACACTAATGGGAAAATACATAATTTTGCCCTAGCATGATGTTAACTTTAGTGTAATGGCCCTTCCTATACATAAATATGGTCTTTATTAAGTTTAAGAGCATATAAACAACAAATCTGGGAATCAATTATTACCTTCTGTGTAAGAAGGTATGAAATATAGGGAAATGGGGGGAGGAGCCAAGATGGCCGAATAGGAACAGCTCTGGTCTACAGCTCCCAGCGTGAGCGACGCAGAAGACGGATGATTTCTGCATTTCCATCTGAGGTACTGGGTTCATCTCACTAGGGAGTGCCAGACAGTGGGCGCAGGTCAGTGGGTGTGCGCACCATGCACGAGCTGAAGCAGGGGAGGCATTGCCTCACTTGGGAAGCACAAGGGGTCAGGGAGTTCCCTTTCTGAGTCAAAGAAAGGGGTGACGGATGGCACCCAGAAAATCAGGTCAATCTCACCCGAATACTGCGCTTTTCCGACGGGCTTAAAAAACGGCGCACCACAAGATTATATCCCGCACCTGGCTCGGAGGGACCTATGCCCACAGAGTCTCGCTGATTGCTAGCACAGCAGTCTGAGATCAAACTGCAAGGTGACAGCCAGGCTGGGGGAGGGGCGCCTGCCATTGCCCAGGCTTGATTAGGTAAACAAAGCAGCCAGGAAGCTCGAACTGGGTGGAGCCCACTACAGCTCAGGGAGGCCTGCCTGCCTCTGTAGGCTCCACCTCTGGGGGCAGGGCACAGACAAACAAAAAGACAGCAGTAACCTCTGCAGACTTAAATGTCCCTGTCTGACAGCTTTGAAGAGAGCAGTGGTTCTCCCAGCACGCAGCTGGAGATCTGAGAACGGGCAGACTGCCTCCTCAAGTGGGTCCCTGACCCCCAACCCCCGAGCAGCCTAACTGGGAGGCAACCCCCAGGAGAGGCACACTGACACCTCACACTGCAGGGTACTCCAACAGACCTGCAGCTGAGGGTCCTCTCTGTTAGAAGGAAAAGTAACAAACAGAAAGGACATCCACACCAAAAACCCATCTGTACATCACCATCATCAAAGACCAAAAGTAGATGAAACCACAAAGATGGGGAAAAAACAGAACAGAAAAACCGGAAACTCTAAAAAGCAGAGTGCCTCTCCTCCTCCAAAGGAACACAGTTCCTCACCAGCAACGGAACAAAGCTGGATGGAGAATGACTTTGACGAGCAGAGAGAAGAAGGCTTCAGATGATCAAATTACTCTGAGCTACAGGAGGACATTCAAACCAAAGGCAAAGAAGTTGAAAACTTTGAAAAAAATTTAGAAGAATGTATAACTAGAATAACCAATACAGAGAAGTGCTTAAAGGAGCTGATGGAGCTGAAAACCAAGGCTCGAGAACTACATGAAGAATGCAGAAGCCTCAGGAGCTGATGCGATCAACTGGAAGAAAGGGTATCAGCAATGGAAGAAGAAATGAATGAAATGAAGTGAGAAGGGAACTTAAGAGAAAAAAGAATAAAAAGAAATGAGCAAAGCCTCCAAAAAATATGGGACTATGTGAAAAGACCAAATCTACGTCTGATTGGTGTACCTGTAAGTGATGGGGAGAATGGAACCAAGTTGGAAAACACTCTGCAGGATATTATCCAGGAGAACTTCCCCAATCTAGCAAGGCAGGCCAACGTTCAGATTCAGGAAATACAGAGAACGCCACAAAGATACTCCTCGAGAAGAGCAACTCCAAGACACATAATTATCAGATTCACCAAAGTTGAAATGAAGGAAAAAATGTTAAGGGCAGCCAGAGAGAAAGGTTGGGTTACCCTCAAAGGGAAGCCCATCAGACTAACAACGGATCTCTCGGCAGAAACCCTACAAGCCAGAAGAGAGTGGGGGCCAATATTCAACATTCTTAAAGAAAAGAATTTTCAAACCAGAATTTCATATCCAGCCAAACTAAGCTTCATAAGTGAAGGAGAAATAAAATACTTTACAGACAAGCAAATGCTGAGAGATTTTGTCACCACCAGGCCTGCCCTACAAGAGCTCCTGAAGGAAGCACTAAACATGGAAAGGAACAACCGGTACCAGCCACTGCAAAATCATGCCAAAATGTAAAGACCATCGAGACTAGGAAGAAACTGCATCAACTAACGAGCAAAATAACCAGCTAACATCATAATGACAGGATCAAATTCACACATAAAAATATTAACTTTAAATGTAAATGGACTAAATGCTCCAATTAAAAGACACAGACTGGCAAATTGGATAAAGAGTCAAGACCCATCAGTGTGCTGTATTCAGGAAACCCATCTCACGTGCAGAGACACACATAGGCTCAAAATAAAAGGATGGAGGAAGATCTACCAAGCAAATGGAAAACAAAACAAGGCGAGGGTTGCAATCCTAGTCTCTGACAAAACAGACTTTAAACCAACAAAGATCAAAAGAGACAAAGAAGGCCATTACTTAATGGTAAAGGGATCAATTCAGCAAGAAGAGCTAACTATCCTAAATATATATGCACCCAACACAGGAGCACCAAGATTCATAAAGCAAGTCCTGAGTGACCTACAAAGAGACTTAGACTCCCACACATTAATAATGGGAGACTTTAACACCCCACTGTCAACATTAGACAGATCAACGAGACAGAAAGTCAACAAGGATACCCAGGAATTGAACTCAGCTCTGCACCAAGCGGACCTAACAGACATCTACAGAACTCTCCACCCCAAATCAACAGAATATACATTTTTTTCAGCACCACACCACACCTATTCCAAAATTGACCACAAAGTTGGAAGTAAAGCTCTCCTCAGCAAATGTAAAAGAACAGAAATTATAACAAACTATCTCTCAGACCACAGTGCAATCAAACTAGAACTCAGGATTAAGAATCTCACTCAAAACGGCTCAACTACATGGAAACTGAACAACCTGCTCCTGAATGACTACTGGGTACATAACGAAATGAAGGCAGCAATAAAGCTGTTCTTTGAAACCAACGAGAAAAAAGACACAACATACCAGACTCCCTGGGACGCATTCAAAGCAGTGTGTAGAGGGAAATTTATAGCACTAAACGCCCACATGAGAAAGCAGGAAAGATCCAAAATTGACACACTAACATCACAATTAAAAGAACTAGAAAAGCAAGAGCAAACACATTCAAAAGCTAGCAGAAGGCAAGAAATAACTAAAATCAGAGCAGAACTGCAGGAAATAGAGACACAAAAAAAACCCTTCAAAAAATTAATGAATCTAGGAGCTGGTTTTTTGAAAGGATCAACAAAATTGATAGACCACTAGCAAGACTAATAAAGAAAAAAAGAGAGAAGAATCAAATAGATGCAATAAAAAATGATAAAGGGGATATCACCACCGATCCCAAAGAAATACAAACTACCATCAGAGAATACTACAAACACCTCTACGCAAATAAACTAGAAAATCTAGAAGAAATGGATAAATTCCTGGACACATACACTCTCCCAAGACTAAACCAGAAGAAGTTGAATCTCTGAATAGACCAATAACAGGAGCTGAAATTGTGGCAATAATCAATAGCTTACCAACCAAAAAGAGTCCAGGACCAGATGGATTCACAGCCGAATTCTACCAGAGGTACAAGGAGGAACTGGTACCATTCCTTCTGAAATTATTCCAATCAATAGAAAAAGAGGGAATCCTCCCTAACTCATTTTATGAGGCCAGCATCATTCTGATACCAAAGCCAGGCAGAGACACAACAAAAAGAGAATTTTAGACCAATATCCTTGATGAACATTGATGCAAAAATCCTCAATAAAATACTGGCAAACTGAATCCAGCAGCACATCAAAAAGCTTATCCACCATGATCAAGTGGGCTGCATCCCTGGGATGCAAGGCTGGTTCAATATATGCAAATCAATAAATGTAATCCAGCATATAAATAGAGCCAAAGACAAAAACCACATGATTATCTCAATAGATGCAGAAAAAGCCTTTGACAAAATTCAACAACCCTTCATGCTAAAAACTCTCAATAAATTAGGTATTGATGGGATGTATTTCAAAATAATAAGAGCTATCTATGACAAACCCACAGCCAATATCGTACTGAATGGGAAAAAACTGGAAGCATTCCCTTTGAAAACTGGCACAAGACAGGGATGCCATCTCTCACCACTCCTATTCAACATAGTGTTGGAAGTTCTGGCCAGGGCAATTAGGCAGGACAAGGAAATAAAGGGTATTCAATTAGGAAAATAGGAAGTCAAATTGTCCCTGTTTGCAGACGACATGATTGTTTATCTAGAAAACCCCATTGTCTCAGCCCAAAATCTCCTTAAGCTGATAAGCAACTTCAGCAAAGTCTCAGGATACAAAATCAATGTGCAAAAATCACAAGCATTCTTATACACCAATAACAGACAAACAGAGAGCCAAATCATGAGTGAACTCCCATTCACAATTGCTTCAAAGAGAATAAAATACCTAGGAATCCGACTTACAAGGGATATGAAGGACCTCTTCAAGGAGAACTACAAACCACTGCTCAAGGAAATAAAAGAGGATACAAAGAAATGGAAGAACATTCCATGCTCATGGGTAGGAAGAATCAATATCGTGAAAATGGCCATACTGCCCAAGGTAATTTACAGATTCAATGCCGTCCCCATCAAGCTACCAATGACTTTCTTCACAGAATTGGAAAAAACTACTTTAAAGTTCATATGGAACCAAAAAAGAGCCCGCATCACCAAGTCAATCCTAAGCCAAAAGAACAAAGCTGGAGGCATCACACTACCTGACTTCAAACTATACTACAAGGCTACAGTAACCAAAACAGCATGGTACTGGTACCAAAACAGAGATATAGATCAATGGAACAGAACAGAGCTCTCAGAAATAACGCCGCATATCTACAACTATCTGATCTTTGACAAACGCAACAAAAACAAGCATTGGGGAAAGGATTCCCTATTTAATAAATGGTGCTGGGAAAACCGGCTAGCCATATGTAGAAAGCTGAAACTGGATCCCTTCCTTACACCTTATACAACAATCAATTCAATACCGTTTGACCCAGCCATCCCATTACTGGGTATATACCCGAAGGACTATAAATCATGCTTCTATAAAGACACATGCACACGTATGTTTATTGTGGCATTATTCACAATAGCAAAGACTTGGAACCAACCCAAATGTCCAACAATGATAGACTGGATTAAGAAAATGTGGCACATATACACCATGGAATACTATGCAGCCATAAAAAATGATGAGTTCATGTCCTTTGTAAGGACATGGATGAAATTGGAAATCATCATTCTCAGTAAACTATCACAAGAACAAAAAAACCAAACACCGCATATTCTCACTCATAGGTGTGAATTGAACAATGAGATCACATGGACACAGGAAGGGGAATATCACACTCTGGGGACTGTTGTGGGGTGGGGGGAGGGCTGAGGGATAGCATCGGGAGATATACCTAATGCTAGATGACGAGTTAGTGGGTACAGCGCCTCAGCATGGCACATGTATACATATGTAACTAACCTGCACAATGTGCACATGTACCCTAAAACTTAAAGTATAATTAAAAAAAAATAAAATAAAAAATAAAGTACATTTCATGCTTAGGTCAAAAAAAAAAAGAAATATAGGGAAATGAGTGTGGTATATTTAGAAGATAAAATATTTGAAGAAGAATTATGGGAAAAGACAGAAAAAAGAAGAAAGAATAAAACAGAGGGAAACTATGTAGCTGGTAGAGGTAAGAGTGACTGGGGGAAAGTGTTTGTGAAATACTCTTCTATAAAAGTTCGTCAAGACATCCACAACTGGTATATCTAAAAATCCCAATATACCTTAGATAGACATATAAATAAATAAAAAGAAGAAAAAATAATACTTGTGCTCTCATTATACGTAGAAGACAAAGACAAAAAAAGATTAACTGAAAGTAAGAACATAAATTAAACACCCAATTTAGTGAGTTATCTCTTGCATTTCACTGCAAGTCAACATGGAGAGCAAGAATAGTCTGGGAATATCTGTGTGAAAATAAAAAAAAAGGCTGATGGCAGGTCTAAACTTAGACTAAAGCCACCATCAGAAAGAGGAAATTCACCTTTTCTGTTAAATTAAAGTACTGTATATGAGAAAGATATTTAAAAATTCATGTAAGATGAGGAGCCAATCTTGGAAAGGTAGCATTTTGGAGGAAAGAAGGTTAAAAGTAAGGGAGAGATGGCCTCTGGGAAACTTCATAATGAAGGAGAAAGAAAAAATAAGGAAAGAAGAGTGAAATTTAAGATCTCCCTTATGAAAGAAAATAAACAAATTCAAGTATGCACTGCCTCTCACCTACCACCTTGCTACAGAAAAAAAAGAAAGAGAGAAGGAGGGAGAGAGAGAGAGGAAGAAAGGGAAGGAAGGAAAGAAAGAAAGAAGAAAGACTTTAATGATAATGGGGAAAAAATCCTCATGGTCCCCAGGCAAAAAAAAAAAAAAAAAAGATAAAAAACTTCACATGAATTAGAATGGCATACAGAGTTAGAGTGGCATAAAATTTATTAGACATTGCTAAACCACATTCAAAGTAAGAAATCAATGAAGCAGAAAATTTAAAATATCTCACAGAGAAAAAGTGGGAAACAAAGCTTTTCTATCTGCTCAAGACATTCAAGATATCCTTCACTTATTAATGTTATAAACAGCTTTAATCATACATGAGCTCAGGGAATTTTGTACACAAGAGTCCGTCTTGAGGGATCTATTAAAATGTGTGCATCCTCAAACTAAGTGGTGACTGGAAAAACTTCAGTAAATAGAGAGATGGTTAACATTTAATATTTTAATTGCAGATATAAGGCTAAATCACAAGTGGAGTGTTCATTTACTCGGGAAACAAAACCAAGATGAAACTACACATGTCAGAGATTTATTAGGGCTAAACACCCCTGAAGGATAAAATGGAGACATTTAGAAAAGACAGTGATACTCTTTACACACAATTCAGGTTTATGAATCACAAGATAAAGAAATGAGGGTTGAGTAGACTCAAATTTCTGCATGCTTCTCAAAAAGTTATGGCTAAGCCAACACGTTCTCAAACAAATTTCCTCATTAAAAGATTCTCACATTCCTCATATCGTAGGAGCATGCAGAAAGCCTTGATGTAATGTAAATTTGTGGTATATTCAGAAGGACAGTTGTTGAGACTATCAGTTAATAATGCTTCCTACTACAGGAGATCTGAGCTATGCAATTTTATGGCTTCCACTGTCCACTCTTTTCAGTATTGTTGTAGGACGTAGGATGAATGGCCCCACAAAGATGTCCCCAGAACCTACAAATGTGTTATATTACATGATAAAGAGACTTTGCAGCTGTAATTAATCAATCAGTTACCATAAAATAGAAAGATTCTCCTGGGCTATCTTCATTGTCTTAAACTAACGTTGCAAGGCCTTAACAGCAGAAAACTTTCTTTCACTGGAGGCAGAAGAGCTGTGGCAGAAGATGAAGTCAGAGAGATCTGAAGAATGAAAAGGACTGATATACCATTGTCAGTTTGAAGACAGAAGGAGCTACGTGATGAATAATGAAGATGGGCTTATGTAGCTGGGAAGGGCTCCTGTCTAAAATGAAAAGCATTTTAAAATGGTAAATTTCAAAGCAAATACATCAGTGATTATGTTAGCTTTAAGTGAACTAAAACTTCTAATTAAAAGACAAAATTAGTAAAAATTGACAGAAAACAATAGATTAATTAAAAGGTGTAGTAAAAGTAAATGAATAGAAAAAGATATGCAATGCAAACACTAACTAAAAGCAAGCTGTATTCATATTTGAGTAAGTAGCTTTTAAAGAAAAGAAGCATAAAATGACCTTAAAAGAAACATAATTATTTTAAAAATATAACTGAAGTAGTAACATGAACAATTTGTATGTGAGTAATACAAAAATGAGAAAATAAAAAGAAAAACATTTCAGAAGCAAAATGAAAAGCAGGCAAATCCATAATCACAAAAGAAAACATTAACACACATCGCTGAGTAAGTTATAAAACATGCAGACAAAAGTTTGAAATGATATATTTATAGAGTAATACCAATATAATTAAAAATTTGACATTATTGACATATATAAAACACTCTAACCACTGTAGATATACATTATTTATAAATATAAATAGAATATTTATCAAAATTGAATATTTGGGGGCAGAAAACAAATTTCAACAAAATTTATACAGAAAGAGTTATTTAGAGTATGTTCTCTGAATACATTGAAATTAACCTAAAATCATTAACAATAGTATAAACATACAATATGAAAATATATGGAAATTTAGTCTGAGGAACATAGAGAGGAAAAAAGAATAAAAAGCTAAACCATCTAAGATACTTGATTAGTTTGCTAGGACTGCCATAGCAAAGTGGCACAAACATAGAGGCTTAGCCTATAGAAAGGTATTGTCTCAGTTCTGGAGACTAGAAATCTAAGATCAAGTTGTCATCAGTGCCATCCTCCCTCTAAAGGCACTCAGGAAGGATCTTTTCCAGGCCTCTTTTAGCTTCTGTTCGTTTTTTGGCTTGTGGTAGCATAACTCCAATCTTTGCATGGTGTTCTCCCTGTGTGCTTGTTTCTGTGTCCGGCTTTTATAAGGACACTTATCATATTGGATTGGGGGCCCACCTACTCAAGTATAATCTCATCTTAACAAGTAACATCTGCTAAGGCTGTATTTCCAAGTAAGTTCATAGGTATAGGTACTGCGGGTTAGGATTGCACCATTTCTCTTCGAGGACACAATTCAACCTACAGCAGGCCTCTGGTGGAAAAAGTGAACATACAATAATAGGATAATCATGCCAATCAAGGAGATGAAAACTCTAACAAGATCTAAAGGAAATACCAGAAATCAGTAACACTGTAACAGTAATAAAGACTCTTTGGTGGACTCAGTAGTAGACTGGATATGAGAAAGTATAAGTGAGCTTGTAGATATGTCAATGGAAACATCCTAAACAAAAATGCAAAGAGAAAAATGAGAAAATAATCCAATATCCAAAAGCTGTAGGACAATTATAAAAATTGGAAATACAAGGAAGACAACAAAGAGAGAAAAGAACAGAAAATGTTGGAGGTTATAATGTCTAAGAATTTTCCAAAATTAGTAACAGATATCAAACCATATGTCCAGGAGGCTTAGAAAACAGCAGGATAAATACCAAAAACAAAACCAAGTAAAATAAAATAAAATTACACCCCCCCCCAAAAAAATTTAAAAAAAACGAAGAGAATATACAAAGAGAAGCCAGAGAAAAATAAAATACTTACCTGTAGAAGAAACAGGATAAAATTATCATTGGACTGCTCTGCCAAAACAATGTAAGCAAGACGTGAGTGTAATGACATATTAAGGAAAAAAACAAACACCAACTGATAATTCCGTACTCAGTGACTAAAAGTGAAAGAGAAATACTTTCTTAGACACACAAAAACTAGAGAATATGTTGCTAATAGACTTGCCTTGAAAGAAATTCTGAAAGTAGTTTTTCAGAAAGAAAAAAATAATATCATATCCATAAAATGAAAGGAAAAATACTAGAGATGGAATAAATGAAGGCAACATAAATTTTTTTCCTTATTTTTAATTGATCTAACATAACTGTTTTTCTCAAGATAAAAGTGGAACAATGTATTGGGCAAATATAGCTTCTGGACAAGTAACATGAATGACAACAATGAGAGATGGGTGGGCTGAATTGGGAATACTCTGGTTTAAGTTACACAAAATATACAGGAAACAATCGAGTTGTATTTGAAAATGGACTTAGATTAATTTCAAATGTACATTGTAAACTCAAATGCAGCTACTGAAAACCTTTTTAAAAAATAAGTATGCTAAAAGAGGAGAGAAAATGGAATAATATAAAATAACCAATTGAAACCAAAGGAAGCAACAATTAGAGGAAATTTTTTAAAAAGAAACAGAGCGCAAGTGCAACAAACCAAACAGTTACAAGTATGGTAGATTTTAATCCAACTATATCAATAATAACTGTGAATGTGAATGATTCAAACACACAAAATAAAAACCAGGGACTGAGAGAGTACATTCAAAAAAGCAAGCTCCAGCTATTTGTTGTCTGTAAGAGACCACATGAAATATCGAGACATAGATAAATTAAAAGTGTAGAGAAGCATATACAATGCTAACACTAATCAAAAGAATACTGAAGAAGCTATATTAACTTTAGAATTTAAAATTTCATAAAAAGCAATATTTTCAGAGACAAAAAAATAATTACATAATGATATAAGGGCTAATTCTATAAGAAGTCATAACAATTCCTAATGTATATTTGCATATGAACAGAGCATCAAAATACATAAAGAAAAATGATTAGAATTGCAAGGAGAAACAGACAAATTTACTATTATAGTTGGATACTTCGGCATACTCCTATTAATAATTCATATATTCCATAGGCAGAAGATTATTAAGAGCATAGTTGAATTAAAAAGTATCATCAATAACCCTCCAAAATTTATGTTGAAACAACTACCAATGTGGCAGTATTAAGAGGTAGAGATTTGAGAAGTCACTGAGTCATGAGGGCTCCACTCTCATGAATGGATTAATCCATTCAGTGATTAATGGATTCATTGGTTATCATGGAAGAGATTGGGACTGGTGGTTATATAAGAACAGGAAGAAAGACCTAACCTTGGTGCCCTGCAAAGTCCAAACCAGCAAGAAGGTCCTAACCAGATGTAGATCCTTGATCTTGGACTTCTTATCCTCCATAACTGGAAGAAATAAATTTCTTGTCTTTGTATGTTACCCAGTTTTAAGTATTCTGTTATATAAGGAACAGAAAACAGCTAAGACATCAATAATATTGACTTAATTAACTTTATAGAATACTTCATCAAACAAAGCAGGAAACACATTCTTCTTAAACTCACATGGCATATTCACCAAGACAGGCCAAATTCTGGGCCATAAAATCAGCTTTCCAATTTTAAGATAATATGAATCTTATAAAGTCTTCTCTCAGACCACAATGAAATTAAACTAGAAATCATTAACAGAACGTTAGCTAGAAAATTACAAATTTAGATGTGAAACAACACAATTTTAAATAACTCATAAATCACAGGAGAACACTCAAAAGAAATTTTAAAATATTTTAACAAAATGAAATAAAAGTATAAAAATGTGTGAGATGCCGTGAAGGTAGTACTTACATGGGAATTTATAACATTAAATGTATATATTTTTAAAAAGACATAAAAATCAATGATTTAAGTTTCTACCTTAAAGAACTAGAATAAGAAAAACATGATCCTTAAGGAAGCAAAAAACAATTACCAAAGTTAAAGCCAAAATTAATAAACTGAATACAGGGAACAATAGAGACACCCAAGAAAACCAATTGCTAATATGATAATTGAAACAGGGGCCGTCACTGCTGATTCTATACACATTAAAGGTTAATAAGGGAAGACTGTGAAAAACTTTGTGCCCATAAATTCGATAACTTGGGTGAAATGAATGAACTCCTGGAAAAATATGATGTAGGAAACCTCCAGGGATAAATTAATAATTTGAATAGGTTGACATCTATTAAATTGAATCAAAAATTAATAATCTTCCCATACTGAAAGTAATAGGAAAAGCTGGTTTAACTGGTGAATTTGACCATGCAGTTGAGGAACAAATAACACCAATTCTCTATAATCTCTTCCTGAAAACAGAAGCAGAGGAGAAACTTTATAACTCATTCTACAAGGCCAGCACTACACAAAGGCCAAAAGCAAATGAAGACGTCACAAGAAATAAATTATTACAACTAATTCATCTTCTGAACATAATTCAAAAATCCTCAATGAATATGAGAAAACGTAATCCAACAATGTATAAAAAATATACACTGCAGGCACATCAGATTTACTTTAGGTTTGGAAAGCTGGTTTAACATTAGAAAACTGGTTAATGTAATTCATCACATCAACAGAATAAAAAAGAAAAATTATATAATAATGTCAATTGATACAGAAAAGGTATTTGACAAAATTCAAAACTCATACATGATAAAACTCACAGTGAACTAGGAATAAAAGGGAATTTTCTCAACTTGATAAAGCCAAATAATTAACAAAAAAGAATGATAGAATTAATAAGTAATTTTAAAAGTTGGCAGAATATGAGGTTAATATAGAAAAGTCAATTTCTTCCTTCTATATCATCAGTGAGCAATTGTAGTATAAAATTAAACACACACCATTTACATTAGCACCATAAAAAGACATGTTTAGTTATAAATCTAATAAAAATATTTAAAAGATCTCTATGAGGAAAACTACAAAACTGATTAAATATATTCAGAAAAATGTAAATAAATGGAAAGACATTCCATGTTCAAGGATAGGAAGACTCAATACTTTTAAGATGTCATCTCTCACCAACTTGATCTATAGATCTATAGATACAGTAAATTCCCAATCAAACATAAAGCAAATGATTTTGTGAATATTGATAAAATAATAGATGGAAAGTCAAATGCTCAGGGTAGCCAATACAGTACTTCAGAAAAAGGCCAAATTTAGAGAACTTACACTACTCAACTTCATGATTTACTATAAGCTCCAGTAACCAAAAGAACATGGTTCTGAAAATAATGACAAACAGATCAATGGAAGGTAATAACAAGCCCACAAATAACCCAAACAAATTTAGTCAACTGATTATTGACCAAGGCATAAAGACAATTCAACAGAGAAAAGATAGTCATTTTCAACCAGTGGGCCTGAAACAACTGAACATCCACAAGCAACAAATGAACTTAGAAACAAATCTTAACACTTTTCACAAAAATTGATGTAAAGTGTAATATAGACTTAAATGTAAAATGCAAAACAGTAAAATTTCTAAAAGACAATATTAAAATTAACAACTTTTGCTCTGTAAAAGACACTGTTAAAGAATGAAAACATAAGCCACAAACTGGGGAAAAAATAGTTGCAAAACATATGTGATAAAGGAAATACTTAAAAATTATGTATACTCTTTAAAAAACCGAACAATAAGACAAAATGCTAATTAAAAAGTGGGCAAATTTCTGGACAGATAACTCACTAAAGAAGATAAACATGGCAAATAAACATATGAAAAAATATGTCATTAGGAAATTGCAAATTAAAACAACAATAAAATACCACTACCCATCTCTTAGAATGGCTAAAATCCAAAGCACTGACTAATACCAAATGGTGGCTAGTATGTGGAGTAACAGAAACTCTCATTTGTTGCTAATGAAAATGCAAAATATTACACCCACTTTGGAAGACAGATTGGCAGTTTCTTACAAAGATATTTATAGGCTTACCATATGATTCAGGAATTAAATTCCTAAGGTTTTTTTTTCTATTGAGTTAAAAGCTTAATGTCCACACAAAAACCTACGCACAAATGTTTATAGCAGTTTTTTTCATAATTGCCAACAACCAGAATCAATCAAAATGTCCTAAAAGATTAACAGATAAATTGATTATATTTATATAATGAAACATTATTCAGTTATAAAAAGAAATGATCAAAGTGCAACACGATATGGAGGACCTTTAAATACGTATTTCTAAATGAAAGAAGGCAGCCTGAAAAAGCTACACAGTGTATAGTTTAACAATATGACATTCCGGAGTAGGCAAAACTATAGAGACAAAAAAAAAATCAGTGGTTTTCATGGGTTTGAGGTAGGGAATGATCAGTGTTTATAAGGGTTTGAAGCAGGTATGAATAGGAGAAAAACAAAGGATTTTTAGGAGAGTGAAACTATTATACATGATACTGTAATGGTGGACACATGAGATGCATTTGTCAAAATCCATAAAACTGTACAACATGATGAGTAAATCCTTATGTAAACTATGAACTTGAGTTAATAAAAAGAAGAAACTTTATATTTGATTTGCATCAATAAATTTTGGTGAATGTAAAATAAATTGCATCTTCACTTTCAAGATGCCTAATATAAATTATTAGTTGCACATTACATCAGCTAAATTATGTAGGACTCCAAAAGAAACTAAAAACTAAAAATTTTGAAAAACCAATCAATATTAATGTTTCTAAGATATAGGCTACAAATTTTTTATATTTGTATTCAATTGATTAAGACTATATCTGTCTAAAATATTGATTTGATTATCTTGGAACCATATGTGTTGTGGGCTGAATTGTGATCCATGCTCAGATTTCAATATCCAGATGTTAAAAACCCTAACCACCAGTACATAAGACTATGTCTGTATTCTGACATAGAATATTTAAAGGGGTAATTAAATTAAAACGAGGTGACTAGGTTGGGCCCCAATCCAATATGACTCGTACCTTCATAAGAAGTGGAGATTAGGATGCACAGAGGGAACACCACCCAAAGATTATGAACTATGCTAAAAGAATATTTACTTCGATTTTTGTTTGCTCCATTGACAGGACTTAATCTAAATTGTGATTTTGTGTGTGCACTATGTCTGTTTGTATATGTTTGTGTAGGTGAGCTTATGTGTGTCTGCATGAGTGTATGTACATAGATATATGTATGCATATATAGATAGTGTGTGCATATATGTCTATATGCATGCACATGTGTATGAATGCCAACATATGGCTATACACATTTCTGTCTACATGTGGGCAAATATGTGTCTGAATGTTTTCATGCATGCACTTTTGTTTGCAGGTGTATGTGTGTGTATGAAAATATATGAATATATATGTGTGTGTACAGATGTATGCGTGTGAGGTGACCTCCTGAGCTCTAAGCATAGTTTTTAGCATGCAAAAATTTTTTGATTGAATGAAATAATGAGTATATGGTTTTCAATTTATTTTATTTTATTTTAGTCTCAAGTTTATTTTATTTTAGTCTCAATATATTTTCTATGTAATTCTGAAATATGTTTACATTGCTTTCATTAAAATAATAATTTTATTGTTTTATTCATACAAGGAATATGACTTTATTTGGAAGAAGTGAACAGGGTTTAAAGTCATATTTTTTCCTGTCCTCTGTTTTCTGTAATTTTTATACATAATATATCACATTTAGCTTAAGATAATACTATGTATTCCAAACATAATGTATGTTACATGACCTCTAACTGGTATTCAAGGTTAAAAAATTAAAACTTAGACTCCAATGAATGGTAGTACTGATGAAAGATCATAATTTTGTAAAGTTTTAGTGTTTGTACATAAACAATGATTGCAAAGCTTACAACCATTGTTCTTTCACTAAAATATGTAAAATAAATATTTTAATATATACTTTAAACATGTTTGCTTCATTTTTTCATGAGTTAAAAACTGATTTCTATTTTTTTTCATTTTTATTTTAAGTTCATGGGTACATGTGTGGATTTGTTATATAGGTAAACTTGTATCATGAAGGATTGTTGTACAGATTGCTTTGTCACACAGGTATTAAGCCTAGTACCCATTAGTTATTTTTCCTGAGCTTCTTCTTCCTCCCACCCTCCACCATCAGGTAGGTCCCAGTGTCTGTTGTTCCCCTCTATGTGTCTGTGTGTTTTCATCATTTAGCTCCCTCTTATAAGTGAGAACATGTGGTATTTGGTTTTCTGTTTCTGTGTTAGTTTGCTAAGGATAATGGACTCCAGCTCCACCCATGTTCTTGCAAAGGACATAATATTGTTCTTTTTTTGTGGCTGCATAGTATTCCATGATGTATATGCACCACATTTTCTCATCCAGTCTAGTACTGATGGGCATTTAGGTTGATTCCATGTCTTTGCTATTGTGAATAGTGCTGCAGTGAACATAAGCATGCATGTGTCTTTATGATAGATCAATTTATATTCCTTTGGGTATACACCCAGTAATGAGATTGCTGGGTCGAAGGGTAGTTCTGTGTTTAGCTCTTTGAGGAACCAACTCACTGATTTCCACAATGGTTGAACTAATATACACTCCAACAGTGTATAAGCATTCCTCTAACTCTGCAACCTCTTTAGGATCTGTTATTTTTTTTTTACTCTTTTTTTTTCTTACTTTTTCTTTCTTTTTTTTTCTTTTTTTAGATGGAGTCTCACTCTTTCCCAGGTTGGAGTGCAATGGCATGGTCTTGGCTTACTGAAACCTCTGCCTCCTGGGTTCAAGCGATTCTCCTGCCTCAGCCTCCTGAGTAGCTGGGACTACAGGAACCTGCCATCACATCTGGCTAATTTTTGTATTTTTTATAGAGACGGGGTTTCACTATGTTGGCCAGGCTGTCTCTAACTCCTGAACTCATGATCCACCCGCCTCAGCCTCCCAAAGTGCTGGGATTACAGGTGTGAACCAACATGCCCGGCCATTCTGACTGGTGTGAGATGGTATCTCATTGTCCTTTGGATTTGCATTTCTCTAATGATCAGTGATGTTGAGCTTTCTTTCATATTTTTGTTGACCACATATACGTCTTCTTTTGAAAAGTGTCTGTTTATGTTTCTTGCCCACTTTGTAAGGGAGTTGTTTGTCTGTGTGTGTGGTTTTTTTTTTTTTTTTTGTAAATTTGTTTAAGTTCCTTACAGATGCTAGATAGTAAACCTCTGTCAGATACATAGTTTGCAGAAATTTTCTCCCATTCTGTAGGTTGTCTGTTTACTCTGTTGATAGTTTCTTTTGTTGTGCAGAACTTAGTTAGTTTAGTTAGATCTCATTTGTCAATGTTTGCTTTTGTTGCAATTGCTTTTGGCATCTTCATTATAAAATTTTTTCCTGTTCCTATGTCCAGAGTGGTATTACCTAGTTGTCTTCCAAGGTTTTTAGAATTTTGGGTTTCACATTTTTCTTAATACACCTTAGGTTGGTTTTTGTATATGTGGCAAGAAAGGGGTCCACTTTGAATCTTCTGCATATGGGTAGCCAGTTACCCAGCAACATTTATTGAATAAGGATTCCTTTCCCCATTGCTTGTTTTTGTCAGCCTTGTTGAAAATCAGATGGTTATACGTGTGCAGCATTATTTCTGGCCTGTCTATTCTGTTCTATTGGTCTATGTGCCTGTTTTTGTATCACTACCATTGCTGTAGCCCTGTAGTATAGTTTGAAGTCAGGTAGCATAATGTCTCCAGCTTTGTTCTTTGTGCTTAGGATTGCTTTGAATTTTATTTGAGCTCTTTTTGGTTCAATATAAATTTTAAAATAGTTTTCTCTAGTTCTGTGAAGAATGTCTTTGGCAGTTTGATAGGAATAGCATTGAACCTATAAATTCCTTTGGGCAATATGGCCATTTTAATGATACTGATTCTTATCCATGCTCTTATCCATGAGCATGTTTTTCAATTTGTGGTGTCATCTCTGATTTCTTTGAGCAGGGTTTTGTAGTTCTCTTGGTAGAGATCTTTCACCTTGGTTAGCCGTATTCCTGGATATTTTATTCTTTTTGTGGCAATTGTAAATGACATTGTGTTCCTCATTTGGCTATTGGCTTGACTGTTGTTGGTGTATAGAACTACTAGTGATTTTTGTATCTTGATTTTGTATCCTGGGGTTTTCCTGAAGTTGTCTGTCAGATCAAGGAGCCTTTGGACAGAGACTATGGGTTTTTCTGGATACAGAATCAAGCATGTCATCTGCAAACAAAGAAAATTTGACTTCCTCTCTTCTTATTTAGATGCCTTTTATTTCTTTCTCTTGCCTGATTGCTCTGGCTGGGACGTCCAGTACTGTGTTGAATAGGAGAGGTGACAGAGGGTGATATGGTTTGGCTCTGTGTCACCACCCAAATCTCATCTCAAATTGTAACCCTCAAGTGTTGAGAGAGGGACCTGTAATCCCCATGTTTTGAGAGAGGGAGGTGATTGGATCATGGGAGTGTTCTTGTGACAGTGAGTGAGTTCTCATGAGATCTAAAGGTTTTATAAGTGTTTGGAAGTTCCTCCTTAATCCTAATTTGCTCTCCTGCCACCTTGTGAAGAAGGTGACTGCTTCCCCTTCCTCCACAGTTGTAAGTTTCCTGAGGCATCCCCAGCCATGCATAATTGTGAGTCAATTAAGCCTCTTTTCTTTATAAATTACCCAGTCTCATGCAAGTTCTTTATAGCAGTGTGAAAATAGATCAATGCAGAGGGCATCCTTCACTTGCTCTGGTTTTCAAGGGGAATGCTTCCATCTTTTGCCCACTCATTTTGATGTTGGCGAGGGTTCATCATAAATGGCTCTTATTATTTTGAGGTATGTTCCTTTAATACCTGGTTTATTCAGAGTTTTCAACATGAAGGGGTATTGAATTGTATGAAAAGCCTTTTCTGGATCAATTGAGATAATTATGTGGCCTTTGCCTTAATTCTGTTTATAATATGTTCAACCAACCTCAAATTCCAGGGATAAAGCCTACTTGATCATAGCGGATAAGCTTTTTGATGTGCTGCTGGATTTGGTTTACCAGTATTTTGTTGAGGATTTTTGCCTGGATATTCATCAAGGATATTAGTCTGAAGTTCTCTTTTTTGTATTGTGTCTTTGCCAGGTTTTGGTATCAGGATGATGCTAGTCTCATAGAATGAGTTAGGGAGGAGTCCCTCCTCCTCAGTTTTTTTGGAATAATTTTAGTAGGAATAGTACCAGCTCTTCTTTGTACATCTGGTATGATTCGGCTGTGACTCCATCTGGTCCTAGGCTTTTCTTTGTTGGTAGGCTGTTCATTATTGATTCAATTTTGGAGTTTGCTATTAGTCTCTTTAGGGATTCAATTTCTTCCTTGTTCAGACTTGGGAGGGTGTTTGTGTCCAGGAATTTATCCATTTCTTCTAGATTTTCTAGTTTGTATGCATGGAGGTTTTCCTAATATTTTCTGATGGTTATTAGTATTTCTGTGTGGTGAATTTCTTTGTCATTATCATCTCTGTTTTCTTTATTATTCTAGCTAGAAGTCTATCATTTTATTAACTTTTTCAAAAAAAGACAATTCCTGGATGCATTAATCTTTTTGAAAATTTCAGTAGTTATTGGGGTACAGGTGGTTTTTGGTTTCTGGTTACATGGATAACTTCTTTAGTAGTGATTTTTTTTACTATTATACTTTAAGTTCTAGGGCACACGTGCACAACATGCAGGTTTGTTACTATACATGTGCCATGTTGGCGTGCTGCACCCATTAACTCGTCATTTACATTAGGTATATCTCCTAATGCTATCCCTCCCTCCTCCCCCCACCCCATGACAGGCCCCAGTGTGTGATGTTCCCCTTCCTGTGTCCAAGTGTTCTCATTGTTCAATTCCCACCTATGAGTGAGAACATGCGGTGTTTGGGTTTTTGTCCTTGCGATAGTTTGCTGAGAATGAGGGTTTCCAGCTTCATCCATGTCCCTACAAAGGACATGAACTCATCATTTTTTATGGCTGCATAGTATTCCATGGTGTATATGTGCCACATTTTCTTAATCCAGTCTATCACTGATGGACATTTGGGTTGGTTCCAAGTCTTTGCTATTGTGAACAGTGCTGCAATAAACATACGTGTGCATGTGGCTTTATAGCAGCATGATTTATAATCCTTTGGGTATATACCCAGTAATAGGATGGCTGGGTCAAATGGTATTTCTAGTTCTAGATCCTTGTGGAATCACCACTGTCTTCCACAATGGTTGAACTAGTTTACAGTCCCACCAGCAGTGTAAAAGTGTTCCTATTTCTCCACATCCTCTCCAGCACCTGTTGTTTCCTGACTTTTTAATGATTGCCATTCTTACTGGTGTGAGATGGTATCTCATTGTGGTTTTGATTTGCATTTCTCTGATGGCCAGTGATGATGAGCATTTTTTCATGTGTCTGTTGGCTGCATAAATGTCTTCTTTTGAGAAATGTCTGTTCATGTCCTTCACCCACTTTGTGATGGGGTTGTTTGCTTTTTTTCTTGTAAATTTGTTTGAGTTCATTGTAGATTCTGGATATTAGCGCTTTGTCAGATGAGTAGGTTGCGAAAATTTTCTCCCATTTTGTAGGTTGCCTGTTCACTCTGATGGTAGTTTCTTTTGCTGTGCAGAAGCTCTTTAGTTTAATTAGATCCCATTTGTCAATTTTGGCTTTTGTTGCCATTGCTTTTGGTGTTTTAGACATGAAGTCCTTGCCCATGCCTATGTCCTGAATGGTATTGCCTAGGTTTTCTTCTAGGGTTTTTATGGTTTTAGGTCTAACATTTAAGTCTTTAATCCATCTTGAATTAATTTTTTATAAGGTGTAAGGAAGGGATCCAGTTTCAGCTTTCCACATATGGCTAGCCAGTTTTCCCAGCATCATTTATTAAATAGGGAATCCTTTCCCCATTGCTTGTTTTTGTTGGGTTTGTCAAAGATCAGATGGTTGTCAATGTGTGGTATTATTTCTGAGGGCTCTGTTATGTTCCATTGGTCTATATCTCTGTTTTGGTACCAGTACCATGCTGTTTTGGTTACTGTAGCCTTGTAGTATAGTTTGAAATCAGGTGGCATGATGCTTCCAGCTTTGTTCTTTTGGCTTAGGATTGACTTGGCAATGCGGGCTCCTTTTTGGTTCCATATGAACTTTAAAGTAGTTTTTTCCAATTCTGTGAAGAAAGTCATTGGTAGCTTGATGGGTATGGCATTGAATCTATAAATTACCTTGGGCAGTATGGCCATTTTCACAATATTGATCCTTCCTATCCATGAGCATGGAATGTTCTTCCATTTGTTTGTGATTCACTCAAGCAATGTATATGCTACCCAATATGTAGTCATTTATCCTGTACCCCACTTCCGCCCCTTCCTCTGAGTCCCCAAAGTCCATTATATTATTCTTATGCCTTTGCATCTTCATAGCATAGGTTCCACTTATAAGTGAAAACATACAATATTTGGTTTTCCATTCCTGAGTTACTTCACTTAGAATAATGGGCATCCAAGTTGCTGCAAAGGCCATTATTTTGTTCCATTTTATGGCTGAATAATATTCCATGGTATATTTGTGTATATGGATACACACATTCACAACACATTTTCTTTATCCACTCCTTGGTTGATGGGCATTTAGAGTGGTTCCATATCTTTGCAACTGTGCATGCAACTGCTACAAAAATGCGGGTACATGTGTCTTTTTCGTATAATAACTTCCTTTCCTTTGAGTAGATACCCAGTAGTGAGATTGCTGGATGAAATGGTAGCTCTACTTTTAGTTCTTTAAGGAATCTCCATACTGTTTTCCAGAGTGGTTGCACCAGTTTACATTCCCACCAGCAGTGTAAAAGGGTTCTCTTTTCACCACATCTATGCCAACATCTGTAATTTTTTTGATTTTTAAATTATGGCCATGCTCACAGGAATAGGTTGGTTACTCAATGTGGTTTTAATTTGCATTTCCCTGATAATTAGTGATATTAAGCATTTTTTCAGGTTTGTTGTCTGTATTTCTTCTTCAGAGAATTGTTGATTCATATTCTTTGTGCACTTTTTGATGGAATCTTTTTTTTCTTAAGGATTTGTTTGAATTCCTTGTGGATTCTGAATATTAGTCCTTTGTCACGTCCATAGTTTGCGAAGATTTTTTCCCACTTGGTGGGTTGCAGGTTTACTCTGCTGATTATTTCTTTTGCTATACAGAAGATTTTTAGTTTAATTAGGTCCCATTTATTTATTTTGGATTTTGTTACATTTGCTTTTGGGTTCTTAGTCATAAATTCTTTGCCTAAGCCAATGTCTGGAAGAGTCTTTCTGATATTATAGTCTACAATTTTTATGGTTTCAGGTCATAAATTTAAGTCTTTGATCCATCTTGAGCTGATTTTTTAATAAGGTGAAAGTTGCAGATCCAGTTTTATTCTTCTATATGTGGCTTGCCAGTTTTCCCAACAACATTTCCTGAATAGGATGTACTTTCCGCACTTTATGTTTTTCTATACTTTGTTGAAGATCAGTTGGCTTTAAGTATTTCATTATATTTATGGGTTCTCTATTGTGTTCCATTGGTTTACATGCCTATTTTTATACACAGTACCATGCTGTTTTGTTAACTATAGCCTTGTAGTATAACTTACAATTGGGTAGTGTGATACATCCAGCTTTGTTCTTTTTTCTTATTATTGCTTTGGCTATGCGGTCCATTTTTTGGTTTCATATATATTATAGGATTGTTTTTTCTAATTCTGTGGCAAATTACAATGCTATATTGATGGTAATTGCATTAAATCTGTAGATTGCTTTGGGCAGTATGGTCATTTTCACAATATTAATTCTACCCATCCATGAACATGGGATGTGTTTTCATTTGTTTGTGTCATCCGTGATTTCATTCAGCAGTGTTTTCTGGTTTTCCTTGTAGAGATCTTTCACCTCCTTGGTTAAGTATATTCCAAAGAATTTTAATTTTTTGCAGCTGTTGTAAAAGGGATTGAGTACTTTATTTAATTCTAAGCTTGGTCATTGTTGGTTATTGCAGTGCTACTGATTTGTGTACATTGATTTTGTATCTTGAGACTTTACTGAATTCATTTATCAGATCTAGGGGCTTTTTCGATGAGTCTTTAGGGTTTTCTAGGTGGATGATCATGTCATTGATGAACAGCTACAGTGTGACTTCCTCTCTTTCCAATCTGAATGTCCTTTATTTCTTTCTCTTGTCTTATTACTCTGGCTGGGACTTCCAGTATTATGTTGAATAGAAGTGCTGAAAGTGGGCATCTTTGTCTTGTTCCAGTTCTCAGGGGGAATGCTTTTGACTTTTCTCCATTCAATATGATGTTGGCTGTGGGATTGTCATAGATGACTCTTATTGCTTTGAGGTATGTTCCTTCTATCTCAGTTTTGTCGAGGGTTTTTATCATAAAGAGATGCTGGATCTTGTCAAATGTTTTTGTCTGTGTCTATCGAGATGATCATATGATTTTTCTTTTAAATTCTGTTTATGTGATGTATCACATTTATTGACGTGCATATGTTAAACCATTCCTGCATCCCTGGTATGAAACCCACTTGACGATAATGTATTATCTTTTTGATATGCTATCGGATTTGGTTAGCTAGTATTTATTTTCTTGAGGATTTTTGCATCTATGTTTATCATTGATATTGGTCTGTAGTTTTCTTTTTTGTTATGTCCTTTCCTGGTTTTGGTATTAGGGTGATACTGGCTTCACAGAATTATTTATGGAGGATTCCTTCTTTCTCTATCCTGTGGAATAGTGTCATTGGATTGGTACCAATTCTTCTTTGAATGTCTGATAGAATTCAGCTGTGAATCCATCTGGTCCTGAACTTTTTTGGTTGGCAATTTTTTATTACTGATTTAATCTCTCTACTTGTTATTGGTCTGCTCAGAGTTTCTATTTCTTCCTGATTTAATCTAGAAAAGTTGTATATTTCTAAAAATTCCTCCATCTTCTCTAGGGTTTTTAGTTTGTGCATGTAAAGGTATTCATAGTAGCCTCAACTGATCTTTTGTATTTTATGGTATCAGTTGTAATGTCTCCTGTTTCATTTCTAGTTGAGCAAATTTGTATATTCTCTCTTCTTTTCTTGGTTAGTTTTGCTAACAGTCTATCAATTTAGCTTATCTTTTCCAAGAACCAGTTTTTGTTTCATTTATCTTTTGTATATTTTTGTTTCAATTTCATTTAGTTCTGCCCTGATCTTTATTATTTCTTTTTATCTGCTGGGTTTGGGTTCAGTTTGTTCTTGTTTCTCTAGTTCCTTGAGATATAATGTTAGGTTGTCTATTTGTGCTTTTTCAGACTCTTTGATGTAGGCATTTAATGCTATGAACTTTCCTCTTAGCACCACTTTTGCCGTATCCCAGATGTTTGGATCAGTTTTGTCATTATTATAGGATATTATTTAATTTCCTTGTATTTTTAAAAGTTTTAAGGATTCCTTTTGGAGTTAACTTCCAGTTTTACTTCACTTTGGTCTGAGAAATTATTTTATATAATTTTGACTTTCTTAAATTTATTGGGACTTGTTTTATGGCCTATCATATGGCCTACCTCAGAGAATTTTTCAAGTGCTGATGAAAAGAATGTATATTCTGCAGTTGTTGGGTAGAATGTTCTGTAAATATCTGTTAAGCTCATTTGTTCTAGAATATAGTTTCTCTGTTGTTTCTTTGTTGACTTTCTGTCTTGATGATCTGTATAGTGCTATCAGTGGAGTATTGAATTCCTGTAGTATTATTGTGTTGCCATTTATCTCATTTCTTAGGTCTAGTAGTAATTGATTCATAAATATGGGATCTTCAATGTTAGATGCGTATGTATTTAGGATTGTAATATCTTCCTGTGGGACTAATCCTTTTATCATCATATAATGTCTTCTTTTTCTGTTTTTACTGTTGTTGCTTTAAAGTCTCTTTTGTCTCATATAAGAATAACCACTCCTGTTTGTTTTTGGTTTCCATTTGAGTGGAATATCTTTAAGTTTATATGAGTCCTTATGTGTTAAGTGAATCTCTTGAAGACAGCGTATACTTGGTTGGTGGTTTTTAATCCATTCTACCATTCTCTATCTTTTAAGTGAAGCATTTAGGCCATTTACCTTCAAAGTTAGGATTGAGATGTGAGGTACTGTTCTATTCACCATGTTAGTTGTTGCCTAAATACCTTTTTTTATCATTCTGTTATTGTTTTATAGGCCCTGTGAGATTTATGCTTTAAGTAGGTTCTACTTTGGTCTATTTCAAGGTTTTGTTTCAAGATTTAGAACTCTTTTTTGGCATTTCTCGTAGTGCTGGTTTGGTAGTAGCAAATTCTCTCAGAATTTATTTGTCTGATCCTTTCTGGCTTGTAAGGTTTCTGCTGAGAAATCTGCTGTTAATGTCATACGTTTTTCTTTATAGGTTATCTGATGCCTTTGTCTCACAGCTCTCATGATTCTTTCTTTCATCTTGCCTTTGGATAACCTGATGACTACAGGCCTTGTTAATGATCTTTTTGCAATGAATTTTCCAGGAGTTCTTTGGGGTTCTTGTATTTGGATGTCTAGATCTCTAGCAAGAACAGGGAATTTTTCCTCAATTATTCCCTCAAGTAATTTTTCCAAGCCTCTAGTTTTTTCTTCTTCCCCAGGAATGCCAATTATTCTTAGGTTTGGCCATTTTACATAATCCAATATTTCTTGGAGACTTTATTTATTTTTATTATTTTTATTTGTTGAGATCTAATTGGGTTAATTCAAATGCTTGGTATTCCTGCTGTGAAATTCTGTCTTCTACTTGTGCTAATCTGTTGTTGAAACTTTTCATTGTATTTTGTATTTCCCTAAGTGTGTCTTTCATTTCTTTCATTTCCAAAAGTTCTGATTGTTTGTTCTTTATGATGTCTATTTCTCTGAAAAAGTTTTCATCTATATCCTGGATTTTTTAAAACTTCTTTAAGTTGGTTTTCACCTTTATCTGGTATCTGCTTGAGTAGCTTAATAACCTTCTGAATAATTTATCTGGCAATTCAGAGAATTTTTTTTCTAGATTTAGATCCATTGCTAGGAGCTGGTGTCATATTACCAAAATTACTTTTCTTATTCCTTCTCATTTGGGTAGAGTATTTTTTCAAATTGTTCTTGAATTTATTTTTGATTGGACTGTGTTTTTTAATTTCTTTTTTTCTCCTCTTAAAAATTGGACCTTAATGTTTATTTTAGCCTAATTTGATTCTTGGTACTTTTGGGGCTGAAGACTCTATGTGAATTCCTTATAGAGAGTCGTTGTTTGCTGGGTTTCCCAGATCCTGGTTGTAGTAGTTATATTCTTGCTGTTTGGGCAAGTTGACTGTCTCCTATGTGATTAGAATGGGAGTGGTTTCTTGAAGCTTACCTTGTTCTCTTATGGTATACTCTTCATTTATTTATTTTATTTTTCTCCAGTATTTTACTTACTGAGTTGATGATTCGGTTTCAGGTCAATAAAGGAGGTATTCCTGGGTAGGCACCAGTCATAGACTAACCAGGAGGTGGGTAGATGTAATACCCAAAAGTGGGCTGAGGTCCCAGCCTTGATGAGGGTTGCTGGGTGAGTGCTCAATTAAACATGCTGAGGTTTTATCAGGGTGAAGATTGGAAGCTACCTCAGCTCCCCTGCCAAGCCAGCAGGAAAGCTATTCACCACAGAGCCTCACTCCCGTTCCAGTGTTTCAGCTATTCAGATCATACAGGCACCTCTTTTCATCTGTAGAAACGTCGATGTTCCAACATCAACTCTGCCTGTCATGCAGGCCTGAATCTAGGTGGTGCTCCTTCTTGGGGCTGTGCTATCCTGGATTATACCAGAAAGGCTGTCTGTAGTTGCATCCATGCTGTGTTCCTGTGGGTGAAGCCCCAGCTGCATCTATAGTGAAGTGACAGGGGAAAGAAGGACCCCTATTTTAAAGCCCTTTCCAATCACAAAGGATGCCTGCTTGTTGGGGTTGAGGTGCAAATTTTCCCTACTACACCCAGCACTGCAATTGTGTCTCCACTGTGAGAAATTTCCCATGAGTGGAACGGTCTGGGACTCAAGGCCTGCTGTTCAGATTCTTTTGTCCAATGGGGTAAGCCCTTGATATGTTGCTCTCCTCCTTCCCCTAGGGATGGGGTTTTCTGAAAGCCAGTCTGCAGTAATTGCTATTGCTGTTCTAGGTCTAGCCACCTAGAGGGGGCTTCCAGTCTAGAATACTGTTGGGGAATGTCTGCAAAGAGTCCATGGTTTTGACCTGTGTTTGGGTGTCCCAGTAGTAGATACCAGCACCTGCTTTGATGGAGGTGGCAGGGGAGTGACACAGACTCTGTGAAAATCCTTGGTTGTACTGAGACAATGGGGTTTTCTAGATATACAATCACGTCATCTGCAAACAGGGACAATTTGACTTCCTCTTTTCCTAATTGAATACCCTTTATTGCCTTCTCCTGCCTAATTGCCCTGGCCAGAACTTCCAACACTATGTTGAATAGGAGTGGTGAGAGAGGGCATCCCTGTCTTGTGCTAGTTTTCAAAGGGAATGCTTCCAGTTTTTGCCCATTCAGTATGTTATTGGCTGTGGGTTTGTCATAGATAGCTCTTATTATTTTGAGATACGTCCCATCAATACCTAATTTATTGAGAGATTTTAGCATGAAGGATTTTGAATTTTGTCAAAGGCCTTTTCTGCATCTATTGAGATAATCATGTGGTTTTTGTCTTTGGTTCTGTTTATATGCTGGATTACATTTATTGATTTGCATATATTGAACCAGCCTTGCATCCCAGGGATGCAGCCCACTTGATCATGGTGGATAAGCTTTTTGATGTACTGCTGGATTCGGTTTGCCAGTATTTTATTGAGGATTTTTGCATCAATGTTCATCAAGGATATTGGTCTAAAATTCTCTTTTTTTGTTGTGTCTCTGCCCGGCTTTGGTATCAGGATGATGCTGGCCTCATAAAACGAGTTAGGGAGGATTCCCTCTTTTTCTATTGATTGGAATACTTTCAGAAGGAATGGTACCAGTTCCTCCTTGTACCTCTGGTAGAATTCGGCTGTGAATCCGTCTGGTCCTGGACTCTTTTTGGTTGGTAAGCTATTGATTATTGCCACAATTTCAGAGCCTGTTATTGGTCTATTCAGAGATTCAACTTCTTCCTGGTTTAGTCTTGGGAGAGTGTATGTGTCCACGAATTTATCCATTTCTTCTAGATTTTCTAGTTTATTTGCGTAGAGGTGTTTGTAGTATTCTCTGATGGTAGTTTGTATTTCTGTGGGATTGGTGGTGATATCCCCTTTATCATTTTTTATTGCGTCTATTTGATTCTTTTCTCTTTTTTTCTTTATTAGTCTTGCTAGCGGTCTATCAATTTTGTTGATCCTTTCAAAAAACCAGCTCCTGGATTCATTAATTTTCTGAAGGGTTTTTTGTGTCTCTATTTCCTTCAGTTCTGCTCTGATTTTAGTTATTTCTTGCCTTCTGCTAGCTTTTGAATGTGTTTGCTCTTGCTTTTCTAGTTCTCTTAATTGTGATGTTAGTGTGTCAATTTTGGATCTTTCCTGCTTTCTCTTGTGGGCATTTAGTGCTATAAATTTCCCTCTACACACTGCTTCGAATGTGTCCCAGAGATTTTGGTATGTTGTGTCTTTGTTCTCATTGGTTTCAAAGAACATCTTTATTTCTGCCTTCATTTTGTTATGTACCCAGAAGTCATTCAGGAGAAGGTTGTTCAGTTTCCATGTAGTTGAGCGGTTTTGAGTGAGATTCTTAATCCTGAGTTCTAGTTTGATTGCACTGTGGTCTGAGAGACAGTTTGTTATAATTTCTGTTCTTTTACATTTGCTGAGGAGAGCTTTACTTCCAAGTATGTGGTCAATTTTGGAATAGGTGTGGTGTGGTGCTGAAAAAAATGTATATTATCTCTTTAAGCTGATAAGCAACTTCAGCAAAGTCTCAGGATACAAAATCAATGTGCAAAAATCACAAGCATTCTTATACACCAATAACAGACAGAGAGCGAAATCATGAGTGAACTCCCATTCACAATTACTTCAAAGAGAATAAAATACCTAGGAATCCAACTTACAAGGGACATGAAGGACCTCTTCAAGGAGAACTACAAACCACTGCTCAATGAAATAAAAGAGGATACAAAGAAATGGAAGAACATTCCATGCTCATGGGTAGGAAGAATCAATATCCTGAAAACGGTCATACTGCCCAAGGTAATTTATAGATTCATAGATTCAATGCCATCCCCATCAAGCTACCAATGACTTTCTTCACAGAATTGGAAAAAACTACTTTAAAGTTCATATGGAACCAAAAAAGAGTCCGCATCACCAAGTCAATCCTAAGCCAAAAGAACAAAGCTGGAGGCATCATGCTACCTGACTTCAAACTATACTACAAGGCTACAGTAACCAAAACAGCATGGTACTGGTACCAAAACAGAGATATAGATCAATGGAACAGAACAGAGCCCTCAGAAATAATGCCACATATCTACAACTATCTGAGAGATATAGATCAATGGAACAGAACAGAGCCCTCAGAAATAATGCCGCATATCTACAACTATCTGATCTTTGACAAACCTGATAAAAACAAGCAATGGGGAAAGGATTCCCTATTTAATAAATGGTGCTGGGAAAACTGGCTAGCCATATGTAGAAAGTTGAAACTGGATCCCTTCCTTACACCTTATACAAAAATTAATTCAAGATGGATTAAAGACTTAAATGTTAGACCTAAAACCATAAAAACCCTAGAAGAAAACCTAGGCAATACCATTCAGGACATAGGCATGGGCAAGGACTTCATGTCTAAAACACCAAAAGCAATGGCAACAAAAGCCAAAATTGACAAATGGGATCTAATTAAACTAAAGAGCTTCTGCACAGCAAAAGAAACTACCATCAGAGTGAACAGGCAACCTACAAAATGGGAGAAAATTTTCGCAACCTACTCATCTGACAAAGGGCTAATATCCAGAATCTACAATAAACTCAAATAAATTTACAAGAAAAAAACAACCCCGTCAACAAGTGGGCGAAGGATATGAACAGACACTTCTCAAAAGAAGACATTTATGTAGCCAAAAGACACATGAAAAAATGCTCATCATTTCTGGCCATCAGAGAAATGGAAATCAAAACCACAATGAGATACCATCTCACACCAGTTAGAATGGTGATCATTAAAAAGTCAGGAAACAACAGGTGCTGGAGAGGATGTGGAGAAATAGGAACACTTTTACACTGTTGGTGGGACTGTAAACTAGTTCAACCATTGTGGAAGTCAGTGTGGCGATTCCTCAGGGATCTAGAACTAGAAATACCGTTTGACCCAGCCATCTCATTACTGGGTATATACCCAAGGGACTATAAATCATGCTGCTATAAAGACACATGCACATGTATGTTTATTACGGCACTATTCACAATAGCAAAGACTTGGAACCAACCCAAATGTCCAACAATGATAGACTGGATTAAGAAAATGTGGCACATATACACCATGGAATACTATGCAGCCATAAAAAATGTGTTCATGTCCTTTGTAGGGACATGGATGAAATTGGAAATCATCATTCTGAGGAAACTATCACAAGGACAAAAAACCAAACACCGCATGTTCTCACTCATAGGTGGGAATTGAACAATGAGAACACATGGACACAGGAAGGGGAACATCACACTCTGGGGACTGTTGTGGGGTGGGGGGAGGGGGGAAGGATAGCATTAGGAGATATACCTAATGCTAAATGACGAGTTAATCAGTACAGCACACCAGCATGGCACATGTATGCATATGTAACTAATCTGCACATTGTACACATGTACCCTAAAACTTAAAGTATAATTATAATAAAAGAAAAGAAAAGAAAAGAAATAAGATATTTTAATAGGAAATAAAATCAGAAGAACTGGAAAGGAAAAAAAAAGAAAATCCTTGGTTGTAGACAGGCTTAGAGTGCTGGCTTTCTCAAATGTTGTTTATGCTAGTAGTGAGTCTGTCAGGTGGACAAACTCAAGACCTCTGATTAGCCAGTTACAAGCAGTGGTGTTAGCACCCATTTTCTCCTTCCTGGGAGCAGTATTATTCTGCCATGAGTTGCTGTAATGGCTTAAGTTGGTTTGCCTCTAGCCAAGAGGTGGTGCTAACATGAGAGCTCCTTAACATAGTACTGGAAGTCCCAGTCAGAACAATCAAGCAAGTGAAAGAAATAAAATGCATCAGAATGAGAAGACAGGAAGTCGTTATTATTTTTGTTTGCAGATGACATGATTCTATGTTAAATAGCAATGATGACAGAGGGCATCCTTGTCTTGTGCCGGTTTTCAAGGGGAATGCTTCTAGCTTTTGCCCATTCATTATGATGTTGGCTGAGGATTTGCCATAGATGGCTCTTATTATTTCCAGGTATGTTCCTTGAATACCTAGTTTATTGCAAGTTTTGAACATGAAAAGGTGTTGAATTTTATCAAAGGCCTTTTCTGTATTGATTGCAATAATCATGTGTCTTTTATCTTTACTTCTGTTTATGTGATGAATCACATTTAGCATGCATGTTGAACCAACCTTGTATCCCCAAGGATAAAGACTACGTGATTGTGATGGATAAGTCGTTTGATGTGCTGCTGGATTTGGTTTACCAGTATTTTGTTGAGGATTAATCTTTTTAATAGTTTTTTGTGTCTCAATCTCCTTCAATTCAGCTTTGATTTTAGTTATTTCTTATCTTTGGCTAGCTTTGGGGTTTGTTTTCTCTTGCTTCTCTAATTCTTTCAGTTTTCATGTTGCGTTATTAAATTGAGATCTTTTTAAATTTTTGATGTGCATGTTTAGTGTTATAAATTTTTCTCTTAACAGTTCCTTAGCAGTGTCCCAGAGATTCTGGTATGTTGCATCTTTGCTCTCATCAGTTTTAAAAGACATCTTGATTTCTCCCTTAATTTAATTACTTACCCAAAAGTTATTCAGGAGCAGGTTACTTAATTTCCATGTAATCGTATGGTTTTGAGCGATTTTTGTAGTCCCAAATTCTAATTTTATTGTTCTGTGGTCTGATAGAGTGGTTGATATAATTCCATTTTTTTGCATTTGCTGAGTATTGTTTGATGTCTAATTATGTGATCGATTTTAGAGTATGTGCTGTGTGGTGATGAGAAAACTGTATATTCTGTTGTTTTTGGGTGGAGAGTTCTGTATATGTCTGTCAGGTTCATTTGATCCAGTGCTGAATTTATGTTCGGGATTTCTATGTTAATTTTCTGCCTCAATTATCTGTCTAGTACTGACAGTGTGGTATTGGATGAAGTTTCCCACTATTATTACATGGGAATCTAAGTCTCTTCATAAATCTCTAAAAACTTGCTTTATGAATCTGGGTGCTCCTGTATTAGATGCATATATTTTTAGGATGGTTATTTCTTCCTGTTGAATTGAATGAACTCTTTACTATTATGTAGTATCCTGGTCTTTTTTGATCTTTGCTGGTTTCGTTTGTTTTGTCTCAAATTAGGTTAGCAACCCTTGATTTTTTTCTGATTTCCATTTGCTCAGTAGATTTTTCTCCATCCCTTTATTTCAAGTCTATAGGTGTCATTTCATGTGAGATGGGTTGCTTGAAGATAGCACACCAATGGGTTTGGTGTTTTATCCAGCTTGATACTCTGTGCCTTTTAATTGGGACATTTAGCCAGTTTCCATTCAAGGTTTGTATTGATATTTGTGAATTTGATACTGTTGTCATGATGTTAGCTCGTTATTATGCAGATTTGTTTGTGTGGTTGCTATATAGTGTCAATGGTCTGTGTACTCATGAGTGTTTTTGTAGTGGCTGGTAATGGTCTCTCCTTTCCATATTTTGTGCCTCCTTCAGGAGCTTTTGGAAAACAGGTATGTTGATAACAAATTCCCCTAGCATTTGCTTGTCTAAAGAGAATCTCATTTCTCCTTTGCTTATGAAGATCAGTTTGGCTACATATAAAATTTTTGGTTGAAATTTCTTGACTTTAAGAATGTTGCATATTGGCCCCTAATCTCTTCTGTCTTGTAAGGTTTCTACTCAGAGGTCAACTGTTAATCTGTTGGGCTTGCCTTTGTAGGTGATTGGCCCTTTTCTCTCTAGCTGCCTTTAACATTTTTTCTTTCATTTCAATCTTGGCAAATCTGATGATTATGTGTCTTGGGGATAATCTTTTTGTGAAGTATCTTAACGAGGTTCACTGCATTTTCTGAATGTGAATGTTGGCCTCTCTAGCTAGTTTGGGGAAATTGTCATAAATGACATCCTGAAATATATTTTCCAAGTTGCTTCCATTCTCCCCATCTTTTTCAGGGACACCAATGAATCACAGATTTTGTCTCTACACAATCCCTTATTTCTCAGAGGTTTTGTCAATTCCTTTTTATTGTTTTTTCTCCATTCTTGTCTGACTGTCTTATTTTTGAAAGCCAGACTTCAAACTCTGAGATTCTTTTCTCAGCTTGGTCTGTTCTGTTAATAATACTTGCAATTGCATTACGAAATTCTTGCAGTATGTTTTTCAGCTCTATTAGGTCGGTTATATTCTTTTCTATACTAGCTATTTTGTTTGTCAGCTCCTGTATCATTCTATTGTGATTCTTAGCTTCCTTGGATTAGGTTTAAATGTACTCCTGCATCTCTATAGCCTTTGCTCCTACTCACATTCTGAATATTTTTTTTTCTGTAATTTCAGTCATCTCAGCCCAGTTCAGAACCCTTGCTGGAGAGCTAGTGTGATCCTTTGGAGGAAAGAAGGCACTCTGGCTTTTTGAGTTCTCAGAGTTCTTGCACTGGTTCTTTTGCATCATTGTGGGCTAATGTTTCTTTAATCTGTGAAGCTCCTGTCCTTTTGTGGTAGTTTTTTTTTCTTTCATCTTATTTGATGACCTTAAGGGTTTTATTGTGGAATAAGATGGATTCAGTTGACTGGCTTGGTTTCTGGAAGATTTTAGGGAGCCACGGCTCAGCTCACAACTCCTAAACTGCACACTTTAACTCTAGGTGACTGCTATTATGTCCCAACTTTGTTCTCTGGCTCCTCCAGGTTAGAAACTCCCTGTGCTAGTGGGGGCTGAGGTGCTCCCAGACCATTAGTTACAGCATTCCAATGGGTGCAGCCATTCAAAGAGTTTCACAGGGTGGTGACAGCAGGATGCATCCTCTTTCACACGTGTCAGCAGCAGTGGCAGTGCCAGTTCAGTGGGGTGCATGCTAGTTGGCTGCAGCAGGCTGCTAGCAGGTGCCAGTCTGTGCACGTGTTCACAGCTGCCATGGAGGCCGCACAGCTTGCAGGGACAGGAGGGTCTCCCACTGGCGATTGCGTGCATGGTTGCCCTGGTAGTGGTGTTAGCATGGGGGGTAGAGTGCCAGCAGGCACAGGACTGTATGTACCCTCTGTGCCCATTCATACAGGCAGAGGTGGCTGCTCCAGGCTGGGGTAGGGGGCACAGAGTGCACTCATGCTGGCAGCAGTGGCAGGGCAGGGTGCACATGCACATACATACTGGTGGGGCAGAGAAGGCAAGATCCACAGGCACAAGTAAAGTAATGCGGGAAGTGGCCGTAGGCAGGGAGGCAGCTGTGTTGGGAGAGAGTGGATGGGCTGGTGCATGTCCATGGGACTGCTCTGGCACAGTCTGTCAGTGCAGGAGCTATGATGCAGCCCCCAGGGCACCCAGGGTGGCACTGCAAACAGAGGCAGCCAGGCTGATGTCCTGGCAGAGGCCAGAAGACCAAGGGTGCTCAGGTCGGAACAGCCCCATCTGATGGGCAAGACCACCCTGCAGAATTGAGGTCTGACAGTTCCCCTAGAGCTAAGGTCTCCTGTGGCAGCAAGTCAAACCTAGGGTAATGGTGTCTTTGGCTGTGCTCCACTATAGGTGCTCCTGCACCAAATCCTCTGGGTTCCACATCACCTGGAGTTCTGCCCCTACAACTTCTCTGAGCAGCTCTCCCTGACAACTTAAGTGTCTGTGGTGGTTGAGGGGTCTCCTTCCAAGATTCCAGAGGCCCATGGCAGGAATGGGTTGCTCTTTGCCAATTCAACTCACCCATTCCTTCCCCCAGAGTCACTGGGGACCAAGAATGTGACCCAGTGCATGGCAGCCCCTTGAAACATTTTCTTCTTCCTCCTTTTTCAGCCCAGCTTCTGTGTCTTTCCTCTAACCACTCAGTGCCTTCAGTCTACTTTTTAAAAAGTTATTTTCACATTCATTGTTTTCCTTTTATAGCTTTCCACCATTTTATAAAAAGAATGCTGTCATTTTTTTCAAAACTATCATTTACTTTCCATTGTGCAATATTCTAGGGAAGACTAAAAATATTTTCACTCTCCAATATATCTTTCTTATTCAGTCCTATTTTCTGACACTGTTGATTTTCCCCTGTTGTTTCTTGAATAATGCTAAAATCACTATGACTATTTATGTTGATCATCCTTTTCACTTGTTTGGAGCAAAATGATCAGTCATCATGAACACACTCTCAGTAACCTAGACACTGGTTCTAGGTGTCTAACAAAAAATATTTGTTAATTTTTAATAACTTTTGAAGTTGAATTTTACTCAAAAGAGCAAAAATAGAAAAAATTTAAAATTCACTTTTTGGTATATTAGACTCCATTAAAGTTTGTGCATTTTTCACAGACTGTTAAATTATTACATTACAAACATTATTGTGTTTTTAATTTTTTATTAAGAAAGAATTACCCAAAGCTGTTATGAAATGCATTACCTTAACCAGTATGTTATCTATGCTTTATTACTCATCTCAAGACTCATGATATTCTGAACATAACTCACTTTATTAAGAACATTGTCTAGCATATCTGAATATATATTGTTTGTTTGAATAGGTGTTTGGTTCCTAGAGAAAGATTTCTTCCCTTAAACAGTATATTTATCCATTTATTAATTAATTAGGTTCTACAATTACTACATTGCTTAATGTTGGGCCTACAAAATTAAATAAAAGAGATAGTACTTTTTTTTGAAGCTGTGGTACATGGAATAATTTCCAATTTATTTTTAGAACCATCCGATTTTCCAAGAATATGACATACAGTGAATGGGGGTAGTGAGAGAAAGCCTAGAAAGGTGGAAAAGTATCAGCTCTTAGAACAGCTTTAAAAGTGTATCAAGCTGATTTTTTCTTGGGATACTGATAGACTCCTCTGAGTTTGGGGACAGAAGAGTAACATGATCAGATCTAAATAAGTTAGCAGGTTTAAGGATATGCTGAGATTGGACATGGGGAGATGATTAATGAAATCACTGCTAATGTTCAAGCGACAAATGATAAATTCAGAACTAAAGTTAGTGGTGATTAAATTATGGAGAAGCATGTGATGTTGAAACAGATGAAACTCTGAGGCTGTTAAGAATTAAAATCTAGAGGACTTGGCCAGGATAAGGTTAAAGTCAGAATGTTAAAAAAAATAAATTACCCCCAAAGACTATTGTAGTCTTGCCTAAAAAAGACATGGAAGCAGTACCCAAGATGTGGAATTTTATAGAAAGAACAAGTATTAGTGAAGAGATGACTAATTTGTTCATTCAGCAATATAAATGTACGGTAATATTTATGTCATCTGTTGCCTCTTTAATTTGGAGCCTAGTGCTTATGTAGTGGTTAATATAGTGGATAAGTATGCAGCATCCCCATAAAGTCAGACATAGGCAAAGGAGTCTGCATCTATATAAATGCATCTTACAATTTTTATATTTCAGGATTAAGAATCTTTGCCTCAACTTTAATATACTGTAAAACACACATGTCGAACAAAGTCTGATTATAGATAAGTTTGTCCTGAAAACATTTTGTTGCTGGCAAATGTATAAATAACAAACATTTACTCCTTCGCTTTAGTTAAAAGTCAGTACTTCTCTTTTTTCAACCCTCCATCCCTCCCTCCCTTCTTTCCTTCTTTCCTTCTTTCCTTCCTTCCTTCCCATCCATCTATATACCTATACCACACCCAAATGGTCAAGAGTCCAGGAAAATGTCTCCAAATCACAACAAATCCTCCAGAGAAAATACATAACATGTTTTTTTTTCTTTAATGGGAGATTAACATAGTTTTGTAATTAAAAATGTGCAAATGGGGTAGTAGATATTCATGTTAATATTTTGTTTAATAGAGTTCAAATAATTCATTACAAACATTATGTGAATACAATGCTGTCATTTCAGTATATTCCTTAAACCATATGAGTATTTGAAAAATAATTTTAAAAATATGTGGTAATACTCCAAGTGTCCTGAAGAGTTTGAATAAAATATTTATTATTTTTTCCCAGATTTAGTTTTCTACATCTAGCAATTCAAAGTTCAAATTATAATTATGATTCAAAAAAGTAGTAGAATGCAATACATTCATTCACACAAGACACTGATTAAGTCAAAATTCCTAAAGAATTTTATTAATGCCTAAACCCCTGCAAAAATGCCTAAATGAATATTGCTATATTGCAGTTGGAGAGGGCAATCTTTTTATACTCCTGTAATGGAATACAGTTGTCTTCTATTTCTTTATGCATCTATTGATTCTACAGAAAGATGCACTTACAAAAATCAGTGTGTAAAAGACTTCTTTTTTATTCTTTTATTTCCTCACAAGGTTGTTTAATGTTTCATTGGAAAGTTTAAGCACTCCTGATGATCAAAATGTAAACATTGTTTCTAAAATTTTACAAATAAGAAATGACATAATCTTGATGAGAAAAGTTACTACTTCCATCTCCCACATGTAAATATACCATATTCAAGAATTTATCTGTATTAAGAAAAGACTTACTTTTCACGAATTATGTCTACCATTTTTACTCAGCAACTCTTATTAGTTAATCAATTTGCATTAATTAATTGGAGTATTTAAATCCCCCTCTCCACAAGGTACCATATAAGACACTCATTGAATAATAGTTATGATTGAGCATTTTATAGAAGTTAGTATATTATATTTCTTTAAGAAAATTTTGTTCAAACATATGAGATTTGGGGGAATTTAAAGGGAGATTTTTTCCTTTAAAAATATACTACACTTGTCCCAACATAGATTGAGACAACAGAAAATATCCTAAAAATTAAAATACCCATGCCAATGACAGAGCATTTTCTTTGCTTATTTAAAAAAAATTATCTGCACAGATGAATTTTAAAATTGAAGTTCAAAACCCTCTCTGCATGTCTCCACTGGAATCACATACACTTGGACACTTTTTTAGTTAAATGTGTGTTTTGTAGGTATTCATTTATGTGGCCAATTTGCAGTTCCTACAATCCACATAAAATTGGCTTTTTCAAATGCATAATGAAAGAACTGCAACTGAACTATAATGACAAAAAAGGTTAGTCTTCAAAACATTTAGTTACCTTCAAAAGCGAATTCAGGGGGAGCAGTACAGAGACCCTTTCTGATTAAGCTTCATTAGTAAGCCTTTATTTCTCCCACTGCACTTTCCCTATACTTTGTCTTCTTTTCCCTTTGCTCTTCTCTCTTTGTTATTTTGATTTCTCTGTGTAAGAAGTGAAAGTTCAATGTAAAATTGTTTGAATTTGTTGGGAAAAAAAAACCTGTTGAAAGATTGTGATTGCACTTGAATTCAATGGTTCTGAAACTCAAAAAAAGAAAAGTGGCAGATGGGCAAAGATGGATGATTTCTGACCAGGAAGATCATTGATAGCATAATATAAACCATGGGCTTGAAGGGATTTCTGTAGGTAAAGTGTTTAGATAATAAAACAATTTTTAAATGAGGCAAACTTTTGCCTTCCTTGTTCTAACATATTTATAATTATGTCTTTACAATATCTGATATGAAAGAAGTTATATTTGATTGGTTAAAATGATTCTTACATTATAATTCTAAAAGTAGAAATCTTTTTTTTGCTTATTTGGGTTTATTTTTAGCTTATTTTGAATTGGTGTTATCCAGATTCTTTAAATTATTTCATTTATTCATTGACTAATATGTATTAATCACACATGAAGAGCAAAGCACCATTTCTTGTCCTAGGAATATAAGCAGTTAAAAAACCAGACAAGGTTGTCAGTCGAAGAACTGAAGATATTACTGGTTTTCTTTTTAATGAAATACACTGTCTAGTGGTATCCCTGAAAATTATCTGATTCTATACAGGTGTGTATTTTAATTGACTTTGACATATGGTATAAAAATTAAAGTCTATAAAACTGATAATGCAAATGATTTCTGTTTATGACAATGCAAATGAACATTGTCCAATAGAGAATATAAATCTCTCTAAGTCAAATTCTTAATCCAACAGATTGTAGCTTGTTACTTGTTCCTTCATTAATTAATGAGTTAAATAAAATATTTAAAACATATGCATTTTAATATTTGATGACAGTCATGATTTTATCATTTTGAAAATTTTATTTTAACAAAGCGTTTGTCTTTTTGGAACTTATTTTCTACTGATTCTTATGCAAATGCCTGCACAACTTAAAAAAGAAGAATTCTTCCATTGTCATTATAATAACATAGCCTCTCTAGGAAGGTAGAAAGTCTTTATTTATATTGGCAGAAAAATATAAGCATAAAAATATTTATTATATATATCTGAAAATTTATAAAAATATAAATACATTTCAAGGATCTGGGCTTCCAAACAAATATATATTTTTTGAAAGATCCAAAAGTAAGGGTAGACGGTTTCCTGGGTTTCCCGTGCCTCTTTTAACTTTGGCACAGAGCATAAGATTATAGTTTTTAGACAATGATTTTTACTAGTTAACCTAAAACGAAAGTATACATATTGTTTATAGAGTTATTGGTAAATATAGTTGAACACCCACCATGCAGTTTACAGGATCCAGCTGGTTATTATAAGCTTTTATGAGTAGTCAATAAAACTTAATAGATACCAATTTCTAGTACTTTGCTTCCAGAGCCACAATCATGTAGAAAATTAGCCCACTTGGAACAGAACATAACATCATTTAGTCATGAATCCTGACAATATAAGGAACTGATATTCAGCAGTGATATCTGTGAATGATAAAACAGTTAAAAGAAACGCATAAGCTTAAATAGTGTGATAACTGAACATATTGGTGTAAAATCTTTTCTGAAAATATGACAAATTTTACCAAATTCTTTTGAATTATTCTTGTGGCTAAGTTCCTTAGTCTTCCTTTTTATTATTTAGTTAGTTAGGTTGTCAGAAATCCATATACATTAACATTAAAAATATTATAAACTGATCAGGGACCAGTTTAATAAGATTACTCATTTGCGGGAGATTCTACATATAAGCCATGTTTAGATGATAAAAATATTGATAATTGTAAACAAGTGTATATTAATAAATTTAAAATATTCTTAGGATTTCCCAAAATAGAGTTAGCGTATTGTACTTTTCCAACAGCCTATGAATCCTGACTTTAAAATTTGCTAATCATATGGTAAAATAATTTAATCCTCTTTTTCTCTTACTCTTCAAAGCACATAAATAAATAGCATTTTATTCACAAAACACATTACAAATTATAACATATTGAACTAAGGCTAAATGAAGCAATTATTTAGTGACCGACATCAGGACACTTCATTGGTCAGGAAACAAGGAGCATAAATATCAGCCATGTTAAATTGTAATTTGAAAAAGGTCTCAGTCCAAATTAGCAGAATGCATTGAGAGAGTTTTAGGTAGCATCACCTCTCCCTTTCAAATTTAACTTTTTAAAGAAGTATATAGCTAAACTAACAATCATAATAATAACACCAATAGTTAAGATGATTGGTTGTTTTTCTAGACTGAGGAAATCAAAAATGAAAGTAATTATATATTTTTAATGTATGTTTTTTTCCCTGCCCATCAGCTATTATACCTTCAACTACAAACAATCTTACCAAGTTATCAGTTTTCTCTTTTATTTTATAAAATGTTTATTTTGAAATAATTCTAGTTTTACTGGAAGTTGCAGATAGTACAAAGAGGCTCTGCATACCCATCACCTAATTTCCTCCAGTGGATACACTTTACATAATTATAGGGCAATATCCAAACCAGGAATTTGATGTTAATACAATGTGTGCATATAGTTCTATGTTGTTTTATCATATGTTTAGGCTTTTGTAACCACCATTGCAATCAAGGAATGGGATTATTCCATAAACACAAAGATCTCTCTCTCTTGCTATCCCTTTACATTCACACCCACCAACCTCCGCTTCAACCATCTCTACTCCCTAACAACTACTAATCTGTTTTAGAATTTTGTCATTTTGAGAACGTTATTCAAATGGAATCATATAGTATGTGTCCCCTTGAGACTGGATTTTTCATTCAGCATATCGTTGAGATCCCTACACACACATTGTTGCATGTAACAATGGTCCATTATTTCTTATTGCTAAGTAGTAACCCATGATATGGATGTGCCACAGTTTATTTAGCCATTCACCTATTAAGGGAAATCTGTTTTGTTTCTAGTTTTTAGCTACAATAAATAACACTTTTTAGAACAAGCCTGTACAGGTTTTTATGAAGATAAGTTTTCATTCTTTTGGGTCAAATGAGCAAGGGAATAAATGTCTGCTTATATGGTAAATGTATGTTCAGTTTTTTAATATTGCAACTACATAGAGATTTTTAAAAAATATATTATTTGTTGTTTTTATTTCAATAGCATTTAGGGTACGCGTGGTTTTTTTATTATATAAATGAATTCTATAGTGGTGAATTTTGAGATTTAGTGCACCCATCTCTTGAACAGCATACACTGTACCCAATATGTGGTCTCTTATCCCTCACACCCCTGCCAACCTCCCCTGCAATGAGTCCCCAGAGTCCATTACATCAATCTGTATGTCTTTGTGTCCTCATAGCTTAGCTCCCACTTATAAGTGAGAACATTTGATGTTTGGTTTTCCACTCCTAGGTTACTTCACTTAGAATGGCCTCCAGCTCCATCCGAGTTTCTACAAAAGACATTATTTCATACCTTTTTATGGCTGAGTAGTATTCCATGTTGTACATAGACCACATTTTCTTTATCCACTTGTTGGTCAGTGGGCACTTAAGTTGGTTCTATATGCAATTACGAATTGTGCTGTATAAACGTATGTGTGTATGCAATATAAGTCATAATGTCTTATTTTCCTTTGGGTAGATACTCAGTAGTAGTTTTTAAGAAACTGTCGGCCAGGCGCAGTGGCTGACATCTGTAATCCCAGCACTTTGGGAGGCCAAGGCGGGTGGATCACCTGAGGTCTGGAGTTCGAGACCAGCCTGGCCAACATGGTGAAACCCCATCTGTACTAATAGTATAAAAATTAGCCAGGCATGGTGGTACACACCTGTAATTTTAGCTACTCAGGAGGCTGAGGTGGGATAATCGCTTGAACCCAGGAGGCAGAGGTTGCAGTGAGCAGAGATTGTGCCATTGCACTCCAGCCTGGGTGACAAGAGCAAAACCTCACCTCAAAAAAAAAAAAAAAAAAGTTTTGTTTTGTTTTTCTTGTTTCCTTGTAGATTCTGGATATTAGCCCTTTGTCAGATGGATAGATTGCAAAAATTTTCTACCATTCTATAGGTTGCCTTTTCACTCTGATGATAGTTTCTTTTGCTGTGCAGAAGCCCTTTAATTTAATTAGATCTCATTTGTCAATTTTGGCTTTTGTTGCCATTGCTTTTGGTGTTTTAGTCATGAAGGCTTTGCCCATGCCTATGTCCTGAATGGTATTGCCTAGGTTTTCTTGCAGGGTTTTGATGGTTTTAGGTCTTACATTTAAGTCTGTAATCCATTCTGAGTTAATTGTTGTATAAGGTGTAAGGAAGGGGTCCAGTTTCAGTTTTCTGCATATGGCTAGCCAGTTTTCCCAACACCACTTATTAAATAGGGAATCCTTTACCCATTGCTTGTTTTTGTCATGTTTGTAGAAGATCAGATGGTTGTAGATGTGTGGCATTATTTCTGACACCTCTGTTCTGTTCCATTGGTCTATATATCTGTTTCGGAACCAGTAGCATGCTGTTTTGGTTACTGTAGCCTTCTAGTATAGTTTGAAGTCAGGTAGCATGATGCTTCCAGCTTTGTTCTTTCTGCTTAGGATTGTCTTGGTTATATGGGCTATTTTTTGGTTTCATACAAAATTTAAAGTAGTTTTCTAATTCTGTGAAGAAAGTCATTGGTAGCTTGATGGGGATAGCATTGAATCTATAAATTGCCTTGAGCAGTATGGCCATTTTCACGATATTGATTCTTCCTGTCCATGAGCATGGAATGTTTTTCCATTTGTGTCCTCTCTTTTTTCGTTGAGCAGTGGTTTGTAGCTCTCCTTGAAGAGGTCCTTCATATCTCTTGTAAGTTATATTCCTAGGTATTTTATTCTCTTTATAGCAGTTGTAAATGGGAGTTCACTTATGATTTGGCTCTCTGCTTGTCTATTATTGGTGTATAGGGATGCTTGTGATTTTTGCACATTGATTCAAACAACCCCATCAAAAAGTGGGCGAAAGATATAGACAGACACTTCTCAAAAGAAGACATTTATGTGGCCAACAAACATATGAAAGAAAGCTCATCATCACTGGTCATTACAGAAATGCAAATCAAAACCAAAATGAGATACCATTTTACCACAGTTAGAATGCTGATCATTAAAAAGTCAGGAAACAACACATGCTGGAGAGGATGTGGAGAAATAGGAATGCTTTTACACTGTTGGTTGGAGTGTAAATTAGTTCAACCATTGTGGAAGACAGTGTGGCGATTCCTCAAAGATCTAGAACCAGATCCTTTGCAGGGGCATGGATGAAGCTGGAAGCCATCATTCTCAGCAAACTAACACAGGATCAGAAAACCAAACACCACATGTTTTCACTCGTAAGTCGGAGTTGAACAATAAGAACACATGGACACAGGGAGGGGAACATCACACCCCGGGGCCTGTCGGGGGCTGGAGGAAAGGGGTAATTTACAAGGGTAAATTGCGTGTTGCAGGGGCTTGGCATACTTGTTATTTCATTGCCCAGGTAATAAGCACAGTAGCTGATTCTCACCCTCCTTCTACCCTCCACCTTCAGGTAGGCCCCAGTGTCTATTGTTCTCTTTGTGTCACTGTATTCTCAGTGTTAAGCTCCCACTTTTAAGTGAGAACATAGGGAATTTGGGTTTCTGTTCTTGTGTTTACTTAGGATAGCAGCCTCCAGCTCCATCCGTAAGCTTCAAAGGACATGATTTAGTTCTTTTCTGTGGCTGTTTAGTATCCCATGGAATATATGTACCACATTTTCTTTACCCAATCTATTGTCGATCGGCATTTAGGTTGATTCCACGTCTATGCTGTTGTGAACAATGCTGTGATGAACACAGATGCGCATATGTCTTCATGGTAGAATGATTTATATTGCTTTGGGTACTTCCCCCATAATGGGATTCTAAGATAAATGGTAGTTGTGTTTTAAGTGCTTTGAGAAATCTCCAAACTGCTTTCCATAGGGGCTGAACTAATTTACATTCCCACCAGCAGTGTATAAGCATTCTTAGGGTCACATTTCTCTTCATTGAGTTTTCTCATGAATGCATATCACATTTTCTTGTTTCTTCATAGGACTAGGAGTTTCTAACTGGATACTGGACATTTTGACAATATATCATAGGAGATCTTGATTATATTATATATCCCTAAAGAATGCTTGGTTTCGTTTGTTTTTTTTTTCATTTGTTTCATTGGTGGGTTTGGTTTTTTATTCTATCTGGCAATTCAATTGGTTAGACTCAAACTTAAAACTCTGTTGCCCCTGCTTTAGATAAGCTAAAGTCTTTTCTAGTTGTTTTTGTTTTACCTGTAGATGTTTTTCAACCAGGACTATTAGATTTTTTCTACACATGTATAGATTAGGTGTTAGCCAAGGATTAGAACAGAACTTAAGTATGAAATTTGAGCTCCCACTCTTAACACCCTGTTCTATCCTTCATTTTTTCTCTCACTTTCCAGTCGTTGTGGCAAAACCAAATTCTGTCTGCTAATTTCTTAGGCAAGTAAGAGTGAGTATTAGTCAGCTTTCTGACTGAATTTAACCTACCTTACATCAATTTAACTGGGTAATACCCTTGGAGGAAGGGCACACACATATAGAAAAAGATAAATTTTATCCAATGTTGTTTCCTTCCAAGAAAAGAGCCATTCAATTTCTGCCTATTTTCAGTCACTTTCAGTGCCTTCGAATTGTTCATGCATATTTTATTTACAGTTCATAATTGTTATCTATACGTGGATGTATCAAACATAAGCTACATTTGATGTTTACTGAAACCAGAATTCCTCTTTCTGTTCGTTCAGTGGGTCTTTTCCCTTAATTAAAAATGCCTTTCTCCGTGAACCCGGGAGGCGGAGCTTGTAGTGAGCCGAGATCGCGCCACCGCACTCCAGCCTGGGCAACAAAGCGAGACTCCTTCTCAAAAAAAAAAAATGTCTTTCTCAAATGTTTGATGTTATTTGGCTATCATTTCATATATTTACGTGGTTGATAGACCCCCCAAAAGATATGTTCACCCATAACCTGTGAATATAGCCTTATTTGGAGAAAAGATATTAGCAGATGTAATTAAGAATTTCAAGATAGGAGATATACCTAATGCTAAATGACGAGTTAATGGGTGCAGCACACCAACATGGCACACGTATACACATGTAACAAACCTGCACGTTGTGCACATGTACCCTAAAACTTAAAGTATAATAATAATAAAATAAAATAATAAAATTTAAAATAAAAGAATTTCAAGATAATCCTCTGGGATTATCTGAATGGGCCATAAATCTAATGCACTGTTCACAATGGCAAAGACTTGGAACCAACCCAACTGCCCATCAATGATAGACTGGATTAAAAAAAATGCACATATCCACCATGGAATACTATGCAGCCATAAAAAAGGATGAGTTCATGTCCTCTGCAGGGACAGGGATGAAGCTGTAAACCATCATTCTCAGCAAACTAACACAGGAACAGAAAACCAAACACAGCATGTTCTCACTTATAAGTGGGAGTTGAACAATGAGAACACAGGGAAGGGAACATCACACACTGAGGCCTGTCAGGGGGTGGGGGTGCTAGTGGAGGGATAGCATTATGAGAAATACCTGATGTAGATGACCGGTTGGTGAGTGCAGCAAACCACCATGGCACATGTATACCTATGTAACAAACCTGCACATTCTGAACATGTATCCCAGAACTTGAATTATAATAATAATAATAATAAAATATTTAATGACTGGTGTTCTTACAGGAGAAATGAGAAGGAGATTTGAAACACATAGAGGAGAAGAAGGACATAAGAAGATAGAGGCAGATAGTGCAGTTATGCAGCTGGAAGTCAAGGAAAACTGGGAACCACAGGAAACCGGAAAATGCAGTAATAAATTCACCCCTAGAGCCTTTAGAGTAAGAACAGACCTGATGATATCTTTTTTTTTTAATTATAAATTTTATTTTAGGTTCAAGGGTACATGTGCAGGTTTGTTAAATGGGTAAACTGCATATCACAGGGGTCTGGTATATAGATTATTTCATCACCCAGGCAATAAGCATAGTACCTAACAGGTACTTTTTCTGATCGTCTTCCTCCTCTCGTCCTCTTCCCTCAAATAGGCCCGAATGTGTACTGTTTTCCTTGTGTCCATGTCTTCTCATTGTTTAGCTCCCACTTATAAGTGTGAATACGCAGTATTTGGTTTGCTGCGTCTGCATTAGTTTGCTAAGGATAATGTTCTCCAGCTCCATTCACATTACTGCCAATGCAAAGGACATTATCTCATTCTTTTTTATGGCTGCGTAGTATCCCATGATGTATATATACCACATTTTCTTTATTCAGTCTACCATTGATCACTAGTTTGATTCCATATCTTTGCTATTGTGAATAGTGCTGCAATGAATGTATACATGTTCCTGTGTTTGTATGGTGAAACTGTATAGGCCTTTGATTATATACCCAATAATGGGATTGCTGGGTTGATTGGTGATTCTGTTTTGAGTTCTCTGAGAAACCACCACACTATTTTCCACATGACTGAGCTAATTTACCTTCCCAACAGCTGTTTATAAGCGTTGTCTATTCTCTGCAAGCTCGCCAACATGTTATTTTTTGACTTTTTAAAAACAGCATTACTGACTGGTATGAGACGGCAGCTTGTGGCTTTGATTGGCATTTCTCTAATAATTAGTGATGTTGAACATTTTTTCATATGCTTGTTTGCTGTGTGTATGTCTCTTTTTTAAAAATGTCTGTTCATATCTTAAATTTAGGCAACTTTTAATGTGGTTGTTTGTTTTTGCTTGTAAATTTAAGTTCCTTAGAGATGCTGGATATTAGAACATTGTTGGCTGCATAGTTTGAAAGTATCTTTTCCTGTTCTGTATATTTTCTATTTATTGATAGTTTCTTTTGCTGTGCAGAAGCACTTCATTTTAACTAGGTCCCATTTATTAATTTTTGTTTTTGTTGCAATTGCTTTTGGCATCTTTGTCATGAAATCTTTGCCAGGTCCCATGTCCAGAATGGTATTTTCTAGGTTATCTTTCAGAGTTTTTATAGTTTTGGGTTTTACATTTAAGTCTTTAATACATCTTGAGTTAAATTTGCATATGGTATAGCAAAAGATCCAGTTTCAACCTTCTGCATATGGCTAGTCAGTTACCCTAGCACCACTTGCTAAATAGGGTGTCCTTTCCCCTATTGTTTTCCCCCAAAGAACAGATGGTTGGAGGCATGTGGCATTATTTCTAGGCTGTCTATTCTGTTTCATTAGTCTATGTGTCGGTTTTGTACCAGTACCATGTATTTTGATTACTGTGGCTTAGTAGTAGAGTTTGAAGTCAGGAAATATGATGTCTCTAGCTTTGTTCTTTTTGCTAGGATTGCCTTGGCTGTTTGGGTCTTCTTTTTTTTTTTTTTTTTTTTTTTGCTGTTGTTCCATGTGAATTTATAAATTATTTTTTGTAATTCTATAATGAAAATCATTGGTAGTTTAATAAGAACAGCATTGAATCTATAAATTGCTTTGGGTAGTAGAGGCATTTTAACAATATTGATTCTTCCTATCCCAGAGCATGGAATGCTTTTCTATTTGTTTGTGTCAGCTCTGATTTCTTTGAGCAGGGTTTTTAAATTCTCATTGTAGAGATCTTTTATCTCCCTGATTAGCTGTATTTCTAAGTATTTTATTCTCTTTGTGGCAATTATGAATGGGATTGCATTCTTGATTTGGCTTTCAGTTTTCACGTTGCTGTTGTATAAGAATGCTACTGTTTTTAGTACATTGATTTTGTATCCTGAAACTTTGCTGAAATTGTTTATCAGATCAAGAAGCTTTTGGCAGACAAGGGATTTTCTAGGTATAGAATCATGTCATTTCCAACCAGGGATGGTTTGACTTTCTTGCTTCATATTTGGATGACTTTTATTTCTTTCTCTTGCCTGATTGCTCTGGCCAGGACTTCCAGTACAAGGTTTCACAGGATGGTGACAGAAGGCATCCTTGCCTTGTTTCTCGTTTCAAAGGGAATGTTTCCAGCTTTTTCCCATTCAGTAAAATGTTGGCTATTGGTTAGTCATAAGTGGCTCTTCTTATTTTGAAGTATGTTCCTTCATTGCCTAGTTTGTTGAGGGTTTTTAATATAAAGGAGTGTTAAATTTTATCAAAAGACTTATATGCATCTATTAAGATAATTGTGCGGTTTGTGTTTTTAGTTTTGTTTATGTGATGAATCATATTTATTAATTTGTGTATGTTGAACCAACCTTGCATCTCAGGGATAAAGCCTACTTGAATATGATTGATTTTGATGTGCTGCTGGATTTGGTTTGCTTGTATTTTGTTGACGATTTTTGCATCTGTTTATCAGCCTGAAGTTTCCCATTTGTGTGTGTCTCTGCCACATATTGGTATCAGGATGACGCTGGCCTCGTACTGTAAATTGGGCGGAGGAGTCCCTCCTGCTCAAATTTTTGGAATAGTTTCAGTAAAAATGGTACTTTTGTACCATTCTTTGTACATCTGGTAGAATTCGGCTGTGAATCTGTTGATCCTGGTCTTTTTTGCGTGGTAGGCTTTTTATTTCTGATTCAATTTTAGAACCATTACTGTTCTGCTCAGGGATTCAGTTTCTTCCTGGTTCGGTCTTGAGAGGTTGTATGTGTCCAGAAATTTATCCTTTTCTTCTAGATTTTCTATTATAGTTTGTGTGCATAGATATTTTCATAGTAGTCTCTGGGATTTTTTGTATTTCTCTGAGATCAGGGATAATGTCTTCTTTGTCATTTCTAATTGTGTTTATTTGGATCTTCTCTTTTTTTCTCTGTTAGTCTAGCTAGTGATGTATCTATCTTATTAATTTTTTCAAATAACAAACTCCTGAATTTATTGATCTTTTATATGGTTTTTCATGTCTCAATTTCCTTCAGTGCAGCTCTGACTTTGGTTATTTCTTATTTTCTGCCAGCTTTGGCATTTGTTTGTTCTTGTTTCTCTAGCTCCTCTAGTTGTCATTTTAAGTTCTCAATTTGAGACCTTTCCAACTTTTCAATGTAGGCATTTAGTACTATAAACTTACCTTTTAACATTCTCTTAGCTGTTTCCCAGAGATTCTGGTATGTTGCATCTTTGTCTCATTAGTTTCAAATAGCTTCTTTATTTCTGCCTTAATTTCATAACTTACCCAAAGCTCATTCAGGAGCAGGCTGTTTAATTTTCATTTAGTTGTATGGTTTTGAGCTCTTATCTTATCGTTGATTTCTATTTTTATTGCTCTCTGGTCTCTGAGAGTGTGATTGGTATAATTTATTTTTTTTTTGAGGGGGGAGAATTTGCTGAAGATTGTTTTGTATCCAATCATGTGGTTGATTTTAGAGTATGTGCCATGTGGCAATAAGAAGAGTGTATATTCTGTGGATATGCATGGGGAGTTCTGTAGATGTCTATTAGGTCCTTTTGGTCTAGCATTGAGTTTAGATCTTGAATATCTTGTGAGATTTCTGAATTGATGATCTAAAACTGTTAGTTATGTGTTGAAGTCTCCCACTATTATTGTGTGGGAATCTAAGTTTCTTCATAGATTTATAGATTTATAAGAACCTGCTTTATGAATCTAGGTGCTCCTGTGTTGGGTATGTGTATATATATATACATATATATGTACATATATATGTATATATATGTACATATATACACATATACATATATACATATATACACATGTATATGTACATATATACACATATATATGTATATATATATGTGTATATATATGTCTTCTTGGTGAATTGAAGCTTTTACCATTACGTGTGTACTTCTTTGCCTTTTATCTTTGTTGGTTTACCATCTATCTAAAATTAGGATAGCAACCCCTGCTTTTTGCTTTTATTTCATTTACTTGGTAGATTTTTCTCCAGCCTTTTATTTCGAGCCTATATGTGTCATTGCATATGATGTAGATCTCTTGAAGAGAACATAACACTTGGTCTTGCTTCTTAGTCCAGCTTGCCACTCTGTGCTTTTAATTGGGGCATTTAGCCCGTTTACATTCTAGGTTAGTATTGATATGTGCAGATTTGATTCTGTTATCATGTTGTTAGGTGATTATAATGCAGACTTATTTGTGTCGTTGCTCTATAGTGTCAGTGGTCTATGTACTTAAGTGTGTTTTTGTAGTTTTCAATAACAGTCTTTCCTTTCCGTATTTTGGATTCCCTTTATAACCTTTTGTAAGACAGTCGGGTGGTTACAAATTCCATTAGCACTTGCTTGTCTAAAAAGGATCTGATTTTTCCTTCACTTATAAAGCTTAGTTTTGCTGGATATAAAATTATTGGTTGGAATTTCTTTTCTTTAAGAATGCTGAATATAGGCTGCCAATCTCTTCTGGCTAATAGGGTTTCTGTTGAAAGGTCCACTGTTAATGTGATGAGATTTCCTTTGTAGGTGACCTTTCCCTACAGAGGGATCCTGCCTAGTAATGAGAAGAGGGACAGCCGGGTCACAGGGGAGACAGGCTGGTCTCTTCTCCTTAAAGCACCTGCAACTTGCTGGAGTTGTATTTAAAGCACTCAGGGTCTTTTCTTCTTCCCCAGTCCAAGTGCAGCAAGGGCAGTACCACTGCAGTGGCAGTGGGAGAGGGATTTTCAGTTGCTTCTGGGAGTTCCATGTCAGAGAAACATGCAGACACTTCAGCTGGAAATATTCAATCATGGGGTGGGGTGCCAGCACTGTTGGCCTTAGCTTGGGGCTCTGCTTTTTGTGTAGCAGGGGCCGAGGGCTTACAGAGAGGAGAGAATGAGTTCACTCCATGTAGTTACTGTGGCATGCTAGAGGTGTGAGTGAAGACCTCAGGCTCTTTCTTTCTTCCCCAGTCTGAGGGCAGCAGGGGCAGAACTGCTGCTGTGGGAGTAGCAGAGGGGCTGTCTGTTGCCTCTGGGAGACTTTCCCCAGGGAAACTCAGACCTACTACCAGTGGGCTCAGTTAGGGATGGGGTGGCTGATCTGTGGTCCTGAGCCAGGGGTCCTGCCTGGTGGAGTAGGGGTTGGAAGCTCACAGGAAAGAAGGACTTGATTCCTCTACATATGGTGACTGTTGAGTGCTGGAGGTGCCAGCATACTGGCTAGGGCCTTTGTTTCTTCCCTAGCTTAAGAGTGGTTAGGGTGGTACCACTGCAGCTGGAATGATGGAGGGGTTGTGGGTTGTCTCTGGGATTTCCTCCTCAGAGAACTGTAAAGCTGCCTCCAATGGAATGAAATGTTTGGGTGAGGGCAGGGTACATGTGATGGAGTCCCAGGTCAGGAGATACTGCCTAGTAAGGAGAAGCAGGATCAGACACCCATGTGGAAAATAGTCTGGCTGGTTTTCCTGTGGGGCTGTGTTGTGCTGGGGATCCATGCGAGTCCCTAGTCACTTCACACCCTCCGTAGCCTGTAGGCAACAGCAACAAGAGCTGAGATAGCAACAATGTGAGCTCACCTCTCCCTGTGGGAACTCCATCCCAAGGAAGCACAGAGCTGCTACCACATGAGAGCCTTAGTGGGGGAAGTGGGTGGAGTCCTGAGTCAGGAGGTCTTGCCCAGTGAAGAGAAGAGGGATTGGAAACCCACCTGAAAAAAAAAACAGTTTGCTTTTCTGTGGGGTGGCTATGCTGTGTTGGGGAACTGTGCCCAACCCGAGTCACCATTCACCCTCTAGTGTCTGAAGGCAACAGCCATGAGGGCTGTAAGACAACAAATATGGCATCTTGCCTCTCTCTGTAGGGGCTCCATTCCAAGGAAGTGCAGAGCCGTTACTGGCCTGAGGGGACTGGCCGTGGAGTGGGCAGGTGGCTGGAGTTCCAGATCAGTCGGTCTTATCCTGCAACTTGCAGAGGCAAGGCCTGAAGTCCCTCGGGTCATGTGAGGGAGTCTGATCTCCCCCCATTGCCAGAGCTCCAGCCACTAATGCCGGGATGCCCAGGGATTTAAGGCTCCAGGGACTCCATATGTGCCTGAGCAGTGGCTCTTTCCAGACACCACAAAGCTCTGCAAGACAGTATGAAGGCCCCACTGGGGGTGGGCTTATGAGGGGATGTCCTGAGTCCGGGGATGTCCTGAGTCCAGGGTTGCAAAGGTCTGTGGAAGAATTATGGGTCCCCAGAGACTCTTAGTTTCTCACCATTTCCCTGCTATGGGGAAGCCTCCCTTGGCTCCATGCCATTCTTGAGTGGGTAGTCGTTCTGTCTCGCTACTCTCCATTATCCATGGGTTGAGTTGTTTCTTTGATGAATCCCAACGTGTCCTCCTAGATTTTTCAGTTGAAGATTTAGTATTTACTCACCACTTTTTCTTCTCTCTGTGGAGTGGCACTCACCAGCTGCTTCTAGTCAGCCATTTTGGCCCTGCTTCTCTGCTGATATCTTGATTTTGAACTTCTGGTCTCTAGAACTACGACAAAATAAATTTCTGCTATTTCAAGCCACCCAGGTTTTGATGATCTATTGCAGCAGTCCTAGGAAACTAATATAGTATTTAAGAATGAGCAATGGAAGGCTAAACATTAGCTAATGCGGATAGTTGTAGGTTCTGATTGGGGTATGTTCTTGTAAGTTGAGTCATTATTCTATGACATTCAATTGCCAGAAAGAGAAAAAGCTTTTACTCTGAGGCAGCAGGGCCTAGATCAACTATTTTAGTTTATTAACCTAAATTATCTTAAAAGAATACTCAAACATTAGCCCTAAAGGTAAACATCTCTTTCTAAGAGATTCATTCCATAAGAGGGGAAAATGTATATGATTATATTGCTGGGGTTTTTTTGCAGCTTTTGTGTTTTGATACATTTCTAAGTAATTTTTACATATCGGTTCAAATTTCTTCTAGATAATTTAGGAAACATATAATGACCTAGAAGTCAAGATTTGTTCCTTTCAATTTTCTGGTTGTTGTTGTTATTGTTCTCATTTTAAGATGTCTAAGAAGGAAACAAATTCAAATAAGACTATTTTTCCATCTTAGGATAAAATGCTACAACATATTTAAGTATATTATCTCATTAAATATTTTAAAAATTTGCCCCATTTTATAAACAAGAGCACTAAGAGCTAGATGTTTTAAGTAGGATGGTACCCTCTTATCCACAAGGGTTATCCCAGTGTATGCCTGAAACTGCAGATAATACGAAACCCTATTATACATACTCTGAGGTTTTTTTTTAAATCTCATAATCAAGATGGCTACTAAGTGAGTAACAGGTGGGTAGAACATATGGAGTGGATACACTGGATGAATGGATGATTGACATCCTGAGTGGGATCATGAGGAATGACACAAGATTTTTTCATGCAACTTCAAATGTTTACTTCTGGAATTTTTCCTATATTTTTGGACTGTGGGTAACTGAAACCATGGAAAGGAAATGTACAGATGAGGGGGGACTACTGTAACTTGCTCAAACATACAACCAGTAAATGGCAACTCCAGAATTCTAGTTCAAGTCTGACACTATTACTCTTAGCAGCTTTCTGCCTCGCATTCTTTCAGCAAGAATTTACAGAGTACCAAATATATACCAGTCAATAAATATCAATATTTAACATATTTTCTCGGTATCATCAAAAATAAGAGAATGCATAATGTGGTGTTTCTCCCTTCAAGGTGGCTATAGTTACATAGTGGATAAGAGGATATTAGAAAAGATTTTGTTTCTATGGAATTAAGAGCAATTCATATTTATATTATGCCATAATCGAATATCCTGGGAAATGTGTTCTATATATGTGGTTATGAGATTACATAGAAAAGAACTATAAAATAGTATCCTAAAATATTTGTCATTTGTTAGAAGAAACAAAAATAACTTGTTCCATGCATTTCACCTACTGGCTTTGTGATACAATAACCAGAAAAAAGCCACCCAGTACTTCTGACAACCTGAGTCTGTCTGCACTACATCTGAATTTATTACTTGCCATTTATTATATTGCTAATAAAAACAATATAAAATACTATCTAGTCACGTTAAATCTGCATGGAAATCTTGTTACATTTCAATAAATGATTTAACATTTTATTATCTAAAATACTGATGTGGAATGAAGTTTACCACCATTTCTGTGAACTGTTAACTAAATATTGATTGGACTAAAAGTTGCAACATTAACTGGGGGAGAAAAGCTTTTCGACTTTTTATGGTACAAAAAGGCACTATGTGCTTAGGTGCTTTTTGACTAAATTGATACAGCACAGCCATGGTTCAGGATCCCACATAATATTCATGAGTCATACAGTGATGTTTCTAGTTATCTTTACTCAATAAAAGTTGTACATGTAATTAAAATTTTTAAAGTAAAAAATAACATTGGATGAAAATGAAACAATCATACCTTTGATCATTTCTTTAAAGTAGTTACATAAAAATGTCAACAATACATTAACCTAGTTTGAAGAAAAACAAAGCGGTTTACATTTGTATTAAGCCATTAAGTAATTGGTTTTTGCTACTTAGAATTTCTGTAGTTGATACTATATTGTAGGGTTTTATCTACAGTTAGCCTAGAGTATATAAAGTGTGTGTGTATATAAATATATACATACATATATAGAGAGACAGTATATAAAAATCTTTAAGCAAAAATATTTAATGATTGAACAATTGTCTTCCTTTCAACATAATACTGTTATCAACATATAAAATATATTAGACATAACAACAGATTTTGTAGTTCTATTTAGCATATATGAAACTAAGGTTTAAGGTGAATGACAATCACCACTTAGCTGTTTTTTTTTTAAATCCCATCTCTATTCTAGACTTTATTGATGGCAAAACATTAGCTCTCGTTCTATGACATACATACATTCTGTGATATATCACATGAGAAACATAAGTTTTCCACACCCTTTCCATCTTAAATTAAATATATATCTACATATACGAAGCTGCAATTATTACCAACAATGTAGATGACTTCCAAAAATAAAACATTCTCATGATTTTTAGGAAACATCTTTAAAATGCTCATTTTATCAGAGAATGAGAAAAAATAATTCAAGGAAAGCTATTCAATATCCAGTTCCATAAAAACTCACCCTGTGACTTGTCTATGTACTTATTTTGTCCAAATATTTATTTCATCTTTGTTATATTAATATCCTGCTCAAAAACTTAATATTCTTATTTGTTAGGAAATTAGGAAGTTGCAAAGAGAAGTACTTTGCAAAGTAGGTCAAATACTGTATCACATCTCCCTTTGATATTACAGTGTCTAAATCAGACCAAATAGTTCTTATTATCAGAGAACTACGTGTCTACCACACATGGTGTGGGACCACCATTGTATATGCAGTACATCTCTTTGTACTTTACAAAGTACACTTGGAATTTTATTTCTAGTACATAGGCTTCCATTTTGATAATCTTATTAAGGAAAAAATATGAGAGAAGGAGGAAGGAAGGAACTAATAATATCCAGAATTTCCCATGGGAAATAGGGGACATCACTGGTAAACAGCTTGGATTTATTTTAGGGAGTATCACATACCTATGTCCCTGCTTAAAAAAGGGAAAAAATTACGTGTATTATTTTCCCCAATGCTTAGGTTACCTCATCTAAAAGGCTGTAAGTGATTATTTCTAACGCTGATTGAACAGAGAACAGAAAGACATGATTCAGTAAGTTATTCGTAGTATGGGACAGAGCGGCCTTTCAGATTCTGCTGTAGTGCTGTTATGAAGAACCTGCCCCTAAATCCTTAAGATATGTGTGTAAGTGCGTGTGTGTGTGTGTGTGTGTGTGTGTGTGTGTGTAGTTTCTATGCTTCTGTTTCAAATAGCCTACTCTAGGTCTACAAGGGAATATGAGAGTCAAATTTGGTATATCTGAGTCACTATAGAATTAAAATATTATATGTTCACAAAGGTACATTAGTAAATGTACATTGTTAAAGCCTACAACTAATTTTTCCAAAAGTAAAAACTTCATCAATGCCAACTGCTGCAAGATTCTTATAGAGCTCTGATAAATGTTGACTTTGCCTTAAATATAGAGAAGGCATCATCATTGTTCTGCATCACCACTTTCACCTACACTTTCTGAGGAAAATGATTATCTTTTACTCTAATCTTTTTTTAGTTTTTTTTTTCCTGGCAAGACCAAAGCAAATTTCCTCACAAAAATTTTGGAAGGTAAACAGATAAGGATTAGATTAAACCCACAAACACCACGAGCTAATCAACTAAATCACCACCTCTCAATCACTGGTGAACTGCAAATTTCTATTTTCATGGCATTTCTGTTGTTGGTATTACCATTGACTCAAGGCAATAAAAGTCTTTCTCCAAGAGTGCACATTATGGATCAATTAACCCACCAAGTTTGTCACCTACTCTAATTTATGTACACTTGAATTTTTCATATTGTATAAATGAGGTGCACAAAACTGGATAGTTAAAACAATTATGAACCCATGCTCCACCTTGTTTCTGATCTCGAAGACTTTAAACAGGCTTATGCGCATCAACCCTTCCTTGTATGTGAAACTGCTGTGATAAATCCCACACAGGGATTTGCTGTTTAGGCACCAAACTTCACTAAGACAATGCCTTCCCGTTCCTACCTCAGTGAATTCTTGAAACTGGGATATCATTTGCTCCAAAAAGATCCTTAAAAATTACCAGGGAGAAAGCATGGGTTTTGAAGTCAGACAGCTGCAGGAACAATTTCAAGCCCTGCCACTTACCAGGTTAGGGATTTTGAAGAAGACATTTGATCTAGGGGGGTCAAATTTCCTTTGATGTAAAATAATAATCATGAAATAATAACAATAATAACTTATTTTCCAGATTGTTGTGAGGACTGTACTACAGGTAAATAGGTCAAATACTGTATCACATCTCCAACTTATATTACAGTATCTAAATCAGAGCAAACAGTCCTTATTTTACTGGAGAACTAGGTGTCTACCACATATAATGTGGGACCACCATTGTATATGCAGTCTGTCATTGACAAAACGTTATTCTGTGTATGTGACTGTACAAGCAATTGGCCAGTCGTTAATTTCTACTTTATATCAAGGCCATTAGGACCTCTGAGTGATGAGCAATAATTTCTACACTAAATGAAATGTCTCACTTAGCAAACAGGGCAATGCAATTAATTACCAATTCACCCAGCAACAAAGACCATGAGTTAAACCAGGGAACGGTGGATGGCCTCTCTCCAAACTCAGTAATAGCAAAGATAGACTTTTCTTTATTCAGTCAGGCTACTTTGATTCTCAGAAGATTCCCTTAAGATCAAGTAAAGTTAACTAAAGTTAGCTTTGATTTTAAGATACGATTCTTTTCTGAATTCCATCAGCAACTTATTGCTCTTGACACCTAAAATTAACCATCACCCAAGATTACAGTTAAGTTTACATCTACAAAGGCAAATCATTGAGGGGAAATCTTTCAGATTTTCAGTGTAAGGAATGTTTACTAAAAACAAACAACATTGCTAGAATGATTAAAATAACCCAAAGCTCTAGCAGCAACTCTTAATGGGCTTTGTCATAAATTCTATGGACCAAAACTTTAATCCTTCGCCTTTTTTTCTCCACTTACCTTTGTATAGCTGATTTGTCATGATTCAAATTTCAACCCAAAGGTTGTCTTTTACTGATCACTCAGCATAAAGTGGTCACATAATCTATTTGCATAGAATTTACAAGTAGCTGATATTATTTGTTCCTTTTTATTGTCTTAGTTCAAGACAATGTCTTAGTATCTAACATTGATATAACTGCTATGTACTTCTACTTCTTAAGGTGTTTTAAATCTCAATTTTCATGACATACTATTACTTGTTTTTTTATCCCATAGAGGTCTAAAATCCTGAGTAATAATTCAGAGTGACCTCAATTCCTACCTCTTGGTGGTTTTAAATACCTAATTGTATAAAGTAACTCCTAAAGAAGACAGCCCTTCTATTTTTGAGAAAAGTTAATTTACTTACCAGTAATATGGTTTCCCCAAAGATCTATTATCCCTGGGAGATAAAAGGATAATATGATTTTGCTACTCCATAATACAATGATGATTATAAATTGTCTACTTTGAGCAGCATATCAGCTTTTCCAAAATAACTTTTACATTTTAAAAGTTAATATTACTTATTTCATAGATAGATAGATACACAGACAGATAGATAGATAAACAGATGCTTCTTGACTGACTATGGAGTTACATCTTAACAAAGCCATCATAAGTTGAAAATATTGTAAGCTGAAAATGTACTTAATACACCTAATCTACCATACATCATAGCTTAGCCTAGCCTACTTTAAACTTGTTCAAAACACTTACAGTAGTCTTCAGTTGAGCCAAGTTATCTGGCAACACAGTGCAATGTACAGTACTGGTTGTTTACCCTCCTGATTGCATGGCTGACTGGGAACTACAGCTCACTGCCACCACCTAGCATCATCAGACAGTGTCATACTGCATATCTCTAGCCCAGGAACAGATCAAAATTTAAAATTCAAAAAGGTTTCTATTGAATGTGTATGCTTCCACACCATCATCTAGTTCAAAAATGGTAAGTCAAATCATCATAAGTCAGAGACCATCTGTGTATACACACACACACATACACATACACAATCTTTTATAGATATGTAATTGTTTGTACAAATATATTGATAATTATCTGATAAAATTGATGTTTTAAAGAATACAGTTTGGGAGATAGTGGATTGTTGTTTTTATTTTGAATTTTGATCTAAGTATTAAAGATAAATTCTGCTACTTTTATTCTTTCTGTACCATTTGGTAACTAGAACTTTCCCATATGAACATGAAATAAGTACATGAAGACATTTTAATTCAGAGAATCATACTAAGTTATCATGGTTTTTGTTGTTTTTGTTTTGGCTTTATTACCATCATCTGACTTGTTAAAGCCTGGTCTGTCTTCTCATGAATTGCGTTTGCTCTGTTCTCCATCAGGTGTTAGAAAAACTGGATAGTAATTTTGGTTATATGTCTCAAAACATACCGATATCTACCAGAGTAAGGCTAAAACAACTTAGAGAATAGATTAAATCAATTATAATGTGTTTACATCGTCCTATTGACTTTGTGCTATTATATATTTTATTTTATTTCATTTTCCCATGCAATAGGCAATCTAACAGCCAGTATCTGTGGATTCTATTTCCAGAACATATCCTCAAACAATCCACTTCATTCAACTCCAATGCCACAGGGCTAGTGAATTCTACCATCATCTTTGCCTATTGCTATAGCTTCATAATTCCTTGCTGATAGTTGTACACATACCATAAATTTTGCACAGAATCATCACTCACTGCTTAATATTTCAATGGTTTACAAATTCCTCAATCTGATTTAAATGACCTATCTGCTACTTATTTGGCTTTTCCTCAACTTCTATCTCTTTCCCGTCCATTTCTCCAGTCATATTGAACTATTCTTCTTTTTTTTTTTTTTTTTTTTTTTTTTTTTTGAAACAGGGTCTCATTCTCTCACCCAGGCTGGAGTGCAGTGGTGCAATCTCGGCTCACTGCAACCTCCACCTTCCAGGTTCAAGAGATTCTCCTGCCTCAGCCTCCCAAGTAGCTGGGATTACAGGCATAAGCTACCATGCCTGGCCACACATTGAACTATTTCTCCAAGCTATTACCTTTTACTGATCACCCCATGTAAGGTAGCCACATAACTATTTGCATAAAATATAGAATAGCAGACATTATTTATTCTTTTTTACTGTCCATATTTTTCCAATAAAATATAAACTCAATAAATGCTATTTTGTTCTTTGCCATCTTGGACAGTGTCTAATATATAGTAGACAATAAATATTACAATTATAATTACAAGTGGTGAATGAATTATTATAAAAAGGGATAAAGAAGATGTTTTCTATTATACAATAATTTTGACTCTGTTAACAATTCTGAATAATATAGAGCTTCATAGTATTGAGCATTGTGAAATGCTTCAGCTCACAGCCATAGAAAATGCTCCCTATACTCCCTAATTCAGGACTGGAGGGAAATCGTCCTCTTGTTATAAACAGAAACTATTTTTATGTGAATCATCATGTCTAAATTGTACTATAATAAAGTATTATTTCAAAAATAGCTTTGTCAAAATGAACACACTAGTGAACAGTCTTCTGTATATCACTGCATCAATGGTACTGATAGATACTAATATATAATTATTTGAATCAAACTTTTGAAATGAGAATCTTTTAGCAATTTTTCAATATTACTATTTCATGTTGAGTACCAGATGTCAGAAGAGTTGAAAACATGTTTATTTTGGTCCTTTGGTCCTTCAAGATTTTTCTGACTCAGTATCTTCCTCATCTTGCATGGATATGTATTTAGCCTCATTGAGTGAACAGGCTTTGAGGAGCAGCAATCTGCATACTTCCAAAAGAAATGATTTGGCCACCTGCACTTTTGGAAAATTGTAAAAAAGCTACAGAAGGCTTTCTGAGGCAGAAAATATCAATAAATAATATTTAAAGGTTTTGGATCTCTGAAGAATATAGAGCCTCATTAAGGTGCAAGTTCTTTAGAATGTTTAGAGAGAAATAGATGTGAACTCAGCTGGGTGATTTACAAATCTGGCAGAAAAGAAGTTAGTAAAGTTTAATGTGATTTTTATTTCAAAAGAAATATTACAATATACTTTTGCAATTTCCAAACTGCATGTTCAAATTAGTTTGGATTCCCAATATTTATCTCTGTCTCTCTCTTTCTACCTCCCCTGCTCTCCTACTCTACTCTGCCCTTCCCTGTCTTTGATTGTCAATACACATAAGCTATTAGAAGTCCTGGAAGTTCTATGTAAAAAACTTAACTTTGTCCCACTCACGATTGCTTTACCATGGATCCTACTAACATATGTATGCATAACACACTCTAGGAAATAATGCTCTACATATTAATATTTGGTTAATTGAGATGCATTAGGACATAGAAAAGACTATGCCTGAACTCAGAAATTACTCTTCAAAGCTATCAGATGAAATTAAACAAAGCTTACAGATTTTACAGAGCTAATTGGAAGTAACCTTTGGAACTTACTATAAAGTCTTTGTTATCTTGAGTTACAGATTAAGTTATAAATTCATTTTCATTTCCTCGGAAATGCTAAAGCTTTTCATTTTGTATTTCTTGTTTTAAACCTGGAAAAACTGGCATTAATTTATGGCAGGAAAAACATGAGGTTATAAAGCCTGTATTCATTCCAGGTTTACTCTTTTGGAGAATTAAAAACTCAAAATTCCTTCAAATTTATAATTTCTGTTACTGTTAATTTCAACAAGTGTTTTCCAATTGCTCCAATAAATTTCAGAACCATTTCTACTTATGTAAGTACTGATAAAATTTTACATATTTTAAATATGCTTATTATTTAACAAGGGTTTCTTAAGATTTATCTTTCTACATTTATATTTTGGGAAAGATTTTTATTCTTCTTATTTAATAACTATCCTATATGAAGCTACTACAAACTTTACCCTTCTATATGTATGGGGCTTTTTCAAGTTATGCTGACAGTACCATTAGAAGTCTAATTAACTAGTTAAATTTAAAGGTTTACAATTGTAAGCCACTGAATTTCAACAAAATGCTGATATATTGATTGTCTGCTTAATACAATTATGCATAATTGTGTATACTTGAATAAAAATATCTGCAAGTCTTATCAATTTTAATGTGATTTTTCTCCCTTGAATTAATTTTGCCCATATGGGTAAACCCTCTTGGCCCAATGCAGGAATTTAAAGATCTTAGTACAAGTGAATGAGAATAATCATATTATTATACAATTTTCAGGCTATTCTAATTAATATTTACATGTGAGTTACGTTATGATGGTTAAGTAATTGTCAAAAGTTTTTACCTGCATTAAGCAGCAAAATAAAAATGTTACTTTCCAATTCAGGTGATAAAAGAATTTGAGATGATAAAGACAAGCAATCTGATGCTGGGGATATGGTCATTACTATCTGCTTTAGGAACAGGTTTATGATGATTATCATTTGACCTGCATATGCACCATACTTTTTATCATTATTTCTCAAAGTGCTATCCTTGGACCACATAAAGCAGAATCAATTGGGAATAATTAGGTTACAAGTCCAAGTTCTAGACCTACTGAATGACAGGTTGAACAGTTAAAAATAACTCATTAGTTGCAATTAATACACAAGGTTTTAAAACATAGCTCCAGTTAAGGGAATTTTACATAAGAAAATTACTACATATTATTGATTCAATAATTAAATAAATGAATTGGATGACAATGAAGATAAATCCACAATTATTTTCATTTTGCAAGATTAGAAGTTGTTGAAAACCACAATATAGTCAGTCCTGGTGATACACTGATAACAAAAAATTCTCAACAAAAGTTATAAAAATTCCAATATCTAAAAATACAAATGTGCAGTAAGAGCTCTACTGTGATCTCAAACATTGTATAGTAGTGAGATTTCTTGCCCAAATTCTAAATTAAAATTATGAACATGTTTACTGAATTGATAGTTTTGTTCAGCATTGTGAATACTAGTACTCTGAAATCACTTATTTAGTAGTTATTGGTAAGTAGCCATTAGTCATACGTAAATGTTAAAGTCTAAGATCTTGTACAAACTTGTCATTAGGAAACAGCAAAGGGATTTTCATTTTGTTAGCATAAGTCATCCAGTCACTAATTTGATAACTGGTTTACATCCCAGTAATTTTAGCTCTCAGTTTTCTCATCTGTCCAGCGATGAATATATTCTCAGCTTAAACTACCTGCCAAGAGTTTTACAGAACAAAAACACAGAGTTAGCATTATGCCAGCCAGCATCCCACCCCTGTGTTGACACCACCACTGGCATGAACACACACACAGATGCCAGTGACCCTGACCCCTACCACACACAACCACTGCTGCTGGCATTAATGCACACATAGAGGCCAGCAGCCCTGTGCCTGCCAGCATCCTGCCTCTGCACTGACACCGCCATCAGTGCAAATACACACACGGACTCCTGAAGCACAACTCCCCACCCAAAGCCATCACCACCACCACCACTGCAAATGCATGCATGGAGGTGAACAGCTTGACTCCAGCAAGTTTCCCACCACAGCCAACAAGTGTGCACCCTACTCTGCTGTTGCTGTTGCTGGCATATATGGAAGAGCACAGATCTCACTGGCCCTGCTCTGACAAAGTGCTTTGGCTGGTACTATCCATCCACGTGCTATGGCCAGCAGCCTAGGAACACCTCAGCCCCTCCAGTGCCTAATCTTAAGGTTAGGAAGCAGAGAACAAACCCAGGGGCCTGACACGAATCCCCCAGAGTTAGAGTAGGGCAGTTGAGGATTGCTGAGCTGAACCTTGGCCCCTGAAACAAAGCCAGTCGACTGAAACCACCTTATACCACAATCAAGACCCAAAGGTATCAAAGAAGATAAAAGAAAAAATTGCGAAGTACAGCAACTCCAAAGACTAAAGGAACATAAGTCCACACAGATGAGAAAGAACCAGTGCAAGAACACTGGCAATTTAAAAAGCCAAAGTGTCTTCTTACCTACAAATGACTGCACTAAGTTCCCTAGCAATTATTCTTAACCAGGCTGAAATGATTGAAATGAGAGAAATAGAATTCAGAATATGGATAAGAATGAAGATTATCAAGATTTGGAGTGGTCAAAACCTAATCAAAGGATTCTAAGAAATACAATAAAATAATTCAGGAGATGGCCATTTTAAGAAACAACCAAACTGGTATGATAGTGCTGAAAAACTCACATCAAGAATTTCAGAATACAATCACAAGTATTAACAGTAGTATGAACCAAGCTGAGGAAAGAATCTCAGAGTCTGAAAACCAGTTCTCTGAAATAACTTAGTCAAACAAAAATAACGAACAAAGATTAAACAAGAATGAACAAAAACTGCAAGAAATATGGGATTATCTAAAAGATCAAATCTATGACTCATTGCATCTCTGAAAGACAGGGAAAGAAAGCAACTTGGAAAAAATATTTCAGAATATTGTCCATTAAAGTTTCTCCAACCTATGTAAAAAGGCCAACATTAAATTCGGGAGATGCAGAAAGGCCCTGTGAGCTACTACACAAGAAGACCATCCCCAAGACACATAATCAGCATATTTTCCAATGTCAAAAGGAAAGAAAAAAATGTTAAAAGCAGCTACAGCGAAAAGCCAGGTTATCTACAAAGGGAGCTCCATCAGGCTAACAGTGGACCTTTCAGCAGAAACCCTACAAGCCCGAAGAGATTCGGGGCCAATAGTTAGCATTCTTAAAGAAAAGAAATTCCAAAGAAAAATTTTATGTCCAGCAAAACTAAGCTCAGAAGGAAGGAGAAATGAGATCCTTTTCAGATAAGCAAACACATTGTTAAGGAAATTTATTACCACCAGGCTTGCTTTATAAGAGGCTCTGGGCTGGGGGCGGTGGCTCACGCCTGTAATCCCAGCACTTTGGGAGGCCAAGGCAGGTGGATCACCTGAGGTCAGGAGTTTGAGACCAACCTGGCCTACATGGTAAAAACCTGTCTCTACTAAAATACAAAAATTAGCCGGGAGTGATGGCAGGTGTCTGTAATCCCATCTACTTGGGAGGCTAAGGCAGGGAGAATTGCTTGAACCCAGGAGGTGGAGGTTGCAGTGAGCCAAGATGGCACCACTGCACTCCAGCCTGAGCAACAGAGTGAGACTCTGTATCAAAAACAAAAAAAAGAAAAAAGAAAAAAAAAGAAAAAAAAAAAGAAAAAAAAAGGCTTTGAAGGGAATGTTAAATATGGAGAGAAAGACTGCTACTGGGCACTACAGAAACAAACTTAAGTACTTAGACCATTGACACTATGAAGCAACCACACAAACAAAATAAAGTTTAAATTAACAAAGATCGGAAAAGACAAAGAAAGGAATTACATAGTAGTGAAGGCCCCCAATACTGGAGCACCCAGATTCATAAAGCAAATTCTTAGAGACATATGAAGAGATTTAGATTCCGACACAATAATAGTGGGAGACTTCAACACCCAACTGACAATACTAAACAGATAATCGAGACAGAAATCTCATGATATTCAGGACCTAAACTTGACCCTTGAGCAAACAGAACTAATATACGTCTACAGAACTCTCCATCCAAAAATAACAGAATATATATTCTTCTCATCTGCACATGGCACATATTCTAAAATTGACCACACAATCAGACATGAAGCAATCCCCAGAAAGTTACATAAAATGAAATCATATCAATGACACTCTTGGATCACAGTCCAATAAAAATAGAAAAAAATACTAAGAAAATCAAATTGAACAATTACTGGAAATTAAACAACCTGAAAGACTCCTGAGTGACTTTTGGATAAACACTGAAATTGAGACACAAATCAAGAAATTATTTGAAAGTAAAAAGAATGAGGTTATGACATACCAATATCCCTGGGACACAGCTAAAACAAGAGGAAAATTTACAGCACTAAATGCCCACATCTCAAAGCTAGAAATGTCTCTTTTCCTTTTTTTTTTTTTTTTATTATACTTTAAGTTTTAGGGTACATGTGCACATTGTGCAGGTTAGTTACATATGTATACATGTGCCATTCTGGTGCGCTGCACCCACTAACTCGTCATCTAGCATTAGGTATATCTCCCAGTGCTATCCCTCCCCCCTCCCCCCACCCCACAACAGTCCCCAGAGTGTGATATTCCCCTTCCTGTGTCAAAGGTCTCAAATCAACAACCTATCACACCTAGAGCAACCAGAGAAACAAGAACAAATCAACTCCAATCCTAGCTAGTAGAAGAGAAGAAATAATCAAATCAGAGCTGAACTGAAGGAAATTGAGACATGAAAAATGATAAAAGATCAATGAATACATGAGTTTGTTATCTGAAAGAATAAATAAGATAGATAAAATACTACCTAGAGTAATAAAGAAAAAAGATACCAATGAAAACACTCAGAAATAACAAAAGAGATATCACCACCAACCCCACCAAATTATGCAAACCCTCAGAGACATGATCAACACCTCTACGCATGCAAGCTAGAAAATCTAGAAGAAATGGTTACATTCTTGGAAACATACAACCTCCCCAGATTGAACCAGGAAGAAATTAAATCTCTGAATAAAACAATAAAAAATTCTAAAATTGAATCAGTAATAAAAAGCCTACCAACATGAAAAAGCACAGTACCAGATGATTTCACCGCCAAATTCTACTAGATGTAAAAAGAAGATATGGTAACATTCCTGCTGAAACTATTCTAAAAAAAATTGAGGAGGAGAGTCTTCATCCCAACTCATTCTATGAGGCCAGGATTATCCTGATACTAAAACCTGGCAGAAACGCGACACAAAAAGGAAACGATGCCAATATTCTTGATGAACTTAGATTCAAAAATTCTCAACAAAATACTAGCAAACCAAGTCCAGCAGCACATCAAAAAGTTAATCTAACATGATCAAGCAGCTTTTATCCCTAGGATGCAAAGTAGGCTCAACATATGCAAATCAATATATGGGATTTATTACATAAACAGAGTTCGAATAAAAAAACCATGTGATCATATCAATAGACGCAGAAAAGGCTTTCGATAAAATTCAGCATTCCTTCATGTTAAAACCCTCAACAGACTAGATGATAAAGGAGCGTACTTCAAAATAATAAGAGCCATTTATGACAAACCTGCAGCCAACTTCATACTGAATGGACAAGAGCTGGAAGCATTCCCCTTGAAAACCAGAACAAGACAAGGATGCCCTCTATCACCACTACTAGAAGTCCTGGCCAGAGCAATCAGGCAAGAGAAAGAAGTAAAAGGCATTTAAATACGAAGTAAAACTATCTCTGCTTGCAGTCAATATTATTCTATAACTAGCAAACCCCATAGTCTGTGCCCTAAAGTTCCTTGATCTGATAAACAAATTCAGCAAGTTTCAGGATACAAAATTAATGTACTAAAATGATTAGTATTCCTGTACAACAATGACAACCAAGCTTAGAGTCAAACCAAGAACACAATCCCATTCACAATAGCCTCAGAAAGAATAAAATACCTACAGATACAGCTAACCTGGGAAGTGAAAAATCTCTAGAATAAGAATTACAAAACACTACTCAAAGAAATCAGAGATGACACAGCACATGGAAAAATATTTCATTCTCATGGACAGGAAGAATCAATATTGTGAGCATGTACCCACTGCCTAAAGTAATTAACAGGTTCAATGCTATTCTTATAAACCGCGAATGAAATTTCTTTTTCTTTTTCTTTTTTTTTTTTTTTTTTGAGATGGAGTTGCACTCCTTTTGCCCAGACTGGAGTACAATGGTTTGATCTCACCTTACCGCAACCTCCGTCTCCTGGGTTCAAGCAATTCTCCTGCCTCAGCCTCCTGAATAGCTGGGATTACAGGCATGCACCACCATGCCTGGCTAATTTTGTATTTTTAGTAGAGACGAGGTTTCTCCATGTTGGTCAGGCTGGTCTCGAACTCCCGACCTCACGTGATCTGCCCACCTTGGCCTCCCAAAATGCTGAGATTACAGGCATGAGCCACCACACCTGGCCTACGAATGACATTTCTGACAGAATTAGAAAAAATGATTTAAAAACTCATATAGAATAAAAAAAAGAGCCTGAATAGCCAAAGCAATTCTAGCAAAAAGAACAAAGCTGGAGGCATCACACTGCCTGACTTCAAACTATACTACAAGGCTACAGAAACCAAAACAGCTTGGTGCTGGTACAAAAACAGACACATAACCCAATGGAACAAAATAGAGAGCCCAGAAATAATGCTGCACAACTCCAGCCATCTGATCTTCAACAAAATTAACAAAAGTAAACAATGGGGAAAGTACTCCCTATTCAATAAATTGTTCTATGATAACTGACTTGCCATATGCAGAAGACTAAATAAAATTGGACCCCTTTCTTATACCATATACTAAACTAAATTTAACTTAAATGTAAACCCTAAAACTATAGAAACCTGGCCGGGTGCGGTGGCTCACGTCTGTAATCCCAGTACTTTGGGAGGCTGAGGCGGGTGGATTACCTGAGGTCAGGAGTTCAAGACCAGCCTGACCAACAGGGAGAAACTCTGTCTCCACTAAAAATACAAAATTACCTGGGTGTGGTAGCATGCACCTGTAATCCCAGCTACTTGGCAGGCTGAGGCAGGAGAATCACTTGAACCCAGGAGGCAGAGGTTTCAGGGTGCCAAGATTGCACCACTGTACTCCAGCCTGGGCAATAACAGTGAAACTTTGTCTCAAAAAAAAAAAAAAAAAACTGTAGAAACCCTGGAAGACAACCTAGCAAATATCACTCTGGAAATAAGAATGGGCAAAGATTTCATGATGAAGGTGCTAAAAGCAATTGCAACAAAGAAAAAAATGAACAGATGGGACTTAATTAAAATAAAGAGCTCTGCACAGCAAAAGAAACTATTAACAGGGTAAACAAACGACCTACAAAATGGGGAAAATATTCACAAACTATGTATCCAACAACAGTCTAATACCTGGAATCTATAAGGAACTTAAACATATTTACAAACAAAAACAACCCTATTAAAAATTGGACAAAGGGTATGAACAGACTCTTTGAAAGACATACCTGTGGCCAACAATCATATGAAAAAATGCTCAACATCACTAGTCATAAGAGAAATGCAAATCGAAACCATAATGAGAGAGCATCTTACACCAGTCAGAATGGTATTATTAAAAAGTCAAGAAATAACAGATGCTGGTAAGGTGGCAGAGAAAAGGGAATGCTTATACACTGATAGTGGGGATATAAATTAGTTCAGCCATTGTGGAAAGCAGTGGGGCAATTTCTCAAAGAGCTCACAACGGAATTTCCATTTGACCCAGCAATCCCTTTATTGGGTATATACTCAAAGCCATATATATCATTCTATTAATAACATACAGACAGATGCATGTGTATATTCATTGCAGTACTGTTCACAATAGCAAAGGCATGGAATCAACCTTGATGCCCATCAATGGTGGATTGGATAAAGAAAATGTGATACATATACACCATGGAATACTATGCAGCCATAAAAAAGAATGAGATCATGCCCTTTGCAGCAACATGGATGGAGCTGGAGGCCATTATCTTTAGCAAACTAAGGCAGGAAAAGAAAACCAAACATTGCATGTTTTCACTTCTAAGTGCAAGCTAAAGACTGGGTACTCATGCACACAAAGAAGAGAGCAACAGACACTGGGGCTTACTTGACTGAGGGTGAAAGAAGGGTGAGTATCAAAAAACTATGTATTGAGTACTATGCTTATTACATAAGTAACAAAATAATCTGTACACCAGTCCCCTATGACATGCAATTTACCTATGTAACAAACCTGTATGTGTACCCCTGAACCTAAAATAAAAGTAAAAAAAAAAAGACAGTTAATATGAAAATAAAAGTCAGTAGGTAGTTACCATGATAAATGATAAGCATACTTAATTCATTTAGTTATATTAGGAAATATTTAGTGATCACTTTTTACTTTTCTTGGAATCAAGCTATCTTTATATTTGCTTTTCATTCATTTATCCATCCAACAAATATGTATTGGGCACCTACTATATGTGAGACATTCTGATTGTTACAGGAAATGAGCCCAAGATATGATCCCTTGGGATTATCAGTCTGGTGAGAAAGACAGATAATAAAATAAATTGATAAATGTTATAAATTACAATGATTTTAAGTGCTATAATTTAATGTCATATAGAGTGTTAAGCACATTTACCATTGAAGTCGAAGTCAGAAAAGCTTGCGCTGAGATGTGAAAAGTGAATGAAACTTAACTCAGCAAATGGAGGTGGTAAAGTGCAGGAGTAGACAGAGCATTCCTGGCCGAGTGAGCAATTATTTGGGTATTCCTGAAATATTTAGGTTGAGTAAATCATGATAAAATTTTCTTGAGATTCTATCAAATGACAGAATTAATTATCTATGGGAATATTTGGTAGTTTTCAAGGATAAAATAAGGTTCAATGTGTTTTTACACTTCCATTTATTTAGTTAACTTGTCTTTCAGTGTCCAACCTGAAAAGACAATTGTGTATTTAATATATGAAGAGCACTATCAAACTGAATAATGTTAATTTAGAATGCCATAAATGTTAGCTAATTAAGTCATCACAGATAGTGACAAAATTTATGTGCTACTGTATCACTTTATATAGATATCTTAGGAAAGAAAATGGAAGAATCTGTTTAGCTGCAGTGCAGAATAAATATTAGAGAAGTTGTATGATCACTCAGATTTTTTCTTACTTTAACTAATGCCATGAATTTATTTTAATTCAACTATCTTGGTTTGATAAAATAAAAATGACTTTCAAGCCAATAAAATTTATATTTGTTATTCTTTTTGTCTATCTATTAAAGGCATCTGTAGCCCCCTTTCTTTGAGGAATTTCCTCACAAATGCCTGTCACCACAGAAGCTGAAAATGACAGATACTCATTTTCCTAGTTGTCTTGTCAGTTAGGATGGGGCATGTGACTTAAGTTACTTCAATCTAATGCCTCATGCTAGCCCCGGCATCAGAAGGATCGTAAGATAACCATATAACCTGATTTACCTTGGACAGCCTTGGTTCATACCTGTTGTCCCAGTGTAGTTATTAATGTTATTAACCTCTTTCACTCTCAAGAGTCCCGGTATGAATGATGGATTGTATGGTCCTTTTAATCATATGGAATCATCTCTGGTGGTGGTAGGTGTAGCAGAACTAAATTCAGAGCTCAGCAGTGGCAATGGATCTGGGGTAGTTTCTGATGTCCTATGCAAGCGTTGTAGGCTGTACCTTTTAGGCCATAGTTACTGGTTGTAGTAGGGCTTCTTCCAGTGAACCAGCTCTTGGAATTGTTTCTCTACCTATCTGCCTTTGGCTACCCAATTGTGTACTGTAGGCCTTCCAGTGGTGAAGTAAATTATACAACACCTTTCTTTTCTTCTTTTTTCTTTTCCATTTCAAAATGGAAACAGTTTATTTCACTGCTCACTTGGGGACACTGCCTTGCTAAGGACATTTCAGGAGGGAGAAGCGGGTGAAGAGAGCCAAGGACAGTGGCACACAGTACCAAAAAGCCCCGGATAGGCTACCTATGTACAAATTATTTTCTTATCTGTTAAAATGTAGACTATTTGCATTTTCTTTTAACCACTTTGAATTAGTCTCCAGTCATGGAGCCATGGGAATAGGATTTCTCAATATTCTGTAATACAGAAATTAATTTTTGTGGTCTTTTTGAATGTTACACATTCCTGTTTTTCAAAAAGAACTTATTTGTTTACTTTTACAGTATTCTTTCTGTTATAATTTAATTGTAAATACTCTTCAATTAAAAGCCTTTTTGATACGCCTCTGTAATTGTTATTTGTAATAGTTCAAGTGTAAAATGTCTGAGATGTCATAAATATTTTCATGTATACAAACTCCCTTTAGTGTTTTTTGGTATAACCATCTTACTTATAAATAATCAATAAATTATTAAGATAATTATGATAATTATGAGAAGTAATACCTAAAAAGAGCATATACTAATGATTGACAGAATATTTACAAATGTTTTCAAATGTTGACTTCACATAAGTCCAAACCTTGACCTCTTTGAAACAATTTTTTTTTATTGAGAGATCAACAGGATTAAATTCCAAAATAATACAAGGGAAAATTATGTTTTCACCCCTTAGTTGTTTCAGGAAATCATTTTAACATAATGAAACCCTAGACCTTGATTTTAAGCAAGACTATGCATCTCTTTCCAACTCTGCATTTGGTGATGTCACATGAGTAGCTTGAAATTGGCCATGGTGGGAGGATTTATACCATGAAAATGAACGAACTTATAAATCATCATTTCCTCCCTACTGTTAGAGAGTTAGTTAAACATTTGCCAATATACCCCTGATTTAAAGTTCCTCAGGAAGTACACCTCTTTATCTGTATAAATGGAGAAAGGGCATTTATTTAGACTCAATAGACAAAATTACTTTAATCTCTGCTCTTGGTTGTGGTACAGTAGATCATGTCAGGACAATGCTCCCACTGCAAAACTAAGAATATCCAATTAAATTATAACATAATATTTTAAAAAGATCGGAAAGATATGATTGTAGCAAGAACTTGATGAGTGAAATTCCAGAGAGTAAAAAGCCTTTAATGGCAAGCAGACTTCCAGAGCCATTTCTTTTTCCTAAAGGCGTTTGGTACTTGTGGGCTTGAGTTTAAGATTATGATTAGTACAGCTGTAAGTCTCCACTAGGGGAAAGAAAAACCAACAAAGCCATAGCTGCATGAAGCTGGAGTAGCAAGCTGGAATCTGGGGGCCAATACAGTATGCTGGAGAGCTAGGACAAGAAACACTTCTAAAATGAGTAAATCTCCCACAGTTACAATGAAAGTTTCAAGCACAGGGTCAGTTTCACTCTCAAGATATTTGCCAGAGTTTGAAATTTTGGAGAGTTTGAGGATGGAGGACTATTCTAGAACAGAGCTCAATCTCCAATATTTTTAGGCCTGAGGAGAAACCACCCATGAGACTGAGTGGGTCTTGAAAGCTTCAAGGCTCACATTTTAGAATTAAGAACTAAACAGAGAAAGACCTAGTTTTATTAAAACTGCAAAATATCCTTTACTGCCTCAGTTACTAACTAGGTTGTGGTGATCTGTGTCTCGTCCTAGCTACCTAAGAGAGAAGAAAAGAAAACTCTCAGGTGGAAGATGATATCATCTGAAGCCCTTGTTAATTTACATACAAGTTCTAGCATACATCTAAACATTACTATGAAGGTAAAAAGTAAAGAAGCTTTGAGTATTATTTAAATGAAAAAGAAAAACAAAGAGAAAATAGAAATAGACCCATTAGATTATTGATATTTATAAAGTAGCAGAAAAAGGCTGAAATAGCTATCAATAACATGTTAAACAAAATGTAAAAAAAGATGGACAAAATAGAAACAATAGAATAAATGGAAAATAAAAGTCTACAAAGAATAATAAAATAATATAGGATTAAAAATATCTATATTAAGAACTCATTGGTTGAACATCAAACTGGATACAGATGAACAAAAGATTAGTGAACTTGAAAAGGGATCAAGAGAAAGCAACCAAGAAGAAAATAAGAGAGGGAAAGGAGAAGTAATGGGCAGAAGTAACATTGACAAAATAATAGAGAAATTTCCACAAACTGATCGTAGATACCAACCTACATATTCAAGAAACTTAGCAACCACCAGCAAAATAAGTAAAAAGACTATAATTACACACATTATAGTTTAACTGCTGAAAACTGAAGACAAAAGAAAGAATCTCAAAAAACACCCAGGGAATAGACACATTTACCATTGAAAGGGTAGAAAAGATGGAGAGAAATTGAACTCTGACTTCTCAGAAGTCATGGTGCTCTGATGTCAATGGGGCAAAATATTCAGAATGGTGAAATAAAAAGTAACTGCTAACTCAGAATTCAAAACTCAAAACGAACTTCCAAAAATGATGGCGAAATAAAGTCATAAACTCAGTTTTCCACAAATAAATTGAGTTTCCCCATTAGGCCTGTAATAAAGGAACAAAAAATAAATATAAAATATAGTTCTTTGAAAAGTTAATACAATCGAAATATCTTTAAAAACTAATTATGAATAAGGAGAAAATCACAAATTATTCGTCTCAGAAATGAAAAAAAATCGGTAAGATTATACACATTATTATATTGACTAGCAGGTATTATCTACTGCTTCATGCAAATCAATTCCACAATTTGTATGAAATGGAAAAACTTCTGAAAAAAATTCCTCTTACAATAACTGAAGGGAGAAAAGGCAGTAAATACAAATAGTGATAGATCTGCTAAAATATTTAATCTGTTATTAAAAACTTTTCCTCTTTTATTCTCTCTACCTCTCAATCTCTCTCTGTCTCTCTGTCTCTCTGTGTCTCTCTCTCTCTCTCCCTCTCTCTCTCTCTCTCACACACACACACGCACACACAAAATCAGGAACCAATGGCCATACTGCCCAAAGCAATTTATAGATTCATTGGTATTCCTATCAAACTGCCAATGACATTTTTCACAGAATTAGAGAAAACAATTTTAAAATTCATATGAAACCAAAAAAGAGCTCCAATAGCCAAGGCAGTCCTAAGCAAAAAGAACAAAGCTGGAAGCATCACATTACCCAACTTCAAACTATACTATAATACAAGGCCATAGTAACCAAAACAATATGGTACCGGTACATAAACAGACACAGAGACCAATGGAACAGAATGGAGAGCCCACAAATAATGTTGCACACCTACAACCACCTGATCTTTGACAACGTCAACCTAAAAAAGCAATGGAGAAAAGACTTCCTTATTCAATAAATGGTGAATAACTGTCTTAAAGTTAATTCTTCCAAATATTTGAAGTAGAAATAAGACCAGATTTGTACAAACTCAGAGAATAGAAAAAGAGAAATCATTGTAATATTGATTTTAAAACATTGAAAGGACATTATACTGAAAGCAAATTATATTATAGATCCTCTCTGATATATAGATTCAATTATTCTAAACAAAATATTAATAAAAGAAATCAAGTGATATGCACGTGTGTGTATTCCACAAGTACAGGGGAATTATCACTATTGTACATTTGAAAATCAATCAATTTTACTCATAATATTAGTATACAAATAAAGAAAAATCATGTGATTATCCCAATAGATGCAGATTTAAAACCCCTGTATGATAAAAACTCTAAACAAAATAGGAATTAGAGCTTTCTTAATCTAATAACAAATATTACTTTAAAACTCTACTGTAAATAGCATACTCATCAATAAAATATTGATGCAAGTGCAATGAACTAAGTAAACAGAATTAAAGTCATAAAAAAGTAAAAGAAAGAATGAAACTGTCATTATTTGCAGAAACATAACGGTATACTTAGAAAATTCAAAAGAATCTGCAAACTACTCAACAGTAAATTTAGAACAATAGTTGAATGTAAGTCTAATATAAAAATAAATTGTATTTCTATATGTCAAAATCAAATACGATAAAAATTTAAAGTACTCTGGATTTTGGGGACTCCCAGCAAAAGTAACTGCAACTCCAGAAAAATGGGAGGTTAGATCCCCGTACATACCCTGATATGGTTTGGCTGTGTCCTCATCCAAATCTCATTTTGAATTGTAGTTTCCATAATCCCCACATGTCACGGCAGGTACCAGGTGGACATAATTGAATCATGGGGGCAGTTTCCCCATTCTATTCTTGTGATAGTGAGTTAGTTCTCATGACATCTCATGGTTTTACAAGAGGCTTCCCCCTTCACCGGGGACTCCTTCTTCCTGCTACCATATGAAGAAGGATTTATTTGCTTACCCTTCTGCCATGATTGTAAGTTTCCTGAGGCCTCCACAGTCATGCTGAACTGTGAGTCAGTTAACTGTCTTTCCTTTATAAATTACCCAGTCTTGCATATGTCTTCATTAGCAGCATGAAAACAGACTAATACAGTCAATTGGTACTGTAGAGAGTGGGATGCTGCTATAAGGAAACCAGAATATGTGGAAGCAACTTTGGAACTGGGTAACAGACAGAAGTTGAAACAGTTTTGAGGGCTCAAAAGAAGACATGAAAATGTGGGAAAGTTTGGAACTTCCTAGAGACTTGTTGAATGGCTTTGACCAAAATACTGATAGTGAGATGGGCAATGAAGTCCAGGCTGAGGTGGTCTCAGACGGAGATGAGAAACTTGTTCGAAACTAAAATAAAGGTAACTCTTGTTAGGCAAAGAGACTGGCAGCATTTTGCCCCTGCCCTAGAGATCTGTGGAACTTTTGATTTAGGGTATCTGGCAGAAGAAATTTCTAAGCAGCAAATTGTTCCAGAGGAAGCAGAGCATAAAAGTTTTGAAAATTTGCAGCCTGATGATAGAAGAGAAAACCCCATGTTCTGGGGAGAAATTCAAGCCTGCTGCAGAAATTTGCATAAATAATGGGGAAAATGTCTCCAGGCCATGTCAGAGACCTTCACAGCAGCCCCTCCCATCACAGGCCCAGAGGCCTAGGAGGGAGAAATGGTTTCTGGGCTGGGCCCAGGGACCCTCTGCTGTGTTCAGCTTCAGGACATGGTGCCCTGCATCCCAGTTGCTTCAGCTCTAGCCATAGCTAAAAGGGGTCAAGCTGCAGCTCAGGCCATTGCTCCAGAGGGTGCACACCCAAGCCTTGGCAGCTTACACATGGTGTTGGGCATGCAGGTTCACAGAAGTTAAGCACTGAGGTTTGGGAACCTCCACCTAGATTCAAGAGGATGCATGCAAATACCTGGATGTCCATGCAGAAGTCTGCTGCTGTGGTGAAGCCCTCATGCTGAACCTCTGCTAGGGCAGTGCAGAAGGGAAATGTGAAGTTGGAGCCCCCATACAGAGTCTCCACTGGGGCACTGCCTAGTGGAGCTGTGAGAAGAGGGCCACTGTCCTTCAGACCCCAGAATGGTAGATCCACTGACAGCTTGCACCGTGTGGTGGAAAAGCTGCAGACACTATATGCCAGCCCACGAAAGCAGCAGGACGGGCACTATACCTGCAAAGCCACAGAGGTGGAGCTGCACAAGGCCATGGGAGTCCACCTCTTGCATCAGCATGACCTGGATATGAGACAAGGAGTCAAAGGAGATCATTTTGGAACTTTAAGGTCTAATGACTGCCCTATTGGATTTTGGACATGCATAGGGCCTGTAGCCCCTTTATTTTGGCCAATTTCTCCCATTTGGAATGGGTATATTTACCCAATGCCTGTACTTCCATTGTATCTAGGAAGTAAGTAACTTGCTTTTGATGTTACAAGCTCACAGGTGGAAGGGACTTGCCTTGTCTCAGATGAGACTTTGGACTTGGACCCTTGAGTTATTGCTAGAATGAGTTAAGAATTTGGGGGACTGTCGGGAGGGTATTATTGTGTTTTGAATTGTGAGAAAATGAGATTTGGGAGAGGCCAACAGTGGAAAGATATGGTTTGGTTGTATCCCCACCCAAATCTCACCTTGAATTGTAGTTCCTATAACCCCCATGTGTCACGGGAGGGACAAGCTGGAGATTATTGAATCTTGGGGGCTGTTTCCCTCATCCTGTTCTTGTGATAGTCAGTTAGTTCTCATGAGATCTATTGGTTTTACAAGGGGCTTCCCCCTTTCGGCACTCAATTCTTCTCCTTCCTGACACCATGTGAAGAATGACATGACTGCTCTCCTTCCACCGTGATTCCTGAGGCCTCCCCTGCCAATCTTAACTGTGAGTCAATTAAACTTCTCTTATTTTGTAAATTATTTAGTCTTGGGTATGTCTTTCTTAGCAGCATAAGAATGAACTAATACATTTCCCCTAGGAAAGAAGCTGAATCCAGGGACTGAGCAGTGATGGTCTGTTGGACCCACTTCCACAACGTCTCACAGGATAAGACCCACTGGTTTGAAATCCCAGCCAGCAACTGGTAACAGTGTTGAGCATACCTGGGACAAAGCTCCAGGGGGAAAGGCAGACTGCTATCTTTGCTGTTTGGGCAGCTTAGCTGTTCCAGCATGTGGGCTTTGGAAAGCCACTAACCAGGGGCAGAAGAGGGGATTCCCCAGCATAGCATAGCTGCTCTACTAAAACGTGGTCAGAAGGCTTCTTTAATAGGGTCCCCAATCCATTCCTCCTGACGGGGTGGGACTTCACAACTGGGGCCTCCAGCTACCCCACCAGTGTTCTGTGGCCAACTGAGATTTGAAAACTCACTGGGACAGACCTCCCAGAGGGAAGAGCAGGCCGTCATCTTTGCTGTATGGATGACTTAGCTGATCTAGCCAGTGGGCTCTTGAAGGCCCAAGACAACTGGGGCAGAAGCAGTATCCCAGCACAAAGCAGCTGCTCTATGAAAGTGTGACCAGACTGCAACTTTAAAGGGTCACCAATCCCATTCCTCCTCTCTGGGAGGGACCGCCCCCCTTCAGCCACCCTCATGGCCAACAGAGATTTGAAAATGCCCAGAGGTAGGACAGAACTGCCAGATGAAGGGTCAGGCTGCCATCTTTGCTGCTTGGGTGACTTAGCAGTTCCAGCCTTTGGGCTTTGAAGAGTCCAAGCCAACCGGGGCAGGAATGTTACCACAGCACAGCAAGCACAGCAGCCCCACAAAATAATGGCCAGTCTGCTTTTTTAAGTGGGTCTGCAACCCTGTTCCTCATCACCAGGTGGAGCCTCCCAGCCAGAGTTTTCAGCTACCCCATTGATGTTTTCTAGAGGTTTCAGGCCTCCCTGGTACAGAGGTCCCAGGTGGAGAGGCAAGCCATCATCATTGCTGTTTGAATGACTTAGCTGTTCCACCTTTTTGTCTTTGGAGTGTCCAAGGCAACCAGGGACTGAAGTGGACCCACAGCACAGCACAGCTGCTCTAAAACAATACAGCCAGACTACTTTTTAAGTGGGTCCCCAATCTCCTTTCTCCTGCCTGGGTGAGACCTCACAATCAGAGTATCCAGCCACCTCCTTCGGGTGCATTTAGGCTGGCAACAGGTCTGTACCTCCCTAGGACAGAGCTCCCAGAGGAAGGGGCAGGATGCCGTCTTTGCTATTTAGCAGCCCTCACTGATGATACCTCCAGGTACTGAAAAATGCAAGGTGACTAGGGACTGCAGTGAACCCCCAGCATACTACAGGGGCCTCATGGAAAAGTGGCCAGACAGTTAGAAGAAAAAAAAAATCCAAAAGTCAGAAGCCTCAAAGATTGAAGGCAGGTAAGTCCACAAAGATGAGAAATAATCGGCACAAGAATGCTGAAAGATCAAAAGAAAACAGAGTGCCTTTTCCCTCCAAATGACTGCGTCACCTCTGCAGCAAGGGTTTGAAACCAGGTTAAAGCTGAGATGGCTGAAATGACAGAAGTAGAATTCATAATATGGACAGAAACAAAGTATGCTGAGCTAAAGGAGTACATCATAACCCAATGCAAGGAAGCTAAAAATCATGATAAACCATTGCAGGAGCTGACAGAAAAAAAAAAAAAAGCCAGTATAGAGAAGAATGTAACTGACCTGAAAGAGCTGAAATACACATTAAAATAATTTTATAATTATATATATATATATCCTATTTGTATATATGTCCTACTTTATATATATAATATATCCTATTTTTATATATCTTATTTTTATATCCTATTTTTTATATATCACTATATATATATCCTATTTTATTTTTATATATATAAGGGCGAGTTTATTAAGTATTAACTTCCATGATCACAAGGTCCCACAGTAGGCTATCTGCAAGCTGAGGAGCAAGGAGAGCCAGTACGAGTCCCAAAATTGAAGAACTTGAAGTCTGATGTTCAAGGGCAGGAAGCATCCAGCACAGGAGAAAGATACAGGCTGGGAGGCTAGGCCTGTCTCTCCTTTTCATGTTTTCTGCCTGCTTTTACTGGAAGCTGATTAGATTGTGCCCACCAGATTAAGGGTTGATCTCCCTTCCCCAGCCCACTGACTCAAATATTAATCTCTTTTGGCAACACCTACATAGCCACACCCAGGAACAATAGTTTGTATGTGTCAATCCAATTAAGTTGACACTCAGTATTAACCATCACAAGTCCATCCCTTGTCAACTTGAACCCATACACATCTCCTTAGATCATATGTAATCTTCAAATAAAGACAATAATGAGGTCATAGTTATGCCTAACATGATATGACTGTCCCTCATACAATCTGAAATGCACCAATCCCCAACCCAAATACTATTACATAAAGTTAACAATACTTAAATGCTGATATGAAGTCAATAAATCTTATGTCACATGATAAAGGAAAAAGGAAATAAAATGAAGATATTTTCTTAGTACAAGTGTATACAGGCACAAATGTGTTTTTAACAAATGAAGGAGGAAATACCCATGACAGTTATAGTCCTCTTTTCTGCAGCTGGCCATGTGGTCTTAGCTGGTATTGATGACTACCTTCTTCTACTGCCCATTCTGAATTCCCTTTTCCTTCATCAAGCACCTCAGCAGATCATGTTTTTTTTCCTGGTGGTGTGAACCAAACCTTCCTTCCTGAAGGGTCTGGATTATTTGTAGTCCTGCCTGGATTGGGCTGTTGTAGTTTCCCGTTGACCTTAATCACAGAGCATGGTAATATTAAGAGATGCACTAATGGATCTCCTGTATTCCATGCATACTTTCCCTTACCTCTGTTGTGGGGTAGTAGACTGATTTCATCTTGATAGTCCTGGTCAATCACCCCAGCCAACACTGTAACTCTCTTCTTAGCCTGTTGACTTAAAGATAGGAGCCCAAAGTTTCCAGGTGGCAATCTTAACTTCCAGTTTAATGGAATCATTGTTGTGTCTCCTGGTGGCAGCATTCCCCCCTCTGGTACTAATTCCTCTAGGCCGTGACTAATGTTGCAGGAACAGGAAGCAAAAATTTTGCTAGTTGATCAGTAGGGGTGATGGTAAGTGGTGCCACTTCCACTTCCACCCCTTGATTCCTGGACTCATGAATCCTGGCTATGGGAGAAATGGTACCATATATTGCACACTGATTCAGAACATACATGGCCTTCTGGATAACTTTGTCTTAGCCCTGCAAAGTATTGTCACCTAGTTGGTGTTGTAATTGTGACTTCTAAAGGTCATTCCATCATTCTATAAATCCAGCTGCTTCAGGAAGATGGGGATCATGGTAAGACCAGTGAATTCCATGAGCATGAGCCCACTGCCACACTTCTTCAGCCGTAAAGTGAGTGCCTTGGTCAGAGGCAATGCTGTGTGGAATATCATGATGGTGGATAAGGCATTCTGTGAGTCCACTGATAGTAGTCTTTGCAGAAGCATTGCGTGCAGGATAGGCAAAACCATATCCTGAGTAAGTGTCTAATCCAGTGAGGACAAACCTCTACCCTTTCCATGATGGAAGAGATACAATATAATCAACTTGCCACCAGGTAGCTGGCTGATCATCCTGGGGAATGGTGCCATATCGAGGGCTCAGTGTTGGTTTCTGCTGCTGACAAATTGGGCACTCAGCAGTGGCCATAGCCAGATTACCCTGGTGAGTGGAAGTCCATGTTGCTGAGCTTATGTGTAACCTCCATCCCTGCCACCATGCCACTTTGTTCATGGGCCCATTGGGCAATGACAGGGGTGGCTGGGGAAAGAGGCTGAGTGGTGTCCACAGAATGGGTCATTCTATCCACTTGATTATTAAACTCCTCTTCTGCTAAGGTCACCCATTGGTGAGCACTCACATGGGATACAAGTATCTTCACAGTTTTTGACCACTCAGAAAGGTCCATCCACATACCTCTTCTCCAAGTTTATTTGTCACCATTTTCCAATCATGCTTCTTACAAGTCCCTGACCATCTAGCCAAACCATTGGCTACAGCCCATGAATCAGCACATAACCACACATCTGGCCATTTCTCTTTCCATGCAAAGTGCACAACTAGATGCACTGCTTGAAGTTCTGCCCACTGAAAAGATTCCCCTTCACTGCTGTCCTTCAGGGATGTCCTAGAAAGGGGCTGTAGTTCTGCAGCTGTCCACTTTTGGGTGGTGCTTGCGTATCTTTCAGAACCATTTGTGAACCAGGCCCTAGCCTTTTCTTCCTCTGTCAACTCTTCATAGGGAACTCCCTATGAGGCTATCAGTGCAGACTAGGGGAAAGAAGGCAGGTGGCAGGAGTGGAGACCATGGACATTTGAGCCACTTCCTCAGGTAACATACTTGTGTCTTCAGGACCTGCTCGAGTCTGATGACATATATACCACTTTCTTTTGATGGTGGAATGCTGCTGTTCATGACCCACTTTATGGCTATTGGTCAGAAAACACCCAGTTCATGATAGGCAGTTCAGGTCACATGGCGACTTGATGACCCATAATCAAATGTTCAGTTTCCACCAAAGACCAGTAACTGGCCAAGAACTGTCTTTCAAAAGGAGAGTATTTATCTGCAGAAGATGGCAGGGCTCCAAAATCCTAGAGGCTTCTGCTGTGATTCACCTATGTGAGCTCGCCAAAGGCTCCAAACAGCATCCCTATCTGTGACTGACACCTCAAGCACCATTGGATCTGTTGGGTCATATGACCCAAGTGGCAGAGCCGCTTGCACAGCAGCCTGGACCTGTTGCAGTCTTCTCCCGTTCTGGACCCCACTCAAAACTGGCAGCTTTTTGGGCCACTCAATAAACGGGGTTGGAGTAACACACCCACATGAGGAATTTATTGCCTCCAAAATCCAAATAGGTCCACTAGGCATTGTGGCTGTTTCTTGGTTGTAGGAGGGTCTAAATGCAGCAACTTATCCTTCACATTAGAAGGAATTTTGTTACGGGCCCTACACCACTGGACCCCCAGAAATTTTACTGAAGCAGAAGGTCCCTGAATTTTACTCGGATTTATATCCCATCCTCTGGCATGCAAATGTCTCACCAATAAGACCATTGTGTTTGCTACTTCTTGCTCACTGGCTCCAATCAGCATAATGTCATCAATGTAAGGGGCCAGTGTGATATCTTGTGGAAGCAAAAGTAATCAAGGTCCCCTTGAATAAAATTATGACAAAAAGTCAGAGAGTTGATATACCTCTGAGGTAGGACAGTAAAAGTACATTGCTGGCCTTGCCAGCTGAAGGCAAATTGCTTCTGATGGGCCTTATGGACAGGAATGGAGAAAAAGGCATTTGTCAAGTCAATGGCTGCATACCAGGTACCAGGAGATGTGTTAATTTGCTCAAGCAATGAAACCACATCTGGTACAGCAGCTACAATTGGAGTCACCACTTGGTTAAGCTTACAATAATCCACTGTCTTTCTCCAAGATCTGTCTGTCTTCTGCACTGGCCAAATGGGAGAGCTGAATAGGGATGTGGTGGGAATCACCACTCCTGCATCTTTCAAGTCCTTGATGGTGGCACTAATCTCTGCAATCCCTCCAGAAATGTGATATTGTTTTTTATTTACTATTTTTCTAGGTCAAGGCAGCTCTAATGGCTTCCATTTGGCCTTTCCCACCATAATAGCCATCAGCCTATCAGTCAGGGAGCCAATGGGGTTCTGTCAGCTGCTCAGTATGTCTATGCCAATTATGCATTCTGGCACTGGGGAAATGGCCAAAGGATGAATCTGGGGACCCACTGTAAGTCAGACCTGAGCTAAAACTGTATTAATTACCTGACCTCCATAAGCCCCTACTTTAACTGGAGGACCACAATGACATTTTGGGTCCTCTGGAATCAACATCAGCTCAGAGCCAGTGTCCAGTAGTCCCTGAAATGTATGATCATTTTTCTTTCCACATTGTACAGTTACCCTGGTAAAAGGCCAGAGGTATCCTTGGGGAAAGATGGGAGAAATATTCACTGCATAAATTGTTGGTAATGCAGTGGGATCCTTCCTCAAGGGGAGCTGGCCCCCTCTTCATTCAAGGGGTGTGAGCCTATAAACTGGCTCAAGTCTGGAAATTGGTTGAGGGACCATGATTCTCTGTTTTTATAATTCAAATTAGTATTTTGTCCATTAGACCTAGAAGTTTTCTGTTTGTATAATTTAAGTAGGAATGAAGTAGGCTTCCTATCAATTTCACTTCTAGGAACACCATGATTAATTAGCAAATCCCAGAGCTCTACATGAATCATACTATTCTGATTGCCTCTTTGCCTCTGCTGTCCATTACGGTAGCTATACCCACCTTGCCTTTGATGGTTGAGTGCTGTCACTTGGCCCCTGCCACCTCAGGATCCAATTATTCCCATTGTATTTAAATTTTGTAGTTGAGTGACTGTGGTTCCCACCGTTACCTCTGACATACAGAGAAGAGCAATTAGAGGGCTCTTCAAAGATGCAGGTGCAGCCCTCACAAATCTATTTTTCAAGGCATTGGTCAAGGTTATATTTGCTGGACCCTCCCAGCTTGGATGTGTAGGTCTAAAGTGACTAATCCACTCCACCACTCCATCTCCCCAAGCCTTTGGATCCCTTCCTCTACATTAAACCAAGGGAGATCAGGCATTTCCAGCTTGCTCACAGTGGGACATCTTTTGATCCATATTACAACTAATCAAGCAAATAAACTATTAGAACATTTTTAACTCCCTGAGCTGCAAAATTAAAAGCAGAGTCTCTACTTAGTGGGCCCAAATCAATAAATTCAGCCTGATCCAACTCTATGTTTCTTCCACCATTATTCCACACCCTTAATATCCATTCCCATGACTGTTCTCCAGATTGTGCTTTTATAAATTAGAGAACTCAAACAGTTCTTTTTGAATGTAGCACATCTCTGCATGGGTCATACTCTCAACCTCACCTCCAGGGGTCCGCAAGGATTTTAGTCTAGTTATAGGTCTAGAAGCAAACTGGGGTGTTAGGGGGTGGCTCCTGAGGAGAATCAACATTATTTTGTCTGGCGACTGCCTCAGGGGAGGCAATCACTGTTGCCTCAGGCAGCACAGGGTTTATCTCCTCAGACAATGGTGGAAAGGCTGATGGCAGCATGGGTCAGGGAGGGGATGGTGCCACTAGTGGGGATAGGGAGGCTGTTCCTTCTGGCAAAAAAAAAAAGGTTCATTAGAGTTTACAAACTCAGTGTCCCCAGCTTCGTCATGGTCCTCCCACACATCCCCATTCCAAGTTTCAGGGTCCCATTTTTTCCAGTTAATGCCCTCACTTTAACAGTAGACACCTGGCAAGGCTGTGCATGCACCTTTCATTGCAGGTCAGCCACTCATATGATAAAAGCTTGTGTCTATTTTTCCACAATTTCAGCTCTTTCTCTAGAGGAAGTAAGACTCTCACTCAGGACAATCTTGGCTGATTTGAGGCTCAATATCTGCTTCTGAAGCTGGGAGACAGAATCCCTGAGTTCATCATTTTCTTTCATCACTTTGCCTATTAAACTCAGAAGCAACCAACCAGCTTCATTATGTTCCTTGGTTCTCCATATGTGGTCAAAGGTATCTATAGAGTCACTAAACTCCTTGCCTTTCATGAGCAGTGAATCAGGAGTTTTAAATGCATTTATTTTGCATAACTCTCTAAACAGTTCACATCAAAGACTATCAATCTTCTCCATACTATTAGAAATAGAGTTCTTAGAATTTTGGGGTCTAATCATATTAAGCAGCCAACTCCAGAAACCCCAAAACCAATGAAAGAACTCCATCCTTAATATTCTGTTCCTCTAGAACCACTCCTGGTACCAAAATCTGTATTAGTAAGGCTTCTCTTAGAGGGACAGAAATATATATATATATATATATATATAAACGTGAGCTTATTAAGTATTAACTTCCATAATCATGAGGTCCCAGAATAGGCTGTGCAAGCTGAGGAGCGAGGAGAGATAGTCCGAGTCCCAAAACTGAAGAACTTGGAGTCTGATGTTCAAGGGCAGAAAGCATCCAGCATGGGAGAAAGATGTAGGCTGGGAGGCTCTCCTTTTCGTGTTTTCTGCCTGCTTTATGTTCACTGGAAGCTAATTAGATCGTGCCCAACAGATTAAGGGTGAAACTGCCTTCCCCAGCCCAGTGACTCAAATGTTAATCTCTTTTGGCAACACCCACACAGACTCACCCAAGATTAATACTTTGTATCCCTCAATCCAGTCAAGTTGACACTCAGTATCAACCATCACACTGCCCAAAGCAATTTATAGATTCAATGTTGTTCCTATTAAACTAACATTGACATTCTTCACAGAACTAGAGAAACTTATTTTAAAATTCATATGGAACCAAGAATGAACCCCAATAGCCAAGACAATCCTAAGTAAAAAGAACAAAGCTGGAGGCATCACGCTACACAACTTCAAACACTAGTACAGGGCTACAGTAACCAAAGCAGCATGATAGTACTGGTACAAAAACAGACACAGACCAATAGAACAATATAGAGAACCCAGAAATAAGACTGCACACCTACCACTGTCTGATCTTCGACAAACCTGACCAAAACAAGCAATGGGGAAAGGATTCCCTATTCAATAAATGGTGCTGAGATAACTGGCTAACCATATGCTGAAGATTAAAACTGAACCCTTTCTTACACCATATGAAAATTAACTCACAATGGATTAAAGACTTAAATGTAAAGCCCAAAACTATAAAAACCCTGGGAGATATCCTAGACAATACCATATAGGACACAGACACGTGCAAGGATTTCACAATGAAATTGCAAAAAGCAATTGTAACAAAAGCAAAAATTGATAAATGGGATCTAAACCTAAAGAGTTTCTGCACAGCAAAAGAAACTGTCAACAAAGTAAATGGACAACCTACAAACTATGCATTCAACAAAGCTCTAACATCCAGCATCTATGCTCAAGGAAATAAAAGAGGATACAAAGAAATGGAAGAACATTCCATGCTCATGGGTAGGAATAATCAATATCGTGAAAATGACCATACTGCCCAAGGTAATTTACAGATTCAATGCCATCCCCATCAAGCTACCAATGCCTTTCTTCACAGAATTGGAAAAACTACTTTAAAGTTCATATGGAACCAAAAAAGAGCCCGCATCGCCAAGTCAATCCTAAGCCAAAAGAACAAAGCTGGAGGCATCACACTATCTGACTTCAAACTATACTACAAGGCTACAGTAACCAAAACAGCATGGTACTGGTACCAAAACAGAGATATAGATCAATGGAACAGAACAGAGCCCTCAGAAATAACGCCGCATATCTACAACTATCTGACCTTTGACAAACCTGAGAAAAACAAGCAATGGGGAAAGGATTCCCTATTTAATAAATGGTGCTGGGAAAACTGGCTAGCCATATGTAGAAAGCTGAAACTGGATCCCTTCCTTACACCTTATACAAAAATCAATTCAAGATGGATTAAAGATTTAAATGTTAGACCTAAAACCATAAAAACCCTAGAAGAAAACCTAGGCATTACCATTCAGGACATAGGCATGGGCAAGGACTTCATGTCCAAAACACCAAAAGCAATGGCAACAAAAGCCAAAATTGACAAATGGGATCTAATTAAACTAAAGAGCTTCTGCACAGCAAAAGAAACTACCATCAGAGTGAACAGGCAACCTACAAAATGGGAGAAAATTTTTGCAACCTACTCATCTGACAAAGGGCTAATATCCAGAATCTACGAAGAACTCAAACACATTTACAAGAAAAAAAAAAACCCATCACAAAGTGGGTGAAGGACATGAACAGACACTTCTCAAAAGAAGACATTTATGCAGCCAAAAAACACATGAAAAAATGCTCATCATCACTGGCCATCAGAGAAATGCAAATCAAAACCACAATGAGATACCATCTCACAACAGTTAGAATGGCAATCATTAAAAAGTCAGGAAACAACAGGTGCTGGAGAGGATGTGGAGAAATAGGAACACTTTTACACTGTTGGTGGGACTGTAAACTAGTTCAACCATTGCAGATGTCAGTGTGGCGATTCCTCAGGGATCTAGAACTGGAAATACCATTTGACCCAGCCATCCCATTACTGGGTATATACCCAAAGGACTATAAATCATGCTGCTATAAAGACACATGCACACGTATGTTTATTGCGGCATTATTCACAATAGCAAAGACTTGGAACCAACCCAAATGTCCAACAATGATCGACTGGATTAAGAAAATGTGGCACATATACACCATGGAATACTATGCAGCCATAAAAAATGATGAGTTCATGTCCTTTGTAAGGACATGGATGAAATTGGAAAACATCATTCTCAGTAAACTATCGCAAGAACAAAAAACCAAACACCGCATATTCTCACTCATAGGTGGGAATTGAACAATGAGATCACATGGATACAGGAAGCGGAATATCACACTCTGGGGACTGTGGTGGGGTGGGGGGAGGGGGGAGGGATAGCATCGGGAGATATACCTAATGCTAGATGACGAGTTAGTGGGTGCAGCGCACCAGCATGGCACATGTATACATATGTAACTAACCTGCACAATGTGCACATGTACCCTAAAACTTAAAGTATAATAATAAAAAAAAATAAAAAAATAAAAATAATAAAAAGAAAAAAAAAAAGAAACTTAAACAAATGTGCCAAAAAAATCCCATAAAAAAAGTAGGCAAAGGACATGAACAGACAATTTTCAAAAGAAGACATACATGCAGCCAACAAATATATGGACAAAAAGTTCAACATTTGTGGTCATGAGAAAAATTCAAATCAAAACCACAATGAGATACCATCTCACACCAGTCAGAATAACTATGATTAAAAAGTAAAAAATAACCAATGCTGATGAGGTGTGGAGAAAAAGTAGTGCTTGTACACTATTGGTGGGAGTGTAAATTAGATCAGCCATTGTGGAAGACAGTGTTGTGATTCCTCAAAGACCTAAAGACAGAAATCTCATTCATCCCAGCAACCCCATTACTTGGTATATACCCAAAGGAATATAAATCATTCCATTATAAAGACACATGCACACATATGTTTATTATAGCACTATTCACAATAGCAAAGACATAGAATCAACCTAAAAGCCCATCAATAGTAGACCGAATAGAGAAAATGTGGTACATGTACACCATATAATAATATGCAACCATAAAAATTAAGGAAATCATGTCCTTTGCAGGGACATGGATGGAGCTGGAGGCCATTATACATGGGAAACTAACACAGGAACAGAAAGCCAAATACCCCTTGTGCTCACTTATAAGTGGGAGCTAAATGATAAAAACACACTGACACACAGAGGGGAACAGCACACATTGTAGCCTTTTTGATGGTGGAGGTTGAGAGGGGGGAGAAAATCAGGAAAAATAGCGGGTACTAGGCTTCATAACTGGGTGATGAAATAATCTGTTCAACACTCCCCGTGACACAAGTTTACCTATGTAACAAACCTGCACTTGTACCCTGAATTTAATGTAAAAGTTTTAAAAAATGAAAAGTAGTACAATTTACCTTATAAAAATATCAACTGTCTAGTAACAAATTGATAAAATGTACAACAAATGAAGTTTAAAACTCTCATTTTTAAACTGTTATTAAGAAAAATTGAAGAAATCTTCAATAACTGAAGAGATACTCATTTGCATGGATTACAGCCAAAACTGTAAATATGGCAGCTTTCTACATCATTCTGTAGATTCAATAAAATCCTAACCAAATTTCTAAAAATGTTGGTAAATTTAATGGCCTATTTAAAAATTTATGCTGAAATTTAACAAGTCAAGAATCATCAAGGTAATACTATAGAAGTGCTAATATGGAAGATTTATAGTACCAGTAACAAAAGACTAAAATACCATAAGTAAAGAAGTAAAGGTATATTAATTAAGACAGTATTATATTACCATAAGGACAGGGAAGCTGACCGAGAGAGAAAAATTAAGTGACCAGAAACAATACAAAATGTAAATTGTCATGTGATTTATGACTAAGTTGACATCACAATTCCACAATTCCACATGAATATCCAATTTAGTATATCCAAAAAAGTATATTCAAATGCTTACTTCACACTTTACATAGAGACACAGATACATATTCTAGATGGATTACAAATATAACTCCTAATGTTTAAACATTCAAGTTGTAGAAAATACATGACCTTGGAATAGGCTACGATTCCTTAAATAAGGTACAAAAAGGCTAACTGTAAAATTAATTAAGAGAAAAAAACATAGTCTTTTATGTTTACCAATAGAGTAAATATTTACCATTGCTAATGTTCTTCATTTCTCCTTCAAATATGAATTTCTATCTGGTGCAATTTTCTTTCAGGCTGAATAATTTGTTTAACATTTCTTTTACTGAAGGTATACTGTCCAGGAATTCTCTCTTATTTACCTGAAAAATGTATTTATTTCACCATGATTGGAAGAATAGGCAGAAGAAGGGCCTCAAAGGATGTTCACCTCCTGATACTGTTTGGCTCTGTGTCCCCACCCAATCTCATCTTGTAGCTCCCATAATTCCCACATGTTGTGGGAGGGACTCAGTGGGAGATGACTGAAGTATGGATGGGTGGGTCTTTCCTGTGCTGTTCTTGTGATAGTGAATGGGTCTCATGAGATCTGATGGTTTTAAAAAATCAGAGTTGCACAAGCTCTCTCTTTGCCTGCTGCCATCCACGTAAGATGTGACTTTCTCCTCCTTGTCTCCTGCCATGATTGTGAGGCTTCCCCAGCCACATGGAACTGTGAGTTCTCCATTAAAACTCTTTCCTTTGTAAATGGCCCAGTCTTGGGTATGTCTTTATCAGCAGCATGAAAACAGGCTAATACACCTCCTAATTCCTATGAATAAGGGTATTTACATGGAAAAGGAATTTTGTAAATATAATTAAGCATTTTAAAATGAGTAGTTATTATGAATTTTCCTGGTGTGCTCAGTGTAATCACAAGGGTCCTTATAAGTGAAACAAGGATGCATAGAATCATAGAGAAGATGTGAGACAGAAATAGAGGTCAGAATGATTCAACTGCTGGTGTTTAAGAGGACCATGAGCCGAAGAATGTAGGCAGCCCTAGAAGCCAGAAAAGGCAAGAAAATTAACTCTCCTCCATGGCATCCCTTCCCCACCTGCCAAGCCTCCATAAGGAGTGTGATTCTGCAAACACCTTGAGTTTACTCCAGTGACATCCACTTCAGACTTTTGACCTCCAGAACTTAAGATAAAACCTTTCATGTTGTTTCGAGCCATTGACTTTGTGGTAATTTGTTACAGCCGGAATAGGAAACTAATGAACTCACCTATGTTTTTGAAGATTTTCACTGTATACAGAATTCCAATTTTATTTTTCAGTCAGCACTTTAAAGATATCATTTTATTGTCTATAGGTTTCAACTTTTTTTTAGCCACCATTCATAGTGTTCCTTAACTATATGTAATTTGTCATTTGTCTCTCTCCACTTTCAAGGTTTTCTTTGTATTTGTTGACTTCAAAATGTGCCTAGTTGTGCTTATTCTTGCGTTAAAGCGAATTGAATATGGCCTGAGAAGAACCCTGTATTTATGTATTTGAGACTTTGTGGATGAACTGTAATCTAACTTAATAGGTAGACAAGATTGAAAACCGAACTTAAGAGTATGTGCCTGTAACAATAGCTGAGTATTGGCCAATCCCAGCAGCCGTACTTCAACCACTCATATACTGCCGAGTGTTCAAACTGTGTTCAAATAAAGCAAACGCTGAGCTATAACCAATCCAGTTGTTTCTGTACCTCACTTCTGATTTCTGTACGTCACTTCCTTTTTTTCTCTATAAATTTTTCAGCACCCGTAGCTGTGCTGGAATCTCTGAATCTGCTGTGATTCTGGGGGCTGCCTGATTTGTGAATCATTGATTGCTCAGTTAAGCACCTTTAAATTTAATTCAGCTGAAGTTTTTCTTTTAACACTCGCATTTGACTTGCTTGTATTTGGGTAAGGTTCTCGGATGTTTAGATTTATGTTTTTCACCTAATTTGGGTAATTTTTAGCTATTATTTCTTAAAATACTATTGATGATCCATACTCTACTTTCTCACCTCTGAGACTCTTAATTACATACTCGTTAGACAACTTGATATGTTTCACATGATATTGGGCTTTATTAATATTATTATCATTATTATTATTTTCCTTTATATGTCTTTTTTGAGCAGTATGGTTTCTATTAATCTACCTTCAAGTTTTATTACCGTTTTTTTTTTTTTTTTGATTTGGAGTCTTGCTCTGTCTCCAGGCTGGAGTGCAGTGGCACAATCTCGGCTCATTGCAACCTCTGCCTCCTGGGTTCAAGCAATTCTCCTGCTTCAGCCTCCCGAGTAGCTGGGACTACAGGTGCACACCACCACACCTGGCTAATTTTTGTATTTTTAGTAGAGACAGGTTTTCACCATGTTGGCAAGGATGTTCTCGATCTCTTGAACTCGTGATCCGCCCACCTCGGCCTCCCAAAGTCCTGGGATTACAGGTGTGAGCAACAGCCCCCAGCCCAAGTTTTATTACCTTTTTATTTGCCATCTTTAATTGCTTTTAAATGCAATCTTTTTAAAAAATCAAATAATGTACCTTTAAGTTCTAGAATATCCATTAAATGGAACTACTTTTACAAAAATTATAACTGAGGAAATTATGACAGTGAAAGAGATCAGAACTAACCGACTCCATCTGGCTTCTGATCTCTAAGCTGTCCTTGTTCATTCTTGGGCATAGGCTAAACTAAACTTGGGAAGGAATTTAGCTTATAGTTTAACTCTGAAACAAAGATGATAATAGTCCTTTCCAAAAACAAACAAACAAACAAACAAACAAACAAATCTTGCCTGAGGACCAATTTGCCTTTGTAGGACTAACAAATTAGCTACAAGATTAGAAGTTATAATTTAAGCACCATGCAGCCTCTGGCGGCAAGAGTCTGAACTTCCCCAAATTGTTCCTGGGAATAACATAACTATTGTAACATCTAAAATGAGTGCTTGAGATATTTTGCAGACCCTGTACTTGATGCACCGGCTGACACCATGCAGACTGGTAATCTGGCTCAGCTGGTTCTATAATCCCACCCAGGAACAGAAGACAGCAAAAAAACAAACAAACAAACAAAAAACTCACTTACATCCCCTATGATTCCATCTCCAACCCTACCAATCAGCACTCCCCACTTCCAGAGCCGCCAACCTCCAAATTCTCCTTAAAAACTCCATTCTAGAATGCTTGGGCAGACTGATTTGAATAATAATAAAACTTCAGTCTTCCACACAGCTGGCTCTGTGAGAATTACACTTCTCCATTACAATTCCCCTGTCTTGATAAATTGGCTCTGTCTAGGCAATGGGCAAGGTGAACCTGTTGGGTGGTTACATTAATCTTTCTTATGTATTTCATTTCTATGCTGAAGTTTCCCATCTCTTCATCTTTATAACCAAGGTTTTCTTAGACATATTAATAATAATTACTTTAAAATCTCAGTCTGATAATTACGACACCTTTTCATTTTGATTTTCTTTTTATGGATTGCTTTGTCTTTTCTTGACTATGGGCTAAATTTTGCTACTTCTCATGACTCCTCATTTTTTTCTATCAGGTAGATACTTTGTAGAAATTCTAGCTTCTATTATCTTTCACTAAAGAGTTTTAATTTGGCTGGACTAAAACTATAAACTTCTTTTTTTCCTTCTGTTGTATAAGTGTTGAGACCTTCATTCACTTACCTCAGTCTTTCAGTTGCTGCCTTCCGAGGGGCTTCTTGGAGTCCCCACTATGCCTACTTAGTTGAAAGGCCTCTAAGAGCTGAGGTGGACTTTACAAGATTTGGGTTTCCCCATTTATGTCTCCTCCCTTTCTGGGATTTTCTCCTCACTTCCTAGGCACTCTAGAAACCCTGGATTTCATCCTCGGCCTCCTAACATGAATGCTAGTAAGATGTGAATTTCTGCTTCAGCTTTAGCAGCTTCATGCTATGTGGACCAGAGACTGTCACAGGTTATCTGACCCAATGAAGTTCTCAATTTTTATAGATTGACTGTCTTCCAGATTGTTTTTTACTTTGGTCACTTTCCAAAACTTACATTTTTCTTATATCTTCCAGATTTCATAGTAGTTCATCTGAATTAAATGTTAATTTTCTGTAACATTACCAAAAGCACAATTGTGCCAATCACATTAAAATAGTAATAAATGAACTATATCAAGTGAATATATTCTTAATACAAATTATATCATTAAGAATGTGAAAATGCAAGCCTCAGAGTGAGAGAAGATACTCTCAATTCCCATATCCAAGAAGGTCTTCTATCTAGAATATATCAAGAATTGTTATTCATCAAGAACAAAAAGATAGAAAGCCCAATAAGAAATGGGCAAAAGACTTGAACAGACATTTTTCAAAAGAGAATATCTGATGGCCAATACATATAAGAAAAAGTGATTAATTTCATTCATTATTGGGGAAATGCACATTAAAAATGCAATAAGATGCCACTATACACTCATCAGAACTGCTAAAATTAAAGAGACAGAAAATAAATTTTGGCAAGAATACAGAGAAACCAGAAATATTAGACATTGGTAGGAAAGTAGTCTTTGGTAACATCTACTAAAGTTTAACATATGCACATGCTATGACTCAGCAATTCCAATCCTAGGTTTATACCAAATAGAAATACGTACCTATCCTTACCAAAGACATACATTAGAATACTCATAACAACATTATACTTAGTATCTTCCATTTGGAAATGACTCAATGGCAATTAATTTTACAATGTGGAAATAATGATATAGTTATCCGATTACATACTATGCAAAACTATAGTATACTGTACAAAATAATAATTGTAAATAATTTTTTAAAAACTATAACTGCACACAATATTTATGACTCTCACAAATGTTATGTAAAATAAGCAAGACACAAAAGAATGTATGATGTATTGCTCCATTTATATCAAGTATCAAATTAATCAATGCTGTTAGAATGACAGTGTTGCAGGTACTGATAATGCCGTATCTGGTGGTTACATGGGCATATTCATTTTGTATAAATTAATTTTGTTACATGTTTATAATATGCACATCTTTCTGTTAAACATCAATAAAGTTCTTAACATATTTGAATACCATATATGTCAAATTTAAAACTTTGGTATTAAAAACCTCCTCTGAGACAAAGGAAAGAAACAAATGAATTTTATAGAGAAAACAAAATCTGAGGTTTATTATAGTTTAATAATTATCACTGACTCAGAATATCAATCACATCTATTGATTCTTTGTGCATTTTCTGTATGAACATATGTTTTGCTATTTTGAAAAGTCTATGGCATCTTTTCACATTATTTTCATGATGTATACTTTCTTGCCTATCTATATAATAAATGACTGTTAAAAACAATAATTAAATCTTATGATAGTGTTTTCAGTAAAGCTTCAATGAGAACAAAATTATAGAGTATGAGCAGTGCTTTTAAAGGTTATAATATTTCCTCATTCCTTCTTTAATGCCTGGAACATCTGTATCAGAATTTTCATTATTTAAGTCTTCAAAACTGCAAATCATCTTAACATTAGGAGAAGCCTTTCAAAACAACATACCACGCTAATATTTCCCGCTTTACAAGTCCACTTCCCTTCCCCTCCCTCAAAGGTCCCCAAACCCTTCAGGCCTTGAATCATGTCACTATCATTCTAGCTAAAGGGAACTGGGGAGCACTCCCTTGGGTTCCTATTAACACCTGCTACTTAATCCGCCAGAGGGGCTGTTGGTGACTGATGGCAAATAGTTTCATCCATCTATCCCTCCTCCCTCCCCAGAGGCTCTACCACCATTGCAGCCATCCCAGCCTGGGGAGTGAGAATAACAGATATTGGGCAATATACCAAGTTGGAGAAATATATCCAATTGTTCAAAAGCTAGAATTTGTTAGTAGTAGTAAATTCCCAGTTATAAATTTGCAAACCAAAAACATGCAGCTGTGGAATGTATTAGCTGCAAATCTGTAATTTTTTAGCATTCAGATTTATAAATATTTTAGGTATTGTACAAATACAGCAGCAAATAGTAATAGAGACCTCCCTGGATAGAAGGCAGCTACAGATAAGACATATGTGGCTAAGCGTAGGGGGTCCTTACATTTTGAACAAGGAATAGGTTTCGCAGTGCAGCCATGTCTAATTTAAACTGTTTTCGTAATCTGCTGCCAGGGGACCATGCTGGGTGATTCACAGTAATGAACTCCACCTGGATGCTCTGTAAATCTGAGCAGGAGAACTGACTGCAGCCTACTAACTGTTGTTACCGCAGATCTGGTTGAGTGAGCTCTAATTTGATCATTAAGTGACCATTCCACCAAGGAACCATGAGAAATGCTTAGAGACTTCCACTTCACGATAGTGCAAAAAAGTCTGCTATTTAAATAAGATTATTATGAAATAAGATGACCTATTTTGAGAAAAAACAGGAATGTTTGTGGAACAATATAAACAAACTAATATTAAATATTTAATCTTGAACCAGTGGATCTTAGTGTTAGTTTAATGGAATCAGTATTTTTGAGAGGGAAAAAAGTAATATAAATGATTATAATAGACAAAAGCTGTTCACTAAAATTGTTTTAACACCATTATATAATCAATGACAGTTAACTCACCAACTATGATACTTGGAGCATCAGGCTTTATATAAATGGTGAACTAAATTACATATTACATTGTATTGCATAATAAACGTATGTCAAGGAAATAGCATTTTTACAGATGCAGAATGTATATGTCATTGTTGCATAATAACAGTTATGAAATGGTATCTATCTCCTAGAAAACACAAGTTGAGCTGTGTCACCTGAATTTATTATTTATGTCTGAAACTCTGGTCACCAATTTAATAATGTAATTTAAGAACAAGACTACTACTGATGCCACATTTCTGCTGCTATATCAAGTCCCTTGGGAACCAACTGAGAACAAAATAGGCCATTGATTGATTTCACTGTTCCCTTTCATTGTAATTTCCCTTCCATTCATTGTTACAAACTCTTGTCCACTTTTGTGGACACTTACTGTTTTTTCTGGTCTATTCTCATCACTTCTGACAGTAGAACAAATATTAACACGATGTTTCTCTGGAAAAATTTTCCCATATTTGTAGTCTTTGTACAAGGACTACAACTGGGACATTTGTGAGATTTATCAACAAGCTTTTCAGTGAAATAAACCAATAAAAAAAACCCCACTCATTTACACAAACATTTATTCCTTGATTTTTGCTTAACCAAGTTTTGGTTGAACTTTATTTGAATCTTTATAATATCCTGCCCTATCCTTAGAGAAATCCTGTCCAACTGCACTGGAAACAGGAGTCTAATGCATAGACTTGTTAGTGTGTGCATATCTGCATATACTTGTGTGCACAGACACTCTATGCACTATCACACTGCAAATTATTATCCTCATGACTTTTTCTTTTGTAAATTGAAATTTTTAAATATATGACATTTTCTAAAAATTACAGACCTGGATTCTGATTAATTTTAAAAGTAATTAAGGCAAATTTTAAGCCAATGTTGAGTATTTAATAGTAGATCAACTGAAGAATTGGCTGTCTCAAGGTAGATTGCATCCTTGTCACTGGAAGTGTATTAGCAAAAGCTGGATATTTCATTGAAGGGATTTTGTAGTAGGAATTCTCATGATTAAATTGCAGTCAGATTATAATATCTCTGATGTTCCTTTCAATGCAGATATTTTGTGATTTATAAGCTCATAGTTTGTTCAGATCAGAGAACTATTGGCACCAGGTAGAAATGAAAAGAAATAATCAAGCACTTCACTTTAAGGCACTTAAGAGACTGAGGTAAGGTCAAATAGAAGATAATATAAAAGGAAGTTCAAGGAATATATCAACAAATTGAACTATACACTTTTATCTGACTATACAAGAACTAAACAAATTTTCACAAGGATAGTTAATGAAAAAAGATTTCTACTAGATCTATTTGAGTCCAATCACAGGGATAATACATTCACTTTGATAATTTTTCTAAAAGTTCAGTCCCTCAAACTTCTCAATTTCAATTACTTTTTTTCCTTGAAACCACTGTCAGACAATACCATACAGCAGTCTTTCCCAAAGAAGTAAATAACAATTCCAAATACTGTGTATTTAAAATATATCTATAGTCAAACCACTTTTATCAACTAACAAACTTATGAAAAAAATAGACAAATCTACCACCATACTTCAAGACTTTAATACTCCCTTCTCAATAGTAAGTAATAGGCAAAAATATAATGATGAACATTATTTGAACACTTCCAAATATCATGACTTAATTTATTGAACATTATTTTCAAGTACGGTAACAAGCACTTTCTTTTCAAGTGCATATGGAACACTTACCAAGGCAGACCATATGCTGAACCATGAAACAAGTCTCAATCAAGTCCAAGGAATTAAAACACACAGAGTATGTTTTCTGACTTCAAAAAATAAATAAATAAATTGAATTAGAAATGCTGAAAAAAATATATCTAGAAATTCTCAAATATTTAAAGATTAAATAATACAATTCTAAATTATGAGTTACAGAAGAAAACATTTAAAAAGAACATATTTGTAAGTAATATTTCAAAGATAATGTACAAAAATAAGTGAAATATCCTACACAAATGCTAAATAGTAAAGTTATAGTTTGTAATGCTTTTATTAAAAATAATCTAACATGTCTTTTTAAAAAACAATGATAAAAGAACACAATAAAGCAAAAATAAGTACAAAGAATAAATAAGTAAATAGCACAAATCATTACAATAGAAAACAGGCATACAGCATGGAAAATCAACAAAGACAAAAGTTGATTCTTCGAAAGACTAATAAAAATAATAACCTCCTTGCAAGACTGATCAAGTGGAAAGGAGGGATAAATGACTAATATCAACAAAAAGATGGAGTGCCTCCACAGATTCTGCAGACATACAATGACTATTACATGAATATTATAAGCAATTTTTTTGCCAACACATTTGATTAAATAGACAAAATCCTTAAAAAATACACAGCAAAATTTATTTAACAAATTCATAAGTAAAATCATGTAACATGTAGTAAAAAGTGATATATTAATATTCCAGTAGATTAAATATGGAAATATTATTTTGTAACTCCGCTCATCAAGAAGTCTTAGGTTTCTTTCCTTTTCCATAAGGAATGCATCATATTTTTACCTAAGTAAATTTTTTAGCCTGTTTCCTGTCTGTAGAAATTGGAGAACTCATAGGCAATTTTTATGCAGCCACATGAATAAGCTTAAGCAAAAATGGTAGAAAACCCACCTCACCAACACCCAAATTATAAGCAATGATAAACCATTGTTGTTTTAAACCACCACATTTTGAAATACTTTCTTAGCAGCACTATATAACATACAATGAAAGAAGTAAAACTCTGCTTGCAGATGAAATGACTGACTCTTTGAAATGACTGCAGAACTGTAGGTATCTACACAAAAACTACTTTGTTGATTATCCTACTGTTAAATGGAGAGAGTTAACATTACAAGATACAAGATAAATGTAGAAACATCAATTTCGTCTCTAGTAAAGGACAATTTAAAATATACATTAAATATATAACACCATTTATTGTAGCATAAGATAGAAAATTTCTAAAATAAATTCAAAAATATGTGCAAGACAAATACACTAAAAAGTAAACAGTGTTGAGAAAAAAAATGTAAAGACTCAAATACCTGGAAAGGCATACTGCATTTATGATCTGAAGTTTCAAAGGCTTTAAGATGATATTGCATCAGAGTTTTGAAGAAATTGCAAACTAATTTTAAAATTTGTAAAGAAATCAAAATAGCCTAGAATAGCCAAAGCAACTTTAATTAAAAAAAACTAAGAGGATTTATACTACCTGATTTCAAAATATATTATAAAATTATAATAATCAAGGCAGTGGAAGTTTAGTATAATGATAAATGAATAGATCACTAGAGCAGATTGGAGTGTCCAGAAATAGATCCACACCTATATAGCAAATGGATATTTGACAAAATTGTAAAGGTATTACAGTGGGGAAAAGATCATTTTTAACTAATATTTCTGGAACCATTAAAAATCCTATGCAAAACAAACTAACACAAAAATTCACTTTGATCCATATTTTATTCCATATTTTAAAAGTTACTTAAAATGAGTCATAAACATAAGTGTAAAATCTAAAATTATAAATATTTTAAGAAGAAAACAGAATAGAAATTATGTTTAACCTAGGTTAAGGCCAGTGCTTACTGGATATGACACTAGAACCATGCTCAATAAAGTACGTAAGACTTTATCAAAAGTAGAAACTTTTGCTCTTAAGAAAACAAAAAGACAAGCCATATGTTGGGGGAAAATATCAAATATTATAAATAGTATAACTAATAAAGAAATTAGATCCAGATATAACAAACACCCAAAACTCAATAAAACAAACACGCAAACCAATTTGAAGAAAATGAGCAAAAGATTTCACAGTTTCTACATCAAAGAAGATATATAAATGTCAAGTAAGCACCTTAAAAATGCTTACCGGGGAGGAGCCAAAATGGCCGAATAGGAACAGCTCTGGTCCACAGCTCCCAGCGTGAGCGACGCAGAAGACAGGTGATTTCTGCATTTCCATCTGAGGTACCGGGTTCATCTCACTAGAGAGTGCCAGACAGCGGGCGCAGGTCAGTGGGTGCACGCACCATGCGCCAGCCGAAGCAGGGCGAGGCATTGCCTCACTCGGGAAGCTCAAGGAGTCAGGGAGTTCCCTTTCCTAATCAAAGAAAGGGGTGATGGACGGCACCTGGAAAATCGGGTCACTCCCACCCGAATACTGCGCTTTTCCGACGGGCTTAAAAAACGGCGCACCACAAGATTATATCCCACACCTGGCTCAGAGGGTCCTACGCCCACAGAGTCTCGCTGATTGCTAGCACAGCAGTCTGAGATCAAACTGCAAGGCGGCAGCGAGGCTGGGGGAGGGGCGCCCACCATTGCCCAGGCTTGCTTAGGTAAACAAAGCAGCCAGAAAGCTCGAACTGGGTGGAGCCCACCGCAGCTCAAGGAGGCCTGCCTGCCTCTGTAGGCTCCACCTCTCAGGGCAGGGCACAGACAAACAAAAAGACAGCAGTAATCTCTGCAGACTTAAATGTCCCTGTCTGACAGCTTTGAAGAGAGCAGTGGTTCCCCCAGTACGCAGCTGGAGATCTGAGAACGGGCAGACTGCCTCCTCAAGTGGGTCCGTGACCCCTGACCCCTGAGCAGCCTAACTGGGAGGCACCCTCCAGCAGGGGCACACTGACACCTCACACTGCAGGGTACTCCAACAGACCTGCAGCTGAGGGTCCTCTCTGTTAGAAGGAAAACTAACAAACAGAAAGGACATCCACACCAAAAACCCATCTGTACATCACCATCATCAAAGACCAAAAGTAGATAAAACCACAAAGATGGGGAAAAAACAGAACAGAAAAACTGGAAACTCTAAAAATCAGAGCACCTCTCCTCCTCCAAAGGAACGCAGCTCCTCACCAGCAACGGAACAAAGCTGGACAGAGAATGACTTTGATGAGCTGAGAGAAGAAGGCTTCAGACGATCAAATTACTCTGAGCTACGGGAGGACATTCAAACCAAAGGCAAAGAAGTTGAAAACTTTGAAAAAAATTTAGAAGAATGTATAACTAGAATAACCAATACAGAGAAGTGCTTAAAGGAGCTGATGTAGCTGAAAACCAAGGCTCGAGAACTACGTGAAGAATGCAGAAGCCTCAGGAGCCGATGCAATCAACTGGAAGAAAGGGTATCAGCAATGGAAGATGAAATGAATGAAATGAAGCGAGAAGGAAAGTTTAGAGAAAAAAGAATAAAAAGAAACAAGCAAAGCCTCCAAGAAATATGGGACTATGTGAAAAGACCAAATCTACGTCTGATTGGTATACCTGAAAGTGATGGGAAGAATGGAACCAAGTTGGAAAACACTCTGCAGGACATTATCCAGGAGAATTTCCCCAATCTAGCAAGGCAGGCCAACGTTCAGATTCAGGAAATACAGAGAACGCCACAAAGATACTCCTCGAGAAGAGCAACTCCAAACACGTAATTGTCAGATTCACCAAAGTTGAAATGAAGGAAAAAATGTTAAGGGCAGCCAGAGAGAAAGGTCGGGTTACCCTCAAAGAGAAGCCCATCAGACTAACAGCGGATCTCTCAGCAGAAACCCTACAAGCCAGAAGAGAGTGGGGGGCCAATATTCAACATTCTTAAAGAAAAGAATTTTCAACCCAGAATTTCATATCCAGCCAAACTAAGCTTCATAAGTGAAGGAGAAATAAAATACTTTACAGACAAGCAAATGCTGAGAGATTTTGTCACCACCAGGCCTGCCCTACAAGAGCTCCTGAAGGAAGCACTAAACATGGAAAGGAACAACCAGTACCAGCCGCTGCAAAATCATGCCAAAATGTAATGACCATCGAGACTAGGAAGAAACTGCATCAACTAACGAGCAAAATAACCAGCTAACATCATAATGACAGGATCAGATTCACACATAACGCTATTAACTTTAAATGTAAATGGACTAAATGCTCCAATTAAAAGACACAGACTGGCAAATTGGATAAAGAGTCAAGACCCATCACTGTGCTGTATTCAGGAAACCCATCTCACGTGCGGAGACACACATAGGCTCAAAATAAAAGGATGGAGGAAGATCTACCAAGCCAATGGAAAACAAAACAAGGCAAGAGTTGCAATCCTAGTCTCTGATAAAACAGACTTTAAACCAACAAAGATCAAAAGAGACAAGGCCATTACATAATGGTAAAGGGATTAATTCAACAAGAAGAGCTAACTATCCTAAATATATATGCACCCAATACAGGAGCACCCAGATTCATAAAGCAAGTCCTGAGTGACCTACAAAGAGACTTAGACTCCCACACATTAATAATGGGAGACTTTAACACCCCACTGTCAACATTAGACAGATCAACGAGACAGAAAGTCAACAAGGATACCCAGGAATTGAACTCAGCTCTGCACCAAGTGGACCTAATAGACATCTACAGAACTCTCCACCCCAAATCAAGAGAATATACATTTTTTTCAGCACCACACCACACCTATTCCAAAATTGACCACATACTTGGAAGTAAAGCTCTCCTCAGCAAATGTAAAAGAACAGAAATTATAACAAACTATCTTTCAGACCACAGTGCACTCAAACTAGAACTCAGGATTAAGAATCTCACTCAAAACTGCTCAACTACATGGAAACTGAACAACCTGCTCCTGAATGACTACTGGGTACATAACGAAATGAAGGCAGAAATAAAGATGTTCTTTGAAACCAACGAGAACAAAGACACAACCTACCAGAATCTCTGGGACGCATTCAAAGCAGTGTGTAGACGGAAATTTATAGCACTAAATGCCCACAGGAGAAAGCAGAAAAGATCCAAAATTGACACCCTAACATCACAATTAAAAGAACTAGAAAAGCAAGAACAAACACATTCAAAAGCTAGCAGAAGGCAAGAAATAACTAAAATCAGAGCAGAACTGAAGGAAATAGAGACACAAAAAAACCCTTCAAAAAATTAATGAATCCAGGAGCTGGTTTTTTGAAAGGATCAACAAAATTGATAGACCACTAGCAAGACTAATAAAGAAAAAAAGAGAGAAGAATCAAATAGATGCAATAAAAAATGATAAAGGGGATATCACCACCGATCCCACAGAAATACAAACTACCATCAGAGAATACTACAAACACCTCTACGCAAACAAACTAGAAAATCTAGAAGAAATGGATAAATTCCTTGACACATACACTCTCCCAAGACTAAACCAGGAAGAAGTTGAATCTCTGAATAGACCCATAACAGGAGCTGAAATTGTGGCAATAATCAATAGCTTACCAACCAAAAAGAGTCCAGGACCAGATGGATTCACAGCCGAATTCTACCAGAGGTACAAGGAGCAACTGGTACCATTCCTTCTGAAACTATTCCAATCAATAGAAAAAGAGGGAATCCTCCCTAACTCATTTTATGAGGCCAGCATCATTCTGATACCAAAGCCGGGCAGAGACACAACCAAAAAAGAGAATTTTAGACCAATATCCTTGATGAACATTGATGCAAAAATCCTCAATAAAATACTGGCAAACCAAATCCAGCAGCATATCAAAAAGCTTATCCACCATGATCAAGTGGGCTTCATCCCTGGGATGCAAGGCTGGTTCAATATATGCAAATCAATAAATGTAATCCAGCATATAAACAGAGCCAAAGACAAAAACCACATGGTTATCTCAATAGATGCAGAAAAGGCCTTTGACAAAATTCAACAATCCTTCATGCTAAAAACTCTCAATAAATTAGATATTGATGGGACATATTTCAAAATAATAAGAGCTATCTATGACAAACCCACAGCCAATATCATACTGAATGGACAAAAACTGGAAGCATTCCCTTTGAAAACTGGCACAAGACAGGGATGCCCTCTCTCACCACTCCTATTCAACATAGTGTTGGAAGTTCTGGCCAGGGCAATTAGGCAGGAGAAGGAAATAAAGGGTATCCAATTAGGGAAAGAGGAAGTCAAATTGTCCCTGTTTGCAGATGACATGATTGTATATCTAGAAAACCCCATTGTCTCAGCCCAAAATCTCCTTAAGCTGATAAGCAACTTCAGCAAAGTCTCAGGATACAAAATCAATGTGCAAAAATCACAAGCATTCTTATACACCAACAACAGACAAACAGAGAGCCAAATCATAAGTGAACTCCCATTCACAATTGCTTCAAAGAGAATAAAATACCTAGGAATCCAACTTACAAGGGATGTGAAGGACCTCTTCAAGGCGAACTACAAACCGCTACTCAAGGTGATAAAAGAGGATACAAACAAATGGAAGAACATTCCATGCTCATGGGTAGGAAGAATCAATATCGTGAAAATGGCCATACTGCCCAAGGTAATTTACAGATTCAATGCCATCCCCATCAAGCTACCAATGCCTTTCTTCACAGAATTGGAAAAAACTACTTTAAAGTTCATATGGAACCAAAAAGGAGCCCGCATCGCCAAGTCAATCCTAAGCCAAAAGAACAAAGCTGGAGGCATCACACTACCTGACTTCAAACTATACTACAAGGCTACAGTAACCAAAACAGCATGGTACTGGTACCAAAACAGAGATATAGATCAATGGAACAGAACAGAGCCCTCAGAAATAACGCCACATATCTACAACTATCTGATCTTTGACAAACCTGAGAAAAACAAGCAATCGGGAAGGGATTCCCTATTTAATAAATGGTGCTGGGAAAACTGGCTAGCCATATGTAGAAAGCTGAAACTGGATCCCTTCCTTACACCTTATACAAAAATCAATTCAAGTTGGATTAAAGACTTAAATGTTAGACCTAAAACCATAAAAACCCTAGAAGAAAACCTAGGCGTTACCATTCAGGACATAGGCATGGGCAAGGACTTCATGTCTAAAACACCAAAAGCAATGACAACAAAAGCCAAAATTGACAAATGGGATCTAATTAAACTAAAGAGCTTCTGCACAGCAAAAGAAACCACCATCAGAGTGAACAGGCAACCTACAAAATGGGAGAAAATTTTCACAACCTACTCATCTGACAAAGGGCTAATATCCAGCATCTACAATGAACTCAAACAAATTTACAAGAAAAAAACAAACAACCCCATCAAAAAGTGGGTGAAGGACATGAACAGACACTTCTCAAAAGAAGACATTTATGCAGCCAAAAAACACATGAAAAAATGCTCACCATCACTGGCCATCAGAGACATGCAAATCAAAACCACAATGAGATACCATCTCACACCAGTTAGAATGGCGATCATTAAAAAATCATGAAACAACAGGTGCTGGAGAGGATGTGGAGAAATAGGAACACTTTTACACTGTTGGTGGGACTGTAAACTAGTTCAACCATTGTGGAAGTGAGTGCGGCAATTCCACAGGGATCTAGAACTAGAAATACCATTTGACCCAGCCATCCTATTACTGGGTATATACCCAAAGGACTATAAATCATGCTGCTATAAAGACACATGCACACGTATGTTTATTGTGGCATTATTCACAATAGCAAAGACTTGGAACCAACCCAAATGTCCAACAATGATAGACTGGATTAAGAAAATGTGGCACATATACACCATGGAATACTATGCAGCCATGAAAAATGATGAGTTCATGTCCTTTGTAGGGACATGGATGAAATTGGAAATCATCATTCTCAGTAAACTATCGCAAGAACAAAAAACCAAACACCGCATATTCTCACTCATAGGTGGGAATTGAACAATGAGATCACATGGACCCAGGAAGGGGAACATCACACTCTGGGGACTGTTGTGGGGTGGGGGGAGGGGGGAGGGATAGCATTGGGAGATATACGTAATGCTAGATGACGAGTTAGTGGGTGCAGCACACCAGCATGGCACATGTATGCATATGTAACTAACCTGCACAATGTGCACATGTACCCTAAAACTTAAAGTATAATAATAATAATAAATAAAAGAAAATAAAATAAATCCTTTAGTTCATTTTTTCAACACGTCCTGAATAAAGTATCACATTTATTAAGAAAAAAAAGAAAAAGAAAAAAATGCTTACCATTAGTTAATAGGGAAATGTAGATTGAAACCATCATATAATACAACTATATACCTATTAGAATGTCTAAAATTTCAAAAGACTGATCACACCAGGTGTTGCTGAAAATTTGGAACAACTAGAATGCTGATACACTGCTAGACAGAATGTAAATGGTAAAAACATTCTGAATAAGAATTTGAATGTTTCTTAAAAAAGTTAATGCGTATGCTAATTGGCTCTATTTAGTCATTCCACAATGTATACATAATTTAAAACATCATGTTAAACAACAGGAATATATACAATTTTAATTTGTCAATTAAACAAATATTTTTAAAGTTAAGCATACACCCACCATATGACCTAAATTTTCTGCTCCTCACTATTTACCCAAGAAAAATTAAAGCATATGTCCATACAAAGACTTGCATACAAATATACATAGTAGCATTATTAAAAATAACCTAAAACTGAAAACTACTCCAAAATGTTCATCAATAGAATAATGTATTTACAAATGATGGTATATTCATGAAGTAAATTACTATTCAGTAATAAACATGAGCAAATAGTGGTAATTATATAGATGAATAACAAAAAGTATTATGATAATGAAAAAGCCAGATACAAAATATATATATTTTATGGCTCCCTTTTCATGAAATTCAAGAATAGTTACTAGTACTCTGTGGAATTAGAAATCAGGACGCCAGTTACATGTGGAATAACGGGAGATTGACTAGAAAAATGTACAAGGAAAGATTCGAGAGCAATTACAATATTCCGTATGTGGATTTCCTTATGAGGGAATTAAAAACTCGGTAAACTGTGCAGTCAAGGTCTATGCATTTGACTAGATGTAATCTGATTTCATTAAAAGAAGAAAAGAAACATTTTGGCAATAAAATATTTCAATACATGGATCATAAAGAAGTTTTTCTAAGCATAGAGCTAAAAGTGATAGCAAATAGGAGAAAAATATTACAGAATTACAATTTATTCCCAAGAGGTCCCAAATCTGAATAACAGGAGTTCCAGGAAGAGAAAGCTGATGGAATAAAGAAGTAATTATCAAATAAAGAATATAAGATATTTTATTTGGACAAAGGGCATGTTTACTGTTTATGTGCAGAGAATCTAAAAACAGATTTCCTGGGTTAAGTTCCATCTACCAATAAGTAATTGTACAACCTCCAGGAAATTACTCAACCTCTGTGTTCCTAAGTTTTCTTATCTTTAAAACAGAGATAATTGAAATACTTTCCTTAGGTTGCTCTGAGAATTACATAAGTTTAGATATACAAAGCACTTTGAATAGTTGCTGGCTATGCAAATATTACTTGTATAATTGTTATTAAAGGAAACATATACATTTATAAAATGAAAAATATCATTAAATATTAAGCAAATTAAACAAAATAGACTCACACTAAGATACGTTACCATGAAATTTCAAAAGCCTGGAAACCAACAAACTAACAGATGAAGCTTTCCAAAAGATGGAAAGAGAAAAAGGGGAAAAGGAAGCTGCTTACTTACAAAGGCTTAGAATCACAATGGCATTACATTTTTTAAAAGCACCAAAGGAATATAGAATTTAGTGTAAAATAAATTATGAAAACAAAATATGAATATATAAGACCTACAAGGAATTTCCTACCAGATGAATTGAGGTGGTAATAAAAGAATAAACAAGAAAGTGAAATACATGAGACTTTGGAAAAAGAGAATCTGCTCAAACGGAGTAAGGAGAAATCCTGGTATAAAGAGCAGGTCCAGAACTCACTGGGTCCAGATGGGAACAGGAGGTAGAAGATTCACAGAAGTGTTGTCAAGGAAAAGAGAGATTTCACAGATCTGATATCAGTCTGAAAATATTAGAAGAATTAATGGGTTTTGATTTTTTAAAAAAGGTATTGTGAAAGAAAAAAATAGCCAAAACACTTTCAAAATCAACACAAGAAAGAAGGATATAACACTATTACCTACTCTATTTTTGCTCTGTAGTAAGCAATATCTATGTAGTCAAAATAATGCTTATTAGTATTTGACTTAGAATCAGCCTATACAGTGAAAGTAAAAAGTCAGTTAAGAACTGAAAGAAGGTGGAGGATAAAAGAGGATGAGTTTTAGAATTTCTAATATCCTCATCTTTCAGTCAGGATTTGAAATAATGTCTATAGTGAGTGGAACAAAAATACAGACATAACTATATTCTTTGAAGTGCCAGGTAACCAAAAAAGAAACTAAAAATGGCAAGGTGAATATATTGAGATGAGGAGGAGGAGGTATGGAGAATCCAAGCAAAGTAAATAGTCAAGAAATAAAACTAAAACTAAAAATAATGCTTAAAGTTGATATATCAATACATTGAGGTTTCTTTGTCTGATTTAAAAATATACCCTAAGAAACAATAAAATAAAATAAAAAGTGGTATCTATTTCTGAAACTGGCAGTTGAGTGTATTATAATAGCGCCATGAACAATTGCATTTCCTTATAATTCTACTGCAATTTCTACTATCTCATTTTTATCTTTTATGCATGTATTTATTTCATAGGAGTAAGAAAAATTACTGAAGAATACTACAAAGGTGTGAAATACAATATTAATCAGTGAGTAGAGAAGATGAAAAATAAGTAAACAAAATAGAATCCACAGACAGATCAGAGAAGATATGCAGATGCCATATATAATCATGCTAAAGATATGATATCAAATTAGTATTAAAATATTAATTATACTATTGGGGCAATTGATTATATACAAGGAAAGGACCAAGATTAGATCCTTATATCACAAAATGCATAATACTGTATCTTACATGAATTTCAGAACCAATTATTTAAAATACTCTTGAATGGCAAGAAAATATAGGGAACTTATTTTACCATTTGTGGTGAAGAAGGTCTTCCTAGGCAAGAACAAAAACCCAAAACCAGAAAGAAAAAGACTGCAGGGTTGATTACTATTGAACACTTCTGTATAAAAATAGCCATAAACAATGTTAAAATGCACATAACAGACAGGAATGAAATATCTGCAACATCTGCAGCAGACAAACAATATCTATACAAATAAAATTGTCAAATGACATGAACCATAAATAAGTGAAAAGGCAATAAACTTAATTTACAGTTTTAAATGCAAATTAACACAATATTATCATTTCAGTGATAATTTTGATAAAAATGAAGTTTCGATAGAATTCCCCATATTTAACTTCTTGTTCCTGGTGTTTATTGATAATTTGATAATTCTGTATTTCTTGTATGAAAATTTTCTAACTACATTTGGTTTCTTTTAGTAGTTGATTTTGAAAAATCATATTTTTCCTAGGAAATTATCTATTACATCATGTTTTTAAATTTATATGTATGGATTATGCAAATAGTTTTAATAAATTTTTAAAATTCTTAGTTCCGATGGTTATTTTCCTTATTTCATATTTTATATATTTGTGCTTTTTCCCTTTTTTCTTGTTACATTTTCCTAGAGTTTGTCTATTTGATGATTTTAAATGATTTCTATTGAATTATTGGTTCATTTTTCTTATTTCTAATTAATATATGCCTATGTTTTTATTAATTTCTAACTTCCAATTTCTTTTGTTTTCTTCTTGATTTTCTAACTTAAAATTTGTACCTTCATTCTTCTTTATTCTTTTATTTTCTCATATAATGGTTTGATGCTATTTTTTATTGTGCTCTGCTTTAATTGTACCTGACACATCCTGATTTGTAGCTTTCCATTGTCATTATTTTTAGAACTTTCTTAATTTCACTTTATATCCCCCTTTATTGCTAGACATGTTTAATAAATATTTCAAAATTTTTCTATGGAGGGTTTTCTGTTTGTTTTTATTTTATTATTATGTTAGATTTTTATTGTAGTTTGATCAGTTAACATGTTTGGCATTATTTCTACCTTATTAGAAAATAATTGATAAATTTCAAGATGGTAATTTTGAAAAAATAAGCAATAAAAATAAAACAAAATTTGATTACCTTTTGATCCATGCAGTCTATCCTCATCTTTCTATTACTTTATTACGTCTCTATAGAAAGATTCACAAAATAAAGATAAAATACTATTCATTGTTTCAGATTTTGTACTTACATTTGTAAATTTGTAAATTTTTTACAAAAAATTTGTAAATAATTTATGTTCATCAATGGTTTACTTCATTCTTCTTAATGGTTGTATATTCCAAACCATAGTTATGTTATATTATGGCTATAACTTCTCCAAGTGTGTTGGGTTACCTAAGTGAGGTATATGCCTATCAGTAGCATTAAAATTCATACAAAAATAACATATGAAGATAACATATAACATATAAAATTCTATATATGTTATATATTTGATTTATATATATAATATATTATAAATAGACCTAAAATATATGTAGGTCTACTTCATTCTTCTTATATCATATATAATATTATATATATACTGACAATGTCCTTAAGGCATGTTAAGAAAGACATTAAAACAAAATCTCAAGAAAACATGTACACAAAAATACATTCAATTTTAACAATATATTTACAAATGTAATCATAAACACACGTAACAGAGATTGGGATTATTCACACCATACTATAATAGAAGTGGGACTGACAGATGTCCGGAAAGAGTAAGGGGGACAACTCTGGACTAAGGTCTAGAACCTCCCCCCTGTAGACCAGATCAATGCTAGAATTTTTCTGAAACCCCATTCTCGCTCAGAGCCTATTTTCCTTCTTCCTTTACGCCTTCTTTACAGCGTTTTGTGAAGAGCACACTCAATAAACCATGGGCCCTCAAATCCCTATCTTGGTACTGTTTCTAGGGAACCTCTCGTTGACTGGTAGGCATTAGTGTAAAGAGACAGGGCTAAAGCACAATATAGACTCAAATATAAGAGAGGCTAAATATGAGACAGATGGAATGTGGTGTGTAGAAGCTGTTTTTATGTGAAATCAAGACATTTCCCCAAAGATGACACTTCATCAAACAGTATCCCTGAAATACGAGAATAAAGTTTGCAAAAAGTACGTAATCACATAGACTGTCAATAATTTTTTTCAAGACTTTGTGATATCTTTTAGAGGATACATTGCTCTTATACTTTATACTACAAAGTCAAATTTTGTTCTGAGGCATGGATTCCAGCAGTCCAAATTATTATACACATCACCATATTGAAAAGCATTAAACATGAGAAAATAATACTCTTAAATAGCTCCTTAAAATAATTAGTTTGCCAGGATGGTGTACTTCTTGTTTCTTTTAAAACATTTTGATATATCTTTATAATAGTCAATTATTTTAATTAAAATGTAAAAGAACAATATGAACACTTCACTAAAACAAATTTTTAGAAAACTTAACAAAACTCAATCAGAGTTGAAAAGACAGTGTAGAAATCCTTTGTTTTTCTGGCTTACCTGGGAATTACTGTATTATATACTTTCACTTTTTTTTTTTTTTTTTTTTTTTTTAAGAAAGAGTCTTGCTCTGTTACCCAGGCCTGAAGTGCAGTGGCATGATCATAGCTCATTGCAACCTTTAACTCCTGGGCTCAAGCAATCCTTCTGCCTCAGCCTGGCACGTAGCTAGGACTATAGGTGAGCACCACCATGATTGGGAACTTTTATTATTATTATTATTAATTTGTAGAGACAGGGTCTTGTTTTGTTGCCTAGGCTGGTCTTAAACTCCTGGGCTCAAGTATTCCTCTTGCCTCAGCCTCCCAAAGGGCTGGGATTACAGGTGTGAGCCATTGGGCTCAGTTTTTGTAATATATTTTTAAAGTCAATGAATGGAAACTTATTTAGCATATTTGTCAGAGGTCAGAAATAACACACACACACACACATGCAGTCTAATGGAATACACCAAAAAAGTTCTGATTAGATGCTATGATTTTTAAAAATGTATTATTCAATTTTTTAAAACTTTAAGACATCACTAATAAAAGGTGCTTAGTCCTATGAAAGAAGACATTAAAGCAAATTTGCCATCAGAGATTACCTAGCAGAACTATAAATCACAGTCACTTAGTGATGTATCTATAACTACTTAGCATGACAAAATCGGATAGCAATTAGATGATTTATGAGGTATAGGGAAAGAGAACCCCTCAAGGGGAATATTCAAAGATACCAAAATATTTGAACATAAAAAGAATGTTTTACTTTTCTTAATATCAATTCAGATCTATATGAGGGAGAAAAAAATCTAGTGGGTAATTTAAGCATAATTTTATGGAGTTAAATGTGAAAAATAAAAACTGAAAATGGTTCTAAGAAGATGGTAAACAATAATAAAAATGCTTACAGTACTATAAATACAGGGTATAAACTCTTTTCCCTCTCAAAAAATAAAAAATCTAATCTAGCAGAATATTAAAATCAGTATATTTTAATAGATAAAACATAGGATTGTAATTCTTGTTTAAACTCAAGCTTCATAATCTATTCATTTTTAATCTTTGCAATATTATTTAACTTCTCTGAAAATCAGTTTACTCATTTATAGAGTAGGGATTAAAATACCTATTGCTTAAGGCTGTTTTGAAAATTAAACAAGTTATCAAATATAAATTTGGGAAACAGAGCATATCAACCATGCACATTTGGTTTTTCTGTTGAAATGGCTTGAATTTTACCACTTCTGTTTTAAAAAATAAGTGGAGGACTGGGCACAGTGGTTCACACCTGTAATCCCCACAATTTGGGAGGCCGAAGCAGGTGGATCATGTGAGGTCAGGGATTCGAGAACAGCCAGGCCAACAGGGCGAAACTCTGTCTCTACTAAATATACAAAAAAAATTAGCCAGGCATGGTGGCACGCACCTGTAGTCCCAGCTACTCGGGAGGCCGAGGCACGAGAATTGCTTGAACCCGGGAGGCAGAGGTTGCAGTCAGCCGAGATCGTGCCACTGCACTCCAGCCTGGGACACAGAGGGAGACTCTGTCTCAATAAAAATAAAAATAAAAATAAATAAATAAATAAAAGTTAAGTGGAGGTAAGAATATAAGTGTGTTGAGTTACCTAAATGAGGTATATAGCTATCAGTAGCAGTGAAATTCATACAACTAGATAGTGGGCTAAACAGCTGATTTTCTGTTCAATACATTGTTTTGTTTCCCTTGGACTCCCTTGAAACATAGTGGAATTAAGGCAAGAAAAACTTTCAAACAGCTCTCTGTTATAGAAAACTATTGTATAAAGACCTCAATATGGTCAAAAAATCTAGGAAGAGTCTGATTTTAGACAACCCAGCAGCTGTCTCTGGTCTAGTCAAAAACAATGACAAACATTTATTAAGGTCTACATGCCTCACAATATTCAAACTATGTTAAATGCATTGATTAAACTGAATCACTAATAAGATAGTAATCACTTGTTAGATAGCAATATTTTTCTAATCACTTATAAGACAGTAATATTATTATCATTTATGGTGGTCAAGATAAAGTTACATGGCTTCTGAATTCATATCCTGCCAGAGTTAGAAGCAGATGTATTTAAAAACAAACAAACAAACAAATATCAAATAAAAAGTAAATGTATGAATACATAAATACACAAAATAAAATAAGACAATCTGATGTATACATTTTAGAAAGGAGCAGAGTTATGTGCTAATGAAGTCTGCTTGGAGCCTGGTAGGGTTCCCCTCTCCCCTTTGAAGCTTTTTAATCAATTTTCCTTCTGGCACTAAGATGTGTTTTCAGGTATCCAACCAGAATTGTCTTCCAGGACTCTGGGACAGAAGGAGACTCAGGCAGAAAGAGGCAGCCACAGGCAGTCTCCTCTTGAATAGAAGGAACCAGTTATGGCCCCATGAGGACAATGAACATCTTTGTTTTGTTTTGGATGGCTCTAATTTCAACACACTGCTTCTAAATAGTTGACTATAATTCTAAAGCATCTTTCCACCCCTTCCATTCATACTTGTAGAAATGCACTCCTTCTCCAGCCTAGTACTTAGAAAACAAGAGTATCTTCCGAGACAACCAAGCCATGACTTTCCATATCTTGGGGATTTTGAATTGTGAGAAAAAGAAGTCTGTATACCTGGGCTAAGATGTGAAAGAAATTAAGATGAACTCTGCCAATTCCTACTCCTTTTTTTTCAAAGCTTTAAAACTTATTTTATTCAACTCAGTGGAACTTTCTCTTCAATATCAAAAAATAGGGGGTAGGTTTATTTCCATATCCTTTAAGAAGCATGGTTTTAAATTACTAAAAACTGTATTTTAATTACTAAAAACTGACAGTCTCCAAACATAGCATAGAATTAAAGAATAAGTATTGCTTTTTCACAGAATGTGTGCTATGGCTCCTGATACCATTTACAATAAGTGCAGTAGTACTAACACAGCAGAGTCACTGTGTAAGGCCAGGTTGGTGGCCATTAAAGGACATGGAAAGAACGCCAATATCAAGGAAGATGTGGCATCTTTCTTCATAAAGTCCTTTAAAAAAAGCAAAATAATAATTTCTAATACATAAAATAACTATAACTGATGGAATGAAGTTTTGATTTTGATGCTGCATGTAGACTTTTTTTGAGTTGGAATAATTTTAATTCATTTAAATATATATTGAAAATATTCATTTCCATTATAATATGGTATTGTTTTAAAATAATCCCTTTAAAGCAAAAAATATTGGTTTAAAGAAAATACAGATACTATTTAGAAAGGGCAATAATTTATAAATCTGAGTATAATCTAGGAAATGTTGGGCTAGACAAATACTATATCCAGGATTGGATTGGAAACTTTAAACTCTGTTCTTTGGAACTGGCTGCTCTTAGGCTGCAAGCAGATAGACTAACCCAACAACTCGTTTCAGATTCAAAGGTCAAAGAGCTGTATTTTAGCTGCTATTTTTCAAACATGCACAGACTTTTACATGTTAGTAGCTACAGAGCAATGACAGTATTCTCATTTAACTCTTCTAATAAATAAATACACAATCCAAATGTTAGGAATATATTTTTACCTTGTCTATGCAAACAGAATTTAGCATTTTAGCACTTTATTTGTCTTGATTTTACTCGTGAAAATTTTTGTTTGGGGGAAAGCAAAAACATCCTGGGAAGCAGGAAAGGTCTTTATTTTTCATAAGTGGATTCCAGTAGCAGACATTTATCATTTTACCTGCATTAAAATCTCTTCCCCATGTGTGTCCCTGTGGTTTTTGTGGGGCTGAGCCCTTCCACCGTAATCAGCATTACTGGTGGGTGGAGAGGTAGGAATTACCTCAGGTCTGGACAATTCTAGTGCTCCATCTTCTTCATCACCAGGAGTATTTCAGAGATGAATCTAAGTAAGTTATTTAATTTCTCATTTCAATCTACTAACCACCATCATTGAGTTGATGTACAAACTAAATAACTTTAGAAATGAAGTTAAATATTCAAAATGTTTAGAACAATGCCTGAAACACTTCCTAAGCACCCCATAAATGTTAGCTATTAATATTACTATTTCTAAATTGATAGGACTTGAGTTTTGGTTAGCAGCATTCCCTTGTGCCCAACATAAAGAGGACGTTTTGAAACACTGGATTCACACTTACGAGAGCCAATTAATTTCTCCTTATGCATTGATTTAAAGATAATACAAATATAGTTCCTTCTCATTAAACTAAAAAGGTCTCCACTCACACACACGCTTAATAATTTGTTTTCATTTTGTACTATGATCCAACAATGTTGTTTAGACATTTTGTTTCTGAACAATGATACTTATTTGAATATTTGGATATATATTAGAACATTATATGAGTCTGTACATATAATATATAAATATAAAATATATACATATATAATTAGCCTGTACCAACTGCAGTGATTTTTCTTTGATTATTGTATATTCTAGTAGGAGACACATGCTACATTTTGCTAGATTAAACAATAATTGAGAGTGATTCTTCACATAATCAGAGCGATAAAATAAATTAATATATTTATCTGTAGACAAATACTTGAAGACAACATTAAAAGTGAAAAAATAAACATTTTATGACTAGAGTGGTAGGATTTCAGGTTAATATTTTCCTTTAAAACTAATGTTACATGATAACTTTTGTTATGGCTAACAAAAGTCTGAGGAAAAAAGTATCATTTTTGGATATGTGCATTTTTCTAAACTACACTTCTATTGGTGATAATATGTTTGCTTAAAATGCCCACTTCTTTCCTCCTTGCTTCTCAAAATACCATTCATCTTTCAGGGCCTGCCTCAAATCCCACTTCAATAAAGATCTCTCTGACTCCTTAACCTGAAATGAATTCTCCAAGCTCTGAGCTCCCCTGAAATTCTTGTCTGCACAGTGTATTTAGAAATTAATCATGCATTGTCTTGAGGTAGTGAAAAAAGAGCCTGGGCTTCCGAAGCCAGACAGATTCAGGATGAATCCTGACTCTACTACAAACACCTGCAATGACCTTGGGCAAGTTATTTATTTTGTAATAAAAACAGTAATGACCTGATCTTTACCACATGCTAGGTATGGTTTAAAATGCTTTACATGTATTATCTCCTTTAATCCACACAGTGACCCAATAAAATAGATGTTGTTATGAATCCCTTTGTGTAAGTAATGGCATTTGACACACAATGTTCTTATCTGTATATCTGTACCTATACAGTAAAGTATCCAAGGCCACATTGTAAGCAAGTAGCACAAACAGGTTTCAAACCCCAGTGACCTCACTGCAGACTCCATGTTCTTATGCAATATACTATATTGCCTCAAAATTTCTGTGCTAGCAGGTCATGATGCTTACTAAACTCATAGGCCTATGAAGTGGGTGAAATATATATATATATATATATATATATAGTGCATGACTTTATATATATTAAGAGTAGGTGTATTACAAATGCTATTTACTGTCTCCCCTGCCTTCTTCCCTATTTATTGTTGCTTTGAACTACCACTTATATCTGTAGTGTACATTATAATAAGCCAGTCAAACACAAATTATTTCAACACACTGTGGCAAAATCTGGAAGCAAGGACTTAATTGTAACCATGTTAATATTCCCAATATTTTGTACTTTCCACAATAACTGGAACTGTAGGCATTCTGTCAGTGCTTATTGAATTTTTGTGATAATAGACTTTATTTTTAACGATTTGCTCTAGAGAAAGTTTTTGGGAAAGGGATTCCTAGTAATAGTCTCTTCCAGGAATAATCCAAACATTAGCATTTCCTAACGTGTGTTCTGTAAAGCAAGATGCTCTGTGGAAAAAAAAAAAAAGGACCTGGGCCAAATATATTTGGGAACTATAGCATATTTTCACTCTCATTCTAGAGAATCACAGCTTGCATTAGGATATTTATTAAATCAATATTTATTGAGTACCCCACACTTAATATACATGGGTAACTAAGGTATAAACAATCTAAGCCCTTATGATTTTATGTTTATCCAGTCTCTGATAAGTCTTGCAATAAAGAAATAGGTTTTACCTTGTTCAGACCAATATATTTCAGTACATTTGATCAAAATTCTTTTTTTACAGACACACATTTTGACAAATAGAGCCCATCAGTGTTACCCAGAATAATGCTTTTTTCCTCTCCTAACGCAAGTTTTTCCCTTTAGTACTTCAGATTTTTATGGTAAATAAATAAGAGAAAAGGACGATTGAATAGCTAAGAGTTCATATTATTATTTAATCAAATATTAAAATAGATTACTAGAAATGTTTAAATTGCAATTCTACTTGGTAGATACCTCATATAGTTAAAATCTTATACACTTGATGTTAAGGAACTGATAATAAGGTGAGGCAAAAGCAAAACATCATTGAAAATTCCTCCTAGAGGTAGAAATGAGCAATTTGTAAGCATAAATTTACAGATTTACCATTGCTAAATTAATGTGTGCAGGATTTTATATAACGTTGGGTCAAACTCATACTCCAGCCTTTGTCATGACACTATAACCTAGTTTCTATAACCTAGTCTAAAATCTCTTTCTCAGGCTGAAATGAAAAAATTAGACACATTTAAACAAATCAGTGACCACTTTCCTGTCACATGTAGATATTTATTGAGGCGATGAGGGGAAACTGGCCTAAATTATCTGGTCTGATCAATTGTCTTAATTCTTTTCCATTTACTCTAATGTATTTTTCGTAACTACTAGCCACAAAGAAAGTTATTTTATCAGACTGAATTTATCTTGACACTTCACACTTTTAACTACCTGTTTTATATTCACATTTTCTCTCTCTTTGGTATTAGTGGCTTTTATGTGTTATCTCCATCTACTTCCATGGATATTTATTCTCCTGACCCTCCAATATTACCCCTTTGCTATTCTCACCTTCTCACTGTGGGTATTATCCAGAATTTAATTCGGAGATCTTTTCTGTGTAGCATCTCTACACTTATTCCTATATCATCAGGGATTAAATCAGCACCTCAGACACATCAGGTACTTATCATGCACCTATCAATCCTAAATGGAACTCTAGCCTTGTTTGAATTTCTTTCCAAAATATTCATGTTTGCAATAGGGACCATGTCTATTTTATTTACCTTTTTAGTCCTAGAACCTTGAACAATGCTTAGAGAGCTAATGCACACTCAGTAAATATTTGTTAAATCAGCAAATGAAACCAATCAATTGGACTTATTTAGAAGTAAAAATTTATCAATATCTTGCCCCCAGAATTTACTGTTAAGATGGTATACAGAAATATCTGTAATAGTCAATTCATCAAATCACAATCACTGCTCAGCCAAGTTATTGAATTTTATCTTTTTCATGTCTGATTTATTACTCTGATATGCAATTACTTAGGTTAACATTGTAGTAATAATTTGTCATTCTATAACTAAACATAAGAATAGGTTAAATATACGTATTTTGAGGTCCAAATTTCCAGATGAACACATGAGACGATTACATATTTTGTTCAGTCATTCTCTATGCATAATATATCTCAAATTTTATTACGATTGAGGTTACATTTTAAAAATTCCTTAAAGATAGAAATAGTGTCACAGCTTAGTATATGCAGTATTTAGCTTTTTGCTATTCACATAGTTGATGCCCAATAAATATTTGTTGACCTAATGAATGATCAACATTAGGATTTACTGAGACCTTGTAAGTCATTTTGCATTATTTCTCAGCTTGAATCAATTCTAAAATATGACAGAGTCAGTGTTCAGTACTTCTTGACTCTGCTTGCCATGGCAGACTCCTCATTCTTTTTCCTAGTTGTTTAGTAACTATGATTCCAACTCTGAATATGCCACATACCAAAAAAACTAAATTTTCCTTTCTCACTTCCTCTACTAAAAAGTTGCCTATATTATCTCTTGTTTTCTGGAAGCCAGTTCTCTGAAATACGAGAATCATGATGCTCAATTCGCTGCATGGTTCTATCTTTACCTATATCCAGGTGCTATAGAGATACTGTGCATTGATATTTTATAAATAAAAATACTTACTAGGCTAAAACACAACTGAAGCACAATTAAGAAGCTAATACATAAGTTATACAATTGTATTAGCTAGCCGAAAGTGTTGAACAGATTGCTTCTCTCTAGAATAATCTTTTCATTATTTAACATGTTATTCCTCCCATGAAGTGAGATTCAGATACAGAAGGATTAACTGGAATGAACAGGAAGAGTTAGGGAAAGAGAAATGGCAAGTTCACATTATGTCAATTGTAAATCATAATTCTTGTCCGAAGAGAACATTGATTTTTGCCAATAATTGCTTATTACTTTAAAAAGAATCACAGATTAATTTATGAGGATTACAAATTCAGTAGTCTAAAACTTAAACATTAAATCCAATTAAAATAAAATTGGATTAGCATATTATAACATGGAATCAATTGAACCAAATATACAGGTGCCTTGTTTATCCAACTGGACATTTGATAATTCAAAAAAAAATTACTTGGCACATCTTTATGTTTAGTTATAAACTACACATTGTGTTTAAAATGCATCAATATTGTATGATAAGTTAGAACTGATCCCTTTTTAGTGTCTTCTCTAACTTTCTGTAAGTTCTTGGATGGATAATAAAATCTCCATTAATACTTTTATAATGAACTCTCACTGTGAGAAAAAACATGTAGCATTTGAAAACTGTCATGCAAGGTACAAAATAGGGACTATATTTGTTACTCATTATCTGATACTTTATAGCTGTGAATTTTTCATATCCTTCTAGCTTCATGTCACCTCAGCTGCTCTGGAATATATCTTGGTTCAAATCAGGGCCAGCCAAACATAAATAAATAAATGAAATTGAACAAGTAGTTCTTGGAGGTCCTTTTCCATGATGTATAGAAAAATCCTTATCTTGTTGAAAAATCGTTATCTCATTTTTAGGAAGGTTGTAATCTTGTAGGTATTGGTTAAAAGTGTGGTTCATTAATACTAATAAATAATTCAAAATTGTTATATTTTCAAATAGTTATTGGATATTAGCAGTTGTTGGGCATAAGAAGACCAGAACACCCATAAATTATATGAGTTTCATAGAACAATAGAAGCTAAGTTTTTAGCTATCCATTTTGTTGTACTTTGGACATTATGTCCTGAATTATCAAAGTCATTTTTATTCTCTTGAGAAATATACTAAATTACAGTTCATAAAAGTCTCTCATGACTTCCACATGGAAAAATAATCTTTCTCCTGTAATGTCTCATTATTGATATTTCAAATATATTTTTCTGAAAGATAGGTGAGCTTAGAGGAATATCTTAAATTGGGATAGTCTAAATTAGAGAATGAGGTATACTAGGTAGTGAGTTGGTTCTGTTTGCACTCTTGTTTTCACCATGACACCAAGTGTAATAATATTTACCTGCAAAACACACTCCCTCAGTGCTCTGTATTTCCCAAGACCGTACTCCGGCTAATTCATCAACTTTTCTTATTCAAGAAAAAATATCAAAAAGTAAGGGTAATGATAGTATAAAAATAAATTGGAATATATTTTTCTTTCTCTGTAAAATATATCACTCACAAATTTTTATATTTTACTTTTTATTAATAATAAACAACTTGGGGGCAGACCTTACATGACATTTTGCCACATGGTTTAAAACTGCTAATGTAATGTATATGTGCTCTAAGTTAGTTGAACTTTTTGAACCTAAAATAACTTACTGTGATATTTGAATCAAAATGGTACCCATGTTAAACTAATGTTTGCGTTGAACACTGATTGGCTCCTGTGTAGAAATGGGCCTGACTCCTTCCTGTTCTATTAAAGATGATCCAAAGTAGTTTCTTATCTCAACAACTAAATCAGAATTATACAAGTTTTCTCACATTTTAATAACTTCCAGATGGTGGAAAAACTAAAATAAAACTAAGAATTCAACAAAAGTGTGGGAAAATATTAGCATAGTACAAAAGACTAAGAACACTAAGGAAGTTATTTTCAAACTAGTTTTTCCTTGCTTTAAAAAATGCCACTGGCAAGAATAATGATGCTTTCATAATGTTACTAGAGTGCTATATTTGTAAAGCAGCATGTAAGCCTCATAAAAGGGTAATGAGTTCCTTAAGTGATAGTAAAATAAGCTTTCATGTAGAGATATGCTGAGGTACTACTGTTCATGGGCAGCAGAGAGTTGCATTACCTATTTTGTATTGCAATTTTCACTAACACAAAAAAAGGAATTGCAGTAATGGTCACATTTTCCTTCCTGTGACATTAAAAAAAGACTCTAGTGGAGCTCAACTAAGTAGAGAAAATGATAAAATCTTATATAAAAAATATGCTTATTTGGCCATTGTTCTTTATATAAGCATGTTATTTGAGTAGACTAGGAGTTCTTTCCTCTAGCTGATCATAGAATTACTTTCAGATAACAGTTTTCAGTTGATTTGCTCTCTTCTAGATTTTTCAATTATTGTAGCTTCATGAAATATGAATCATTCTTTGACATTTATATTAAATAACACTTGTATTCTCCCTTCCATGTTTACATGTAAAATAATAATCAATCAAAGGAATCATTCATTATTAGTAAATTTTTTTTTATAAAACACATATAAGAAAGTTCAAAAAGTCCCTCAACCTACCTCTTTCTTTACAACAGAAAAATCTTATCATATAATTGAAACCCTTTAGGAATAAAAATTTCACAGTAACTTCTATTGGCTAATTGCCTACAAAATCAAGAAGTCTATTCTTTCCTTTCTCACTATTCTTAATTGGATTTATTGCTCTTTAGAGGCAACAGGAAACAGATGCTCACAGAATTCAGAAATCCCCAGTAAGTGACAGGTACATGAAATATCTTAGCATTTTGTTACATTAATTTTGTCAAAGCAACATGTTAGGGTGAGGGGAGAGATTATATCTACGAAGCTTGTGAGTACAATTCTAAAATATTCAAATGGAAATTATGACTTGTGAGGCAGAAATTTAAAAGCAAATATCTTTGGAGGATGGACTGCAAATAAATATGTAGACGACTGTGGTGAAGAAAAGCTCTCCTTCTAAAGTATATATTTCTCAAGAAAAAAGCACAACCCAAAAAGCTAGAGAGTAGACCTTTCTGAGGTTTCACAAAAAAACTTAGTCCATTAGCTCCAAACTATTGAAGTGACATATATAAACTCTTTGCGTGAGTTAAATCAAGACAAATAAGAGTGCTAAAATGTTAAATTCTGTTTGCATTGGACAGGGTAAATGTATATTCCTACCATTTAGATTACATACTTTATTTAATAGAAGAGTTAAATGAGAAAATTGGCATTGCTCTGTAGCTACAAAAGTATAAAAGTCTGTGCATGTTTGAAAAATAGCAACATAAAGGCAGCTTTTTAATCCTTGAATCTGAAACTACATGTTGGGCTGGGCTATCTGCTCAGCCTGAGAGCAACTACTTTCTCAGCATAGTCTCAGGCTAGAGGAGCATGTGTAGCATTTTTAAAAAGTTTATATTTTCAATATTTTTTATAATTAAAAAATTAAAACTTACCAAGGAATTTTCAACTAAATAGCTCTTCCTTTCATAGAAGAAGGGTAAAGAATAAGACACTGACTTCAAGTTCTCCAAATAGACCGGATTTTTAAGGGAAAAAAAACCCTACATTTTGGATGTAATCATAGTTCATAATGATATTCAAAGCAAATTTTAGCACCTTCTAGAAAAATATTGTAAGCCAATTTCTCAATAAATTAAATATTTTAAACATACAATTGATAACAAATATAAAAACAGTTTAAACTAACATTCAAAAACAAAAAATAAATATTGAAATAACAAAAACATTCTATAATGAACAAGACATTATTCTAAACAAAAGGAATTAGTTTTAGAAACAGATATTAAGTTGCAAAAATAAGCCAGTAAGGAATGGTTTGCCTTAGGGAAAAAAATGACCGAATTAATATTTAGCAGTCATTCTGACAATAGGGGGAGCAGGTAAATATGACAAGATTCTTATCACCAATATCACTTTTATTCATTCACTAATTTAATATTCATTTACAAAACTATTATTTGGACAAGAAACCATATATAGAAATATGAAAGTGTTAGTAAAATATTTTAAAATACCATTTGACAATATTTCTTCGTGTAATTTTTGATTACCCTGATTCTTCCCCATAGGAGCAAACTCCTAGATCTCACATATCTATTACCTAAATATGATTTGAAAAATTCTAAGATAGCCTCCATGATCTTCATTCCCTCGTGTTATTCTAATGAGCATGTTACATAGCAAAAAAATTTTTGCAAATATCACTAAGGTTACCATTTAGTTACCCTTAAAATAGGGAGGTGATCAGGGTGGGTCTCACCTAATCACCTGAGCTGTGTAAAAGCACAGAGCTTTCTCCAGCTGAGAACAAAAGAGGAAGCCAGAGATTGGAAGCATGAGTAAAATTTGGTGCATTGTTGCTGTTTGGGAAATGGAGGGTACTATGTGGAAAGAACTTGAAAGAGATTCCTAGAAACTGAGAGCAACCCTGAGCCACTAGTCAGCAAGGAATCAGGAAATTTAGTTCTACAGTTGCATGAAACTGGATTCTGTAACAATAAGAAAGACTTTGGAAATAGAGTGTTTCCCAGAGCCTCCAAATAAGAACTCAGCCTGGCTGATATCCTGATTTTGACTTTGTGGGATCCCAAACAGAGAATACAGTGGAGCCCACCTTGGCTTCAGACCTATGGAGCTTTGAGCTAATAAACCGGTTTTGGTTTAAGCTGCTAAATTTGTGGTAATTTGTAACACTCAATAAAATAAATTTTAAAAATCACAACATTAGGATAAAGTTGCTATAGTAGAAGCTGAGAAAAGAATTTTAAATTTGGAAACCCTAGACCCTGAGACGTCATGGGCCATAACGAGTCAAATTTAAGCTTCTAAGCTCCCGATCTTTCCAGGATGAGACCAGATAAAGTTTCTTATGAGCTGGGAAAGGAGGTTCTTAAGAGCAATGGTAATAATAAGTCCCATATCCAACACCTTAGATGGTAATGGGTTACTGAGAAGGAGTATGGCATCTTTTCCTTCTCTAAGTTTTGCCTGAAAACAGGAGTTTAACAAACACATAGACAGCTTTGGGGATCTGAACTACAGAGAGATTGGTATCATCTTTCCTGGGAAAAATCACACAATACAGTTAGTTGGTAAAAATGATAAATCATGGCAAATAAATATTAACATGTTTAACTATTGTGTGTCAGGCACTGATGTAAATTACTTTCATCCATTATTCCATTTAAACCTCATAAAAACTCTATGAAGATAAACCTACAATTTCTGCCTATTTTACAAATAGAAAGTGCAAAGAAAAACAATTTTCAAATCTTCTCAGCAAATAAGTACAGAAAGAAGGATGTGAATCCTAATAGTCTGGCTCCTTAGTTTATGCTTTTATCCACTAACCTAAGACTTCAAGAAAGTAGGAACAAACAAACAAAAAACAAGCAGAGAAATGTGTTTTCATGTTTTTAGGCAGATGATCGCAAGACAGCCTGTCACGCAACTGTTGCCCCCATCACAATACACACATTTCTAAATGGCAGGGGGAAAATACTTCTTGTGTCCAAATGTGTAAGCAGTGAAGGAGTCCAGATGGATGGCCTCGGCATTTTCCCAATATGCCATATACGGCGGGATGAGCAGGATGGCAAGATCATTCTGAAAGGGGCAAAGGCAACAGAGAAGTAGACCAAAAAGTATCTTAAAATCAGGAGAATGGACAAGACAGTCTCCAGATGTTGAGCTTATTCTGCCCCTGTTCCTACTCTGCCAATACAAAGGATATTCTTTTTTATTTGTATTTTTTTATTTTTTTGAGACAGGGTCTCACTCTGTCACCCAGGCTGCAGTGCATTGGCATGATCTCAGCTCACTGCAACCTGTACCTCCCGGGTTCAAGCGATTCTCCTGCCTCAGTCTCCCTTGTAGCTAGGATTATAGGTGCACCCCGCCACGTCTGGCTAATTTTTTTGTATTTTTAGTAGAGACAGGGTTTCACCATGTCTCAAATCTTATACTGAAATGGGAATACAATAGGTATTTTACAAATAACAGGATTGCTTTATTGCTTTCATGAGATATTCTTCACAAAGTCAGAGATTTTTTTACTTATATTCATGTTAACTGTCTGAAAATAAGCTTCTGGGATTAAACAATGATAAATTTTACATTATGTATATGGTTCAATTATGTAACTGTGATTGGTTGAATGAGTATCATCAGATTGGTCTAGAATACGGGAAATAATCTGGAAAAGCTAAGTAAGTAACTATCCAAATTTATCAGAATTGCTTTCCTATATAAGTAGAATTTTAATCTACTTACATACATTATGAGTTTTCTAGCTATGTATTTATCTAAAATTGTATATAATATGTATACTTTTTAACTTTTTACCCTTATTTTGGTATATCTGTCATCACAGCAAACAAACACAAGTTTTTTTTATTGGAAAGACCAAATAGAAAGTTCAAATAGAAAGTGTGTATTACATTTATACTTCTGTTTAAGGGACCAGTTAAAAATGAGAACATCATATATTAACTTCATGTAATGATAAATGACGCCAGAATGTTTCTTACATTTAGTTTTAAAGTGAAACCTAGAAATTTTAGTTAGATCTAAACTTAGCTGTGTCTCCTCAGATTCATCACTTGCTACCATATGCTGTGTTTCTGATTACAATTCTCATAATCTGTGGAGTGGCTACAGATGTCTGCTTTTAAATAAAAACAACGATCAGTTTTCTAAAGAATGGACATGGGCCACATTTCTAATTTCAAGTTAGAAAATTTGTTCCATTTTACAGGTTTATTTTTGCACCTGCAGACTCCTAGCAAGATTTGCAGTCCCTGACTATTCTAGACAACTCTTTTTGATCATTTTTCCAATTTCAAGTAATATTTTTTAAAGATCCATCCTGAGGCTATGTTCTAAAATTTTATGCTGAAGTTACTTTCACTCATTTGAAAAAAATGTGAGCATAATAAGTAAATTTATAATTTATTTCATTTTGACGATGATTAGACATGGGTAATCTGAAAGTATTTTCCCTCCCAATTATGTGAATCTATCATTGATTACGAAGAGTAGATTTTATGTCCTTACATTCATTCTAGACATTCTTGGAAATTTAATCCTACAAATTATGAATTTTTATTCAATAATTCTATGATTGTTATTGAATAATTCATCCAATTTGCCGATAAAGAAACTAAGTCTCATAAAAATTAAGAGGGTTGAGTCACAGCACTAGTGAGTGGGAGATTTAGAGCTGAATCTAGAAATATGTATGTACTCAACTAAGTCAGTCATCACCTTTCATTGATGAAGAAGTTGTACCTAGGATTTTTAGATAGTGTTATCCAACACAGGCATGTTTTGCATTTTCATTTTCACGTTTCCAAACAGTTTAATTATTTGCCTGGATTTAACCACTTGAAGTTTCATTGGACAGGAAATGGTGCTGTATACTATAAAAATGTGCACACATGTGTATGTATATGTGTAGATATTCAGCAGTAAATAATGTTATGAATCTTTCCAAAGCTTAAATCTCAGTGTGATTCACACACCCATTTAAATATAGAAGTTTAATGAAAGCGATATTTCTGGGTACTGCCATATCCATTTCTAAATACTTCAATTTTACTTCATTTTTTTTGGAATCCTACATGGTAGTTATTTATTAACAATTGATTTAGTACTTCCTTTCCCTCTCTCTCTCTTTCTCTATCTATCATTTCCCTATTCTTAATTCATTTCCAAGGAATGTATTTTTCTTGTGGAAATTTCCAATTCATGTATTTTGTATTGTTGAATAAAACAGGCAAATATTGAGTCCAGAGGTAATATATTAACTGCCTCAATGTTCAACTCTAGAGAACACATCTTATATTCCAACTTCATGATAAAGAAATATTTTAAGTAGTATAAATATAATCTGGTTTATTTCCAGTATTATTGATATTCTTTGATAATATCTTAGAAGTATCATACAGCTGAAAATAGAACAAATCCATGACATAGTAAATGTAGGGTTTTCAAAAGCCAAGTTCACATAATTCGTCATAACTTAAATAGAGTACCACTGGTATAGAAAATTGCTAAATTAACTAGATACATGTGCCTTAAACATTTTGTTTTTCATTAATTTATTCCTTCAAAAACCCAAAGGGAGCATTATCTCTGTGCCAAGTTTTTACTCTATGAAAGTTTTGCTGTTACGCCTATGGAAGAGCTCTTAGCATGGTGATCATTGTTATATAACTGCATTATTATAATAAATATTACTGCCCGTAGTGCTTTTGTAAGTTTTTCTTACTCTCTTATTGCTCACATGCCTTTCTTCTTTACCTATTTAAAGACATAAAAAGGCACTGAATTTGCAAATCTGTGATAATCATTATTAATTTATCAACTTTTTTTTTTTTTTTGGAGACGAAGTCTAGCTCTGTCACCAGGCTGGAGTGCAGTGGCGTGATCTCGGCTCACTGCAACCTCCGCCTCCTGGGTTCAAGTGATTCTCCTGCCTCAGCCTCCCGAGTAGCTTGGACTACAAGCATGTGCCACCACGCTCAGCTAATTTTTGTATTTTTATTAAAGACGGGTTTTCGCCATGTTGGCCAGGATGATCTTGATCTCTTGACCTGATGATCCGCCCGCCTTGGCCTCCCAAAGTACTGGGATTACAGGTATGATCCACCATGACCGGCCCTCAACTTCTGAATTAGAACCACATTCATTGTAGGATTTCTTTTCTATCACAGATTTGTTTTATCAGCTGTTTAGATGGTAGTTTGGAGGAAAAGATAGCATTTCTTTAATTGTGTTTAAAAAGTGATGTGTGAGGTTTTTTGATAAAGCGAGAGGCCATAATGCTCAATACCAGTTATATTTTCTCCTACTTGGGAGGTTAAGTCTTCAGAATCTTCCTTACAAGGCCTTTCATTTTATTAAAATGATAATGACTACGATGATGAAAATAAGCAGATAAATAGATATTATATATATTTAAAATATAAAATTATATAGTTATTTAATATTAAGATATCAATTAATAATAATTAATTAATACATGCTTATAGCAAAATTAGAAATATCTCAGGAATGTAAAAATAATTTAACATTAGGAAATATTGTAATATTTTCTTCATGTTAAACAAATTAAAATTATGGAGAAAACATATTCAGTTTGGGAGGCCGAAGTAGGTGGATCACTTGAGGTCAGGAGTTCAAGACCAGCCTCTCCAACATGGTGAAACCTCATCTCTATTTAAAAATACCAAAAAAATTAGCTGGGCATAGTGGCACAGGCCTGTAATCCCAGCTACTTGGGAGGACGAGGCAGGAGAATTGCTTGAACCTCGGAAGTAGAGGTTGCAGTGAGCCAAGATCGTGTCACTGCACTCCAGCCTGGGTGACAGAGCAAGACTCCATCTCAAAAAAAAAAAAAAAAAAAAAAAACAGAAAAAGAAAACATATTCGATAAAATTCAATATCCATTAATAATAAAACTCTTAGCAAACTAGCTATATATGGAAATTTCTTATACTCAAGAAAGTTGTAATTTCAGATATCATTTTTAATTATGGCCTTTTCTTCAAAATTAGAATTAAGAAAAATTAAACTCATTGTAACAGCTTCTATTCAATATTCAAACAAGAAGTCCTAGTGTATAAGTAGAAAGTAAGAAATATATTTCCATATTTGGAACTTATATGAGTGAAATAGATAAATTATAATATTGATCATGGATTTCAGCAGTATTTCTGGGCACAAAATCTACATATAAAAGACATTGCATTACTGTAGACCAGCAACAGTTAGAAAATATAATGATAGTAATAACAGTAATTAACAAATAAATTTTTTAAAAAATCATGTTCAGGGATATGGATATGAAAATTCCACAGTTAATTTTTTTAATGCAATATCATAGACTGTCACAATGCAATTGATATAAAAAAATATGAGGGTCAAGGTTTCCCTAGATAATTGTGAAGAAGAATAACATGAAAATACTAGTTATCTAACTATGGAAACTATAGCAATTTAAGATAATGTTATTAACACAGGGACAGACAAGCCAATAGATAGAATCAAGAACCCAAAAATTGACCCATTTAATATGAAAAACATATCTATGAAAAATGTGGCATTACATATTGATGGTAAATACTGAGCCCTAACACCGTAAAGCAAAAAACAAAGAGTATCTGTATTGGCCTGATCTGAATGTAACAAAAAGTATTTAAAGTGATTAAAAAGTCTATCTCTTGGCCGGGCACGGTGGCTCATGCCTGTAATCCCAGCACTTTGGGAAGCTGAGGGGGGTGGATCACCTAAGGTCAGAAGTTTGAGACCAGCCTGCCCCAACATGATAAAACCCTATCTCTACTAAAAATACAAAAATTTAGCTGGACATGGTGGCGGGTACCTGTAATCCCAGTTACTCCGGGGCTGAGGCAGGAGAATCGCTAGAACCCAGGAGGCAGAGGTTGCAGCAAGGCGAGATTGCACCACTACAAACCAGCCTGGGAGACGAGAGCAAAACTCTGTCTCAAAAAAAAAAAAAAAAGTCTATATCTTTTTTTATTGTTTAAAACAAATACATAGATATTAAAATTACTGGTTTTTTGAAAGTGATTTTAATACCTAATAACAACTCTATGGAACTCATAGCCTTATTTTATGAAAGGAGTCATTACTTTGTTAACACTGATTAAATATGTTTAAGGACTATAGGTACCTTCAGTAATTTTCTTTCTTTTATGCAAATAATATTGTTCTAGGAAAAATATCAATGTAATCAAAATTTTCCATAGTTTTTGAATAAATTTCTAAAATGTTCTATTTTTCTCAGTCTGTGCTCAGGTCACTTTTGTCATTCATAACATTGATTGTGTTTTCTCCAGCTCATCCTAATGTTTTTTCCAGAAGTTTTCTATTTTATTAATTTTATAAAGAACCACATTTTTTGCTTTATGGTTCCTCTTCATTATAGATTTGTTTCTTATTTCTTTACACTCTGTTCCTTTTTTTCTACTGACAACTGTATTGTATTTGAGTTTATTCTGTCATATTCATTTCTTAGTACAATTTTCTAGCTTTATTCTTTAGTATATAATTACTTAAGATTCTAAATTTTCCTTGAAGCACCACTTTAACTTTCATTCTACAATTTTTATATAAAGTATTTATATTGTTTATTTATGTTTAGTTAAAATGTATGCTTTAAAATGTATGCTTAAAGGTGCATATTTCCAAATATATAAAATTGTTGAAGTTCTTTTTAAACTAAATGCCAAATTTATATTGTAGTCACAGAGGACTGTGTGATATAGATTTTTAAATTTTTCCTAATACTTATTGTATGCAAGAGCGTAGAGTAAAATTTTAGGAATATTCTATGCTTGAAATACTGGCTATCTTGATTACTACATGATATGGTTTTGCTGTGTCCCCACCCAAATCTCATCTTGAATTGTAGTTCCCATTATCCCCATGTGTTGTGGGAGGGACCTGGTAGGAGATAATTAAATCATGGATGTTGTTTCCTCCATACTGTTCTCATGGCAGGGAATAAGTCTCATGAGATCTGATGGTTTTACAGAAGGGATTCCTATTGCTTTGATTTCATAATCTCTGCCTGCCACTGTGTAAGATGTTCCTTTCACCTTCCATGATGGTTGTGAGTTTTCCTCAGCCACGTGGAAATGTGAGTCTATTAAATCTCTTTTTCTTTATAAATTACCCAGTCCAGGTATGTCTTTATCAGCAATGTAAAAACTGACTAATACAGTTAATTGGTACCAGTAGAGTGAGGTGATGCTGTAAAGATACCCGAAATTGAGGAAGCGACTTTGGAACCGGGTAACGGGCAGAGGTTGAACAGTTTGGAGGACTCAGAAGAAGACAGGAAGATTTGGGAAAGTTTGGAACATCTAGGGACTTGTTGAATGGTTTTGACAAAAATGTTGATAGTAACATGGACAACAAAATCCAGTCGGAGGTGGTCTCAGATGGAGATGAGGAACTTGTTGGGAACTAGAGTAAAGGATAATCTTGCAAAGTTTTAGCAAAGAGACTGTTTTACCTTTCATTTAATCATATTTTTAATCATTAATCAAGTAGAAAACAATTTTTTTCTCAAAGTACATTTTCTCTGATGGTAATATAAGTGTGATTTTTTTAGGGTTAGTATTTGCTTGGTGTAGCTTTTTCTGTTCTTTTATTTTCAACTTTACTGTTTTCAAGATTTCTTGCTACATTCTCTTATTGGAAGCAGATATATTGTTTTTTTTCTTTTACTTTTTAGTTTGGGATTTGTAAATGGAACTTTCACATGATATTGATTATGATTTCTAATAGACTATTTTTAATGATCATATTTCAATCTTGCTATATACCATGATTTTTCTATGCTCTTTTTTCTTTTTCTAGGTCTTCTTTGTATTGATTTATCTTAATTTCATTGTTTCCCTATGTTAGTCTGACAGTTAAATAATCTATTTTTGCTTTTTTAGTGGTTATCACTAAAATTTCAAAATACATAATATCCCTTAAAATTAAAAGTAATTAACATATTTGTGGTCCCCTTTCAAACAACACATGGAGCATAGAATCTTTTTATGTATGATCATTCTACTCCACTTTATTATACTTCTGCATTGATTTATGCCAAATCATTATATTCTCTGCATTGTACTAATATCTCTGTTTCCTTCTTATCCACCTTTGAAAGGTGATTCAATGATGTGGGTGAAGCCTATGTGACTAGAATAAGTACCTTTATAAAGGAGATCCTAGGGATCTAGCTAGTCATTTCCACCCTGTGAGGACACAATTAGAAGGCTCTATGAACCAGAAATTAGTCCTTATGAGACACCAAATCTATCAGAGTCCTAATCTTGGAATCCCCAGCCTGTGGAACTGTAAGAAATAAATTTCTGTTGTTTATAAACAGGCCAGTTCAGGGAATGTTTATAGCAGCAAGAACAGACTAAGATGATTTCTAAAACGCTTCTTATGTTTGCTTTATTATAAAGTTAAGACATATAACATTCCCCTTGTGTTTACTAATTTAATTGCTCATTTTTCTTCTTGTGTTATAGGCTCTTTTTAAGATATCATATTCTTCTTTGTGAAGTATGTCATTAGAAATTCTTTAATTAGGGCTGGCTTATCATAAACTTTTTGGTTTGTTTTAAAGATTTCTTTATTTCACCTTTATTGGTAAAAGGTAGTTTTGTTGGGTATAAAATACTGGGTTGCCAGTCATTGCTTCTCAGATTTTTGAAGCCATTTATATACTTTTATATTTTTACTGTGGCTAAGTGAGTTATCAGTTTCTAATTTTTTTGTTTTAAGAAATTTTTTATTTCACTTTGTTAGTCTTTTTATGTTATAGAGTTTTACTATTATGTAAATAAATGTTTGTTTCTTTTCATTTTTCTTGCTTCAGATTTTCAAAACTTTCTGAACCTGAAAAATTATGCCTTTCAATAATTCTGGAAAATGTTCAGCCATTCCGTTTTCTTCTCATGGCACACTAAATAGACATGCACCACATTTCATATATGTTAACCACTTTCTAATAGTTTCCATTCTATATTTATTAAATTATATTCAGTGTAATTTCTTCAACTCTAACTTCTAGCTCCTTACTTCTCTCTTTTGCTATGTCTAGCTGTTCATTTGTCTTTTTTATTATTATTTTAATGATGAATTTCTTTATTTCCACATCTAGATAAAGATTTTTCAAACATATTGTATTTTAGTCCTATTATCTTATTTTCTCAGATGTGTGGTGTCTTTAAACAATTTTTATTATAAATTTTGTTCCAATAATTACATTAACTGAAGCTTTTGCCTCTTCCCATGGTGAATTTTTAATTTGACATTTGGATTTGGAACTCAAATCTAAACTGAAATACAAAGCCCTTTGATACAGCTTTATCTTTAAGAACGCTGAGACACACAGGTTTAGAATGAGTCCTTTCAGATTCTCAAGAATATCCAACATGATCATTTTAAATTAATTTTACAGACTGAGGTTTGAAAAAAAAAGCTATTAGTAAAAATTACATCCTTAAACCCATAATTAAGAATTCCTGGATAGAAAAATTATCCTCCTAACCCATTCTCAGAAGTTCAGGCTGAAACAAAATGTTTACTTTTTTTTCTTCTTTTGCTAGTAGTGTAACTTTTTTCCCTGTCCATGCATTTACTAAGATACAGCTCTTTAATTCTTTCTATTAATCTCACTGGAACTCTAAATGTTTACTCTTAAGCCCTTTGGCTATTAAAAGCAAGGCTCTTATTTACTATAACTGGCAAATACCTATAGACCATCTTTAGTTTCAGCTTGAACTTACTGTCATTCTACCCCACTAATATTTCAGGCTGTCAACCCTTGTTTTTTTCAGAACATTTATTGTTTTTCTTATTTACTTCAGAGCTCCGTTGATTAGGTTATTGTATAATACTTTTCCTACATATTTTATTTGTTCTATCTTCTTAACACTTGCAGAAAAATTTAGGCATTATTTAGCTTTAAAGTATTAATGTATTTTATTCTAACATATTATGAGGTTAATACTATCATTGCACTTATTTTAATTAATAGGAAACTGAGGTACAAATGTTAAAACAACTTATGCAGTATCATACACCTTATAAGTGGCAGAGGTAGAATTAAAACAGGCATTCTAGTTTGAGAATCATTATTCTCAAATTTTAGACTACATTTCTGTCTTAGGCCATTTTTGCATTACTAAAAAGAAATACCCAAGACTGGATAAGAATTCAATTATTTCTGTTCTTATCTTTTTTTAAAAAAATTATTCTTTCTTCTGTTTTTATGCCTCTTTAACAGAATCTTGGCTTATTTCTCTCTTTTATACATTTTCATTATAAAAGAATGCATGACAAAAGACTATGTGTCTCAGAATACATTTGGGCGTATCTAGTAAATGTTGAAAGTAAGATAACTGTCTAAATAGTCTCCTGTTCCTCTTAATATCCTCCTCTGTTTGTGGTTGTCTCAATCCAGTCTCATCAATTTAGGAAGGAATTATTGTAAGTTATGGATAATTGAAATAAATCCATAGGAACTTCAAAAATTAACTTTTTTCATAATCTTATAGAAAATAAGCTGTAGATTTTCTAGAATATTCTCTGTTTAAAATATTCTGCCTTGCTATCTTACTATATAACTATGCATCTAGATTTTAATTCAAGAAATATATTCACTAATCTTACAGAGCCAATGAAAGATGAACCCAGCTCTGGCCCTCAGGCCCTGTCAATAGAGTTTTAAACTCATAAAAATTGAAAGTACTAAAATACTATTCATTTTTTTGCCTTTCATATATATATATATATGGAATAATTTGGTTCTAACCAACTTTGTAATGGTTTCCAAACCAGAGCAAATAAAAACTTTTGATGTTAATGACTTTGCTTACTTCATGCTTTTAAAGGAAAATTGAGAAGTATCTGTTCATATCCTTTGCCCACTTTTTGATGGGGTTGTTTGATTTTTTCTGGTAAATTTGTTTAAGTTCTCTGTAGATTCTGGAAAGAAGACATTTATGCAGCCAACAGACACATGAAAAAATGCTCATCATCACTGACCATCAGAGAAATGCAAATCAAAATCACAATGAGATACCATCTCACAACAGTTAGAATGGCAATCATTAAAAAGTCAGGAAACAACAGGTGCTGGAGAGGATGTGGAGAAATAGGAACACTTTTACACTGTTGGTGGGACTGTAAACTAGTTCAACCATTGCAGATGTCAGTGTGGCGATTCCTCAGGGATCTAGAACTAGAAATACCATTTGACCCAGCCATCCCATTACTGGGTATATACCCAAAGGAATATAAATCATGCTGCTATAAAGACACATGCACACATATGTTTATTGCGGCACTATCCACAATAGCAAAGACTTGGAATCAACCCAAATGTCCATCAATGATAGACTGGATTAAGAAAATGTGGCACATATACACCATGGAATACTATGCAGCCATAAAAAATGATGAGTTCATGTCCTTTGTAGGGACATGGATGAAATTGGAAATCATCACTCTCAGTAATCTATCACAAGGACAAAAAACCAAACACCGCATGTTCTCACTCATAGATGGGAATTGAACAATGAGAAAACATGGACACAGGAAGGGGAACATCACACTCTGGGGACTGTTGTGGGGTGGGGGGAGGGGGGAGGGATAGCATGAGGAGATATACCTAATGCTAAATGACGAGTTAATGGGTGCAGCACACCAGCATGGCACATGTATACATATGTAACTAAACTGCACATTGTGAACATGTACCCTAAAACTTAAAGTATAATAAAAAAAAAAGGAAACAACAGGTGCTCGAGAGCATGTGGATAAATAGGAACACTTTTACACTGTTGGTGGGACTGTAAACTAGTTCAACCATTGTGGAAGACAGTGTGGCGATTCCTCATGGATCTAGAACTAGAAATACCGTTTGACCCAGCCATCCCATTACAGGGCACATACCCAAAGGATTATAAATCATGCTGCTATAAAGACACATGCACATGTATGTTTATTGCTGCACTATTCACAATAGCAAAGACTTGGAACCAACCCAAACGCCCATCAATGATAGACTGGAATAAGAAAATGCGGCACATATACACCATGGAATGCTATGCAGCCATAAAAAAGGATGAGTTCATGTCCTTTGTAGGGACATGGATGAAGCTAGAAACCATCATTCTGAGCAAACTACTGCAAGGACAGAAAACCAAACACCACATGTTCTCACTTAAAGGTGGAAATTGAATAATGAAAACACTTGGACACAGGGAGAAATATGTCACACACCAGAGACTGTCATGGGGTGGGGGGAGGGGGAACGGATAGCATTAGGAGATATGCCTAATGTAAATGACGAGTTAATGGGTGCAGCACACCAACATGGCACATGTATACATATGTAACAAATCTGCATATTGTGCACATGTACCCTAGAACTTAAAGTATAATAAAAAAAAAAATAAAGGAAAATTGTAATATTAATCACTCTAAAATTGAACTATTCACAAAGGTAAATATTATTAGATTACAAATGAACATTCCATTATAAGTTATTCTACTGATCCTACCCACAAGTATTTGGAAATTTTCTTTACACCTTAGGGTTAGGATATTATTGACATATTCAAGTAGTTCTACAAATCTGTAGCATGCTGATTTCTGCTTGCTAGAATCAGTCTAAGGTTAGCAGAATTTGCCACTTAGGAAGTTAATCCCTTCATACATTAAAATTCTCTGGATAGTGTGATACATTTGGATATCAGATTGGATATTCTCTCATTATGAGCCTTTTTGGACTATGGAGACAACAAATTCATCATGTGGGCGTGCTACTCCAGCCCATTTACCAAATGGCCTAAAAAGCTGCAGTTTTGAGTGGGGCCCAGAACAAGAGAAGGCTCTGCAACAGGTCTAGGCTTCTGTGAAAGCTGTACTGCCCATTGGTCCATATGATTCAGCAGATCCAATGGTGCTTAAAGTAGCAGATAGGGATGCTGTTTGGGATCTATATTGTATCCCTATAGGTGAGCCATTGAGCCTTTTAGAATTTTGGAGCAAAACTCTTTCATTCTCTGTATATAACTACTTTCCTTTTGAGAAATAGCTTTTGGACCAGTACTGGGCCTAGTGGAGATTGAATATTTAACCATGGACCGCCAAGTGACCTGAGCTTTTCATCATGAACTGGGAATTATTTAGCCCACCAAGTAATAAAATTGGGCATACACGGCAGCACTCCATCATCAAATGGAAGTGTTATGTACACGATTAGGTCCAAGCAAGCCCTGAAAACACAAGTAAGTTACATGAAGAAGTGGCTCAAATGTTCATGGTCCTCATTCCTGCTACACTGACTTCTATCTCTCAGCCTGCACCTATGGTCTCATGTGGAGATCCCTATAATCAGTTCATTGTGGATGAGAAGACGTTGGGCTTGGTTTACAGATGTTTCTTATGAAGGCACCACTCAAAAGTGGCAGCTGCAGTACTATAGCCCCTTTCTAAGACATTCCTGAAGGATGGTGGTGAAAGTAAGTCTTCCCAGTCAGCAGAACTTCAGGAACACTTGGTTGTCCATTTGGCTTGCAAGGAGAAGTAATCAGATATATACTAATTAAATACTGATTAACGAGCTATAGCCAATGGTTTGACTGAATGGTCAGGTACTTGGAAGGAACATGATTGAAAAATTGATGACTCTACATGTTCTGCACATGTATCCCAGAAGTGAAAGTAAAATTTTAAAAAAATGACAAGGAAGTCTGAGCAAGAGGTATGTAGACAGACAACTCTGAATGCACAAAAATTATAGCAATACTTGTGTTCTACGTGAATGCTCACCAAAGTATGACCTCAGCAGAGGAGGATTTTAATAATCAAGTGGATAACACGACCCATTCCATGGATACCAGTCAGGTTTTTTTTTCTTCTAACTACCCCTGTTATTGCCCAATGGGTTCACAAAGTTGCCATGGTGGTAGGAATGGCAATTATGCATGGGCTCAGCAACATGGATTCCCACTCACCAAGTCAACCTAGATATAGCCACTGCTAAGTGCTCAATATGCCAGCAGTAGAGAACAACACTGAATCCTCAATATGACACAATTTCCTGGGGGGGCAGTTTGGTTGCTTCTATAATGAAAAGGGCAGTGTTTTGTTTTACTAGAATAGACACTTAGGCCAGATGTCGGTTAGCCTGCCCTGCATACTATATTTCTGCCAAATGCGCCATCTGTGGGCTTACAGAAGGACTTACCCACCATTATGGTACTCCACAGAGCGTTGCTTCTGATTGAAAACTCCCTTCACAGCAAATGAAGTATGACAATGAGCCTATACTCATGGTATTCATTGGTCTTACCATGTTTCCCATCATCCTAATGCAGCTTAATGACAGAAAGGTAGAATGTAGAAAAGAGCCTCATTAAAAAGATGCAACCTAACAAGCTGACAGAGGTGGACTTGTGATGGTTAATGTTATGTGCCAACTTGGCTGGGCCATGGTGCCCAGATACTTGGTCAAATATTATTCTGCATATTTTTGTGAAGGTATTTTTCGGATAAGATTAACATTTAAATCTGTGGATTTTGAGTAAAGCAGAATATCTTCCATCGTGTGTGGTTTTCATCCAATCAGTTAAAGTCCTCAGTAGAATAAAGAATGTCCTCCCCAGAATAAGAAAGAATTTTCTAAGCAGATTGCTTTTGAACTGGAATCTCAACTCTTTGAATCTCCAGCATGCTGGTCTACCTTGCAGATTTTGAATTTATCAAACTTCTGCAATTGTGTGAACAAATTATTTAAAATAACTTTCTCTCTCTCTCCTTCTCCTGCTCCTGATTCTGTAATTCTGCTTCTCTGGAGAACCCCTAACTACTGCAGATTTTCATAATCATAATTAAGAACGCATTAGAGTAACCTCTAGAATTAATTTAAAAATCAGATTATTCAATCCAACAGTTTGTTAGTAAGTAAAAAACACAGACAATATTCAATTATTTTATGTGTAAAGCCATAACAGGTGCATATGTAAGCCATGAAAAAAGAAAATGACATCTTAATGCACAAAATTCCAAAAGTATATTCTTCTTAATTGAATCAGCTTCTAATTATTTGAGATGAGTAAGAAAAAATGAACCAGAGTTCAGGTACATGCATTTCTCACACGTATAATGCATTTTCAACATCTTTAATTATTCTAAATATTTATTTTTATTCTAATGCTTAAGATAAGAGTTGATTTCTGAAGTTTTAATACAAGGGAAATATCTTTTATGATAGGATGTGACCAACATTTTGCCCAAATAGTTATGGCTTTCTTTGAAATGACACTTAAGAAGATTCAGAAAATAAAATGTATATTACTTTGACTTTATATATATATCACAAAAACAATTTAGAGGTTTTTCTTTTATGAATTCCTCGTATCACAAATATAACTTGTAATTGGTGAAATTTGTATTAACATAATTTAGTTAGATACATGAGCTGAACTAGAAAACTATCATCAAGAACTGCTTTAGTGATGGGCTAGATGATCTTTGTAGGAAAAACAAGGGGATTATTATCTATAGAACAGAAGACACGGATTTAGAGATACTAGCTAACTTGTCCAGGTTTTCACACTCTGGAAGTGAAGGAACCACTTAAACTTGTGACTTATTAGGAGGAAACAAAACAACAGCCAACCTTAGGACACACAAGAGAATAAATTATGGTTTCTGTCCACATTAAGCTTATAGTCTACTCTTGCACACAAGATACGTAGTTAGTGCAATTTAATGTAATCTAAAATGGTATCAGTAAAGAAATATCTTTGATACACACATACACACATACAGGCATACTTTGGAGATACCATGAGTTTGGGTCCAGACAACTGCAATAAATATATCAATAAAGCAATTAACAAAGTTTTTTTTTGTTTCCCAGTGCATATATAAATTGCATTTACACTACATTATAGTCTATTAAGGGTGCAATAGCATTACATCAAAAAATGAACATACCTTAATTTAAAAATGTTTAATTGCTAAAAAATGCTAACAATTATTTGGACCTTCAGAGGGTCAGAATCTTTTCACTGGTAGAGGGCCTTGCCTCAGTGTTGATGGCTACTCACTGATCAGGGTGGAGATTGCTGAAGGTTGGGGTGACTGGGGCAATTTCTTAAAATAAAACAAACAGTGAAGTTTGCTGCATCAGCTGACTCTTCCTTTTATGAAACATTTCTCTATAGCATGCAATGCTGTTTGACAGCATTTTACTCACAGTAGAACTTCTTTCAAAATTGGATTCAATCTGCTCAAAACCTGCCATTGCTTTATCAACTAAGTTTATGTAAAATTCTAAATCTTTGTCATTTCAGCAATATTCATAGCATCTTCATCATGAGTAGATTCCATCTCCAGAAACTATTTTCGTTGTTCATCCATAAGAAGTAACTCCTCGTTGATTTAATTTTTACTGTGAGATTGCAGCAGTTCAGTCACATTTGCAGGCTCCACCTCTAGTTCTAGTATTTTTGCTCTCTCTACCACATCTGCAGTACTTCCTCCACTGAAAGGTTGAACCCTTCAAAGTCATACATGAGGGTTGGATCAGTTTCTCCCAAACTCCTGTTAATGCTGATATTTTGACCTCGTCCCACAAATCGCAAACCTACTTAATGGCACCTAGAATGATAAATTATTTCCAGAAGGTTTTCAATTTACTTTTTCCAGATCTACCAGAGGAATCCATATCTATGGCAGCTATAGTCTTATGAAATCTATTTCTTATATAACAAGACTTGAAAGTCAAATTCCTCTTAATCAATGGGCTTCAGAATAAATGTGTTATCAGGCATGAAAACAACACCAACCTCCTTGTACATGTCTATCAGAGCTCTTGGGTCACTAGTTGCATACTTAATGAGCAGTAATATTTTGAACATAATCTTTTTTTTCTGAGCAGTAATTTTCAACAGTGGGCTTAAAATATTCAGTAAATTATGCTATAAACAGATGTGCTGTCAGCCAGTCTGTGTTCTATCCATGGAGCACAAGTAGAGATTAATCATAATTCTTAAGGGTCCTAAGCTTTTTAGAATGGTAAATGAACGTTAGCTTCAACTTAAAATCATGAGCTGCATTAACTCCTAACAAAGCAGTCTTTTTTAGCTTTCAAGCCAGGCATTGACTTCTCCTCTCTCACTATAAAAGTCCTAGATGTCATCTTCTTCCAATAGAAGGCTGCTTCATCTACACTGAAAATCTATTGTTTAGTGTAGCCACCTTCATCAATGATCTTAGCTAGATCTTCTGGATAATTTGCTGCAGCTTCTGCAGCAGGACTTGCTGCTTCACCTTGCACTTTCAGATTGTGGAGATGGCTTCTTTTCTTAAACCTCATTCTATTTGTCCATTCTTACACTGCTACATAAAACTACCTGAGACTGGGTAATGTGAAGAAAGGAGGTTTAATTGACTCACAGTTCTGCAGGCTTAATGGGATGAATAACTGGGAGGCCTCATGAAACTTACTATCATGGCAGAAAGTGAAGGGGAAGCAAGGACCTGCCTCACATGGCAGCAGGAAAGAGAGAGAGAGAGCAAAGAGGAAAGTGCCATATACTTTCAACTGGATCTCTTGAGAACTCACTCACTATTATGAGAACTCTGATATGGTTTGGCTCTGTGTCTCCACCCAAATCTCATCTCGAATTCTAATCCCCACATGTCAAGGAAGGGACCTGTTGGGAGGTCACTGGATCACGGGGACAGTTTGCCCTATGGTGTTCTCATGATAGTGAGGGAACTCTCACAAGATCTGATGGTTTAAAATTAGCAGTTTTCCTCAAACTTTCTATCTCTCCTGTTGCCTTGTGTAGAAGGTGCCTGCTTTTCCTTCACCTTCCATCATTATTGTAAGTTTCCTGAGGCCTCCCCAGCCATGCAGACCTGTGAGTCAATTAAACCTCTTTTGTTTATAAATTACCCAGTCTCAGGTAGTATCTTTATAGCAGTGTGAAAATGGACTAATACAAACAGCAAGGGGAAATTCTGCCCCCATGATCCAATCACCTACCTCATGGCCCCTCCTCCAATTCAACATGAGATTTGGGCAGGAACACACATCCAAACCACATCACTCATGAACCATATCCTCTGCAACGGACTGAATGTTTACAATTTCTCTTTAAACTTTTCTTCTAGTTTTCGTCTTTTCTTCTACAGCTTCCTCACTTCTCTCAGCCTCCATAAATTGAAAGGATATAGGCTCTTGCTCTGGATTAGGCTTTGGCTTAAGGAAATGTTGTGGCTGTTTTGATCTTCTATTCAGATCAGTTAAACTTTCTCCATAGCAGCTTTAAAACTATTTTATTTTCTCATCATTTGTGTGTTCACTGGAGTATCACTTTCAATTTCCTTCAAAAACTTTTCCTTTGCATTCGCAACCTGGCTGTTTGGTGCAAGAGGTCTAGCTTTCAGCCTGTCTCAGTTTTCAACATACTTTCTTCACTAAGATTAATCATTTTTAGCTTTTGACTGAAAGTGAGAGGCACGTGACTCTTCATTTTACTTGGCCTCTCAGAAGCCATTGTAGGGTCATTAATTGGCTTAATTTCAATATTGTCGTGTCACAGGGAATAGGGAGATCTGAGGAGATGGAGAGTGGTGGGGAAACGGCTGGTCAGTGGAGCAGTCTGAACACATACATTTATTTATTGATTAAGCTCATCATCTTATATGGGTGCTGTTTGTGGTACCCATAAAAATTATAATAGCCACACCAAAGATCACTGAACACGGATCACCATAACAGATATAATAGTAATAATGTTTGAAATAATTTTGAGAATTACCAAAATGTAACACAGAGAGATGAAGTAAACACATGCTGTTGGAAAAATAGCACCAACAGACTTATTTCACGCAGGGTTGTCACTATCTTCAATTTGTAAAAAACACAAATTTGTGTGTGCAAGAAATCTGTGAAGTGCAATAAAGAGAAGTGAAATAAAATGAGGTATGCTTTCATATAGCCTTTCTGAGAGATTCTAGGAAAGGTAAAAAATCAGCAGCAAGGTAAAGAAAAGAAATAACAAATAACTTCAAGGTTACCATACCTGGGAAATGTGAAAACACAAGTCATGTTTTAATTCATTAATTGAGACAGAGTCTCACTTTTTCATCAAGGCTGGAGTGCAAAGGCATGATCACAGCATACTGCAGCCCCAACTTCCTGGGCTCAATTGATCCTCCCACCTCAGCCTCCTGAGCAGCTGGGACTACAGACAAGTGCCACCATGCCCAGCTGGGTTTGTGTGTGTTTATGTGTGTGTGTGTGTGTATATATATAATTATATGTAATATATATATAAGTAATATATATTATATATACACTATATATTATATATTTATATATAGCATATATACACACACATATATACATACACTTACATATATATGTATAATATAAATACATGTGTGTTTATATGTGTGTGCATGTGTGTGTGTGTGTATATATATATGCACACACACACGCATATGTATATACATGTGTATATATTGTTTTGTAGAGATAGTGTTTCTCCATGTTACCCAGGCTGGTCTCAAACTTTTGGGTTCAAGCTGTCTGCCTGCCTCAGCCTCCTAAATTTCTGGGATTACAGGCATGAGCCACTGTGCCCGGCAAGTCATTTTTTTTTAACAGGTACTTTGAAGCATGAGGGAAAATATTAGCTCTAATAGTTGATGTCTTGGGACATCAGCTCTAAGAAAAAAAAAAGATAGTGAATTAAATGACGGAATTATAGAATAGTATGTTTCTTCTGAAGATCTGTATGAAATCAAAATTACATACAATGAGTATCCATTTTATAATCAGGGAAAATAAATACTTATTTTAAAAATAAAAGATATGAACTTGGGAGTTCTGTTTCCAGCTATGGCAATGCTAATGGTACTGGACTTTCCCTCTTTCTATAAATAACTAGAAACTGGACAAAATATATAATACCACTGCTTTATGACTTTATATAACAGACAGTGATGGACTATGAGCTCCAAGAGAAGGAAACAAAAAAGATGTTATATATAGTTTCATCAACTTTTTCTCTGGTGGCATGTTTTGGACTGCTGTGCCCAGAGAAGAAAGAAAAGTAGAACACTATGTTCAAATAGTTGACAATCTAGACATCGGAGATTGAGAACGCTGAGGGGGCCTGATTTTGTTAGTCAGACCAGCGCAGACAAGTGAGCTATGCAAGAAAAAAGACCCATTAAGTCTACTGATTTGCTTTTGATTCTGGCTGAATAATAAGGAATACATTTGTAAGGTGAAACTCCATGACTCTGGGCACAGAACACCTTCTGGAGACATGTCTGCAGAATAATTCTCAGGAATCACTCAGAGCTGGGAAACATACATGATCTGACACAGTGAGTGGAGCAAGCTTGATGAAGACCAGAGATTTCACTAGAGATCCCTGCAGGGCCAAGCTTCAATAGTAGAACTAAATTAGCTCTAACGTAAATGTGATTCTAGATCAACCCTACAATGACTAAGACCAATGCTTAAAAGTATAAAGAAGATCCATAGTAATTTAACTGCCTGCAAAATAGAATGTAAACATAAAACCAAGCAAAAATATTAGTCAACAGAAACAGGCCCCAAAATCTCAGAGGTTATAAAATTTGCAAAGAGTTTATAAAACAGCTACTGTAAGTATTCTTTAAGATTAAAAGTAAAAAAAAAAAGTTACTAAATAAGGAGAGAAATAGATGACTCAACAACAACAACAAAACACAATGAAACCTATAAAACTAAAAATCTGTAATATATTAAAATTCACTGGAGGGGAAAAACAGAAGACTAAACACTACAGAAGAGAAGATCAGTGAAGATAAACACATTGTGTTAAAAACTACCTAAAATAAAGCCCAGAGAGAGAGAGAGAGGGAGAGAAAAACGCTAAATAAGACATAAAGAGAGTTCAGTGACCAGTGAGGTAATACCACTCAGTCTATATATCTGTAATTGAATCCCCAAAAGAGAAAACGAGAAGAGTAGGGAAAATACTTAAATAAAGAATTTAAAGTATTTCAAAGCTTATAAAAATGATAAATCCACAGATCCAAGATACTCAAATGAACCCAGCATGATAGAAAACAAACAAACAAAACATGTCCAGAAACATCAATTTCTGGATTGATTTGAATTGTTGAAAACCTTTAACAAAGTTAACATCTTAAGAGAAGCCAGAAAAAAAATACACAGGTACACAATGCATATATACTTTTGAAAGATTCCTATTTTAAATATAAAGTTGGATAATTGATATGGTTTGGCTGTGTCCTCACCCAAACCTCACCATGAACTGTAGTTCCTATAATCCCCATGTGTCCTGGGAGAGACATGGTGGTAGGTAATTGAATCACGGAGGCAGCTACCTCCATGCTCTTCTCGCGATAGCAAGTAAGTTCACATGAGATCTGATGATTTTACAAGGGGTGTTTGCTACTCTTCACTCTGGATGGCTCCTTGCTGCTACCATGTGAAGAAGGACATGTTTGCTTCCCCTTCTGCCATGATTGTAAGTTTCCTGAGGCCTCCCCAGCCCTGCAGAACTGTAAGTCAATTAAGCTCTTTATCTTTATATCTTTATAAATTATCCTGTCTCAGGTATTTTTTCATAGCAGCGGGAGAATGGACTAATACAATGAAACTATTTGAATAAAGACTATGAAAAGATACAATATGAAAAGATGGAAAATAATATGGCACATATTAAAACCCTACAGCAATCACTGAATTATATTAGACATAGCTCTAATAAGTGAATATAGGATATAAAGTGAAGAATTTTTTAAAAAATCTGAAAGAAGAAAGCAAGAAGGAAAAACATAAAAAGAAAAAAGATAGGAGATGAATGGAAAACAACTAGAAAAAATGGTAGATTTGAGCCCAAGCATATTAGTAACTATTGTAAATATAAATCATCGAATTAATTAAACGTTAGAGATTCTTAGATTGGATAAAAGGGAATGCTCAACTGTATGCTGTCTTTAAGGAACACACTACAGTCACAAATACAAAAAAATGGTTAAAGTGAAACTTTTGAAAAACACATACCATGCAGATACAAATATCAAGAAAGAGTAGCTATATTAACGTACAAAATTGACTTTAGCATAAGAAATAATTCTGGGTTTAAAGAAGAAAATATCATAATAAGGAATCGATTAATTAAGATCACATAGCAAAACTAAATACATAGGTAAAAGGAGAAATTGAAATATGTTTCTAATATATATCATCAGTGTGTATAGAACTAAAGAAATAGATAATTTTGTGATAAAAGTAGAAATTATATCTTTCTTTTCTCAGTAATTGATACTAAAAGTGAATCAAAAAAGTTCAATAAGGATATAGAGAAGTAGAATTTTAAAAATTTGTAAAACAAAGAATTTATAAAGCACTACACTCAATAACAGCAGAATGTACATTATGTGTTACTGTACTTAAAATATTCATCAACATAGAACATGTGCTGAGTCACAAAATAATTCAGTGAATTTGAACAGATTGAAATTATTATAAAGATCTTCTCTGATCACTATCAAATTATGTGAGAAATAAACAAAGTAACAATATCAAAAGTCCCTCAATTTGGAAATTAAGCAGTATATATCAAAATACTCACGATGGAGAAATCACAATCAATATTAGAAAATATTTTTAAAAGTGATTATGAAAGCACAACGTATAAAAATTTGTAGGATGAAGCTAAAATAATGATTAAAGGAAAATTTTAGCTTCCAATGATTGCGTTAAAAATAAATAAATGTATAAGATTAATAATGTAAGCTTCCACCTTAAAAATCATGGGGCTAGATAAAAAATTAATCACAAAGTAGGTTGAAAGACACAAATAATGATGATCAGAACAGAAAGCAATGGACTAGACCATGGGACAAATAGAAAAAAAAATTAATAAAACTGAAAGTTAGTTATTTGAAAAGAACAGTAATTGTTTAGTCTTTAAACTGAGCAAGAAAAGAGAAGACACAAATTACAAACATAGGGCTGAAAAAAGTGCCATCCTATAGAATCTGTAACTGTTATAATGATATAGGAGAAATATTATGGATAATTAATACTAATAAATTCAACAATGTGAATGGAAGGGACAAATTCCTGGAGAGAAAAGATTACTAAAATCGGCATGAGAATAAATAGAAAGTATAAATACTGTTGCTGCTATTAAAGAAATTGAATTCGTAATTTAAAAACTTTCTCACAAATGAAACTCAGGACCATATGATTTCACTGGTCATCAAATATTCTATCAAATGTGAAAGTAAGTAATTATTCCAAGTGTACACAAACTCTTTCAGAAAATAAGAGCAGAAAAAAGGTATTTCAAGTCAATTATGGAGAACAGCATTATTACCTTGAAAAAAAATCAGAAAAGGACATCCTTGATGCAAAAATCAGGCAATTACATTACAAGGAAAGGCAACTACAGACTTTGTAAATATAGATTCAAAAGTCCACAGAAAAATGTTTGCAAATTGAACCTAGAAAAATATTACAAATATATATATATACACATACATATATATATATGAAATTTGCAAAAGGGTTTTATTCCAGGATCTTCACATTGAAAACTACAAAACGTTGCTGAGAGAAACTAAAAAAGACCAGCAATTTCACTCCTAGGCCCCTACCCAACATTTTTAAAAACACATATCTATGTAAAGCTTCATGCATGAGTACAGCATTATGAATTATTCTTCACATTATTATGAATAATAGCAGCATTATTCATAATAGCTGCACAGTAAAAACAAATTAAATTTTCATCAACAGGATAATGGATGAATTTTGGTATAACAATAATCCAACATTAATCAGAAATAAAAGGAAAAATGCCATTGATAAATGGAACAATTTGGATATCTCTCAAAAACATCATTTGGAGCATAAAAAGCTCAGGCCAAAATAAAAACAAACTGCATGATTTTGTTTATATGAAACTATTGAACAACCATAACTACTCTACAGAACAGAAATCAGATCAGTGGTTGCCTAACTCCATGAGTTGGGGAGATTGGTAGAGTAACAAGGATACTCTTTGAGGTGATAAAAAGTTACATATCTTGATTGTGGTGGTGGTTGCACATTGATATATACATTTGTCAAACTTCATCAAACAGTACACTTAAGTGTATTTTTAAGTGACCTATACATCAATTAATTTCATAATAAAAAATAAAAATAATAAAATTAATTCATTTGTTTTCTTTATTTTGGTAAATTGTTAGAAAATATTTAAGGCAAATTTGTTGAGTAGAGAACTTGTCTATAAGAAAACTCTCTTTAAATAAATCATGCAATGGAAAATTGTTTACTATGATTTACATAAACAAAATTCTTTAAGATATAATGACTAATAATGAAAAACTGGCTAATTAAATATGAATAAATTTTATGTTCCAAGTTCCTTAATAAGCTGTTTTCTCCCTCAGTTTTGAGCTTTTTCTTTTACATTTGAGAATGTTGAACAACCGTAACTACTTTTACATTTGAGAATGTAAAAGAAAAAGCTCAAAACGGAGGGAGAAAACAGGGCCTAGATGAAATAGCTTTCCAAAGGCTATCATCATGAATTTCAATGTTTATAAACCTTGACCAGACCCGACTGGACAAACACCTGTAAGCAAAATGATCATAAATAATTGTCACTTACAGGGTAATATTTAGAAAAAAAGTAATTTTTAAATTTACTTAGACCCTGAATGGCTTTAGGGAACACTAATCTAGTTTACAGACTACTGTTTTAGAAATCAAACATTTAGATGTTTTCTGTAGACATGATATGTTCTAGAAAAGCATATTGATGTTTTCTTCTGAAGTTTATCTAAGCCTATTCAATATATAAATTAAGCTTTAATATTAAATGCCTGATTTAATGTATTATTATGAAATTACCAGTAATATATATTTAAATATATAAAATACAATATAAATATATATAAATATAAATATATATAAAATATATAAAATACAATTACATATAAAATACAATATGTTTAAATACACAAAAATAACATCAAACTGTGAGCATCATTAAAACATTTAATATAGTTATTCTGAGGAATAGAACCATAAGTTAGATCTTGTTATCTTTAGGTGTAAAAATATGCAGTATGTATCTAGTCAGGCAATGCATTTTAAATAAACCTTCTGAGAGATTTCAAATATAATGAACTTAATGAAAATTAACACAATGTGAAACAGCAGAAATGGAATCATGACCAGCACAAATTGATCTTCAGTCTAGAAATTCTAAAAAGATCATATTATAATTTTGAAAACAATTATCTTAAGAGGTTTTAATAACAGAAAAGCAATAAAGCTATTATGGTCACTCTCAGGAGTGTTCCCCTTCACCTTATTATTGAACTGTTAAAATAAAACACCAAAACTATGCTGTAAGCTCAGTGACCTCTCCATCAGTTAACACAAATGCTTTGTGTTCTGAGGCAAGGTCAAAACATCAAGTCAACCAAAGATCAAAAAGGTTTTGTGGCATAAATAACATATATTATGTAATTTCCAAAGAGGTTGTGACCTGACTCAATTATAAGCAAGATATAAAAATGGATTTTTATTTGACTTCAAAATATTATGGATTAATTTAAATATAGTGACTGTAATCTCTTTTCCCATACATTGTTCCCAACCCATCTCAAGTCTCAAAATCTTTATTAGAAAACACTGGCTTCACATAAACAAAATAGTACCTCCGGTCTAGTGTGCATATACTTAATAAAAGCCTTTCAACTGCAAATGAACATTTTTATTTAACTTTGGATGATTGATACTTATGTTCTATATTTCTACAGATAGCACATCTGCTGACTTCAAAAGTGTCACACATTTGCTGAGAAAAAAGGTCTTAGCTATTCAGAGTTCATGTACTTACCAGTCTTACTTATTTCAAGTGGCTTATAAAGAAAAATGATATACTTGCTCTTTTCCTCTGCATGAGACGTGTATCTTAGTAACTTTATGCAAAATTTATTACTCTTCATACTCAGTTTAAGAAAAAACCTCCACAATATTTGTTTTTGAGCAATCGGACACCAATACAATTTCTTTTCAAGAATACAATACTCACTTTTGTTTTTATACTTCTATTAGGAATTATTTACGAAAATGCACAGTCTCATTTATGAAATGATGTTTAAGATGTTAGATGAATGAGCAAACATGAACAAATTGTGCCTAAGGGGTGCTCTTTCATACTCTGCAGGAAAATTAGCTAAATTTAGATTTCATAAAACTCACCTTTATAAATATTAATATTGTATTTTTCAAGAGCACTATTTTGCTTCCCTTTCTAAGATGTATCACACATATTATCATAATAATAATCTAAAAATAGAGTGAAAATTGGCTGGTAAAATTGCCTGTAGGCTAACATTATTGTGAAACCATCAAGAATGAAATGCTGAATCAGGGGATATGGGATAGTGTCTTCTAGAAATTAATTCCAGTTGAGACTTTGTGAAACCTTAATCACATAATCCTGACTTACCAAAAATCATTCTTAAGAAAATTTAGTGTTCAGGATAACTTCTGGGAAGAAAATTTTATGATAATCTGTAAGAAAGGCAAAGGCAACATAAGATGCACAGACTTCGCTTTCTGTGAGCCTCAAAAACTTTAATGATGACTCTGAGGACTGAAAAAGTAATTTGATTTCTTTATCCACTCAGTTTGAGGCCTCTGTTGAAATTGCTGGTTAATAGCAATTGATGGTCTTTTCCTCTTACCCATTTTGTTCACTGAGAAGTGAACTGGCAGCGCCAATTACTTCTTATTGTTAACCACAAAGCCTGGAGTTTCCATTTAGTTGAAAGACTGGATGGTATAAAGTGACCATAGACCATGATAACATATTCTACCTATGCTTGCTATGTTATTCTAATACTCAATTTTTGTTTGGGAAAAATAATCATACAAGATACTAAGCCTATGCATGCAAACAAGTGATCAATTCAATAAAAATGAAAACAGTAAAACTGTCTAATATTAATATGAGACATGAAAGGTTTTTCTGTCTCACATACGGTTTGAACTATAGTATTAAATATCAATTACCTCAATTTAATAACTTTACTCACATAATTTCACTTAACAATTACCATTCAGTGGTTTGATTGACTTCCACAGTTGTTTGAGAATTTTCAAAGTGGCTGTCACTTTGGAAGATTTTAATATTTTTTTTTCTCAGAGTAGGTTAGTTGTGTAAAGAAAGTGTGAATAAAAATTCTTTATTATACAATAGGATGTTCAACTGGAATGACTAAAGGGTGAGAAACTCATCTTACATCTTACATATTTGAATATTTTTAAATGTCTAGCATAGAATCTGGCATATACAGGGTACTCAATGTTTACTGACTTAATTCAATTCGCTTTTGGGAGAATATTTTGCCTGGCATATAATGCAGTGAAATCTAGTTCTAGCTTTTGTTAAAGAACATGGTAGGAAGTACTTTGAAGTCAGCTACTCATGGAGAGTGTTTTCTGGTTAAAGTTGCAATGCTACTGAAATACAGTTTTGTGCCTAGTTTGCCTTGTTTTATGCAATAATAATCATTATTCTTATATACTTTGACCTTATTTTTTATGGAGCGGATTTCTTATTTTCTCCTTTAATAGAAGCTCTTCCTAATTCTCGGTACAGAAATCTTTGAAATTTTTTAGTATATATATTTACATTTTGAGTGAGAAGAGAAATATAAAGAAATAAATTAATATTTATAAGCATATGTATATGCATATAATATCCATATCAAGAACA